>NW_024104592.1:0-373372 GCF_003945595.2 Pipra filicauda | reverse complement strand
AAAGAAACGAAAAGAAAAGAAAAGAAAAGAAAAGAAAAGAAAAGAAAAGAAAAGAAAAGAAAAGAAAAGAAAAGAAAAGAAAAGAAAAGAAAAGACAAGAAAAGAAAAGAAAAGAAAAGAAAAGAAAAGAAAAGAAAAGAAAAGAAAAGAAAAGAAAAGAAAAGAAAAGAAAAGAAAAAGAAAAGAAAAGAAAAGAAGAAAAGAAAGAAAAGAAAAGAAAAGAAGAAAAGAAAGAAAAGAAAAGAAAGAGGAGGACAAGAGGGAAAAACAAAGAGAAAGATATAAATAGAGGAAGAAAGAGAGAAAGAGAGAAAAAGAAAGAAAGAGAGAAAGAGAGAGAAAGAAAGAAAGAGAGAAAGAGAGAGAGAAAGAAAGAAAGAAAGAAATGGAAAACCAATAAATTTCAGGCTTCTGATTTAAAACTACAAAGGTGACAAGAAATACATTTTTTTACTTATTTTAGTGAATAAATTATGTGTGTACTGTTTTAGTCATAGGCTACTTTGAATTCAAAAGCTACATCTCTACTATTAAATTAGAGTCAAATCGTATTCCTAGGAGCTGGAACTTGGTTTTGCATATTGTTAAATTTTTAAAGGTAGGATCTCACACAGGATTTTGTCTCAACTAGTCAACAAGCTTCTAAACAATTTCTAGGCACAGCTATAGGGGTACCAAGGTACAGGAAACTTTCCACTTCTGAATAAGCATTTAGCATAAGATCATCTTCTTTTAGAAGATCATCTTCTTTTAGAATATGAGAGAGTGTAATTGTATCTATGTTTGCTTGACTATTAAAGAACAATCCTAGCATCTTTTAATTTGTTTTGATAGACAAAATAACTGTATTATTTAAAACACAAATGCAATTTCATTACATAAAATAAATAAATATTCTATAGAGTAAAATATATTAAATCCTAATTAAATTTTTTTAGAATTTCAGTCTAAAGAAAAATAAATTATTAAATTTTATTTTATTTTAATCCAGGCAAAACAATATCAGAATCACAGCAGCATAATTTTTAGTCTGCGTTCACTCTTGACTCAAGATGGAGTTACATAGTAAATATTTCTGTTTCAAGATCAATTTTTGTTTAACAGGTGTGAAATATTCATTTCGTGACTTTAACCAGCCATTTAACTAAAAATAATTTATACAAGGGAAGGAAAATATTTTGTACCTATCTACCCTTGTTGTGGTAAAAGTATATCCAAGCAGTTTCCTTACACAGTTGGATAATTAGTTCTCTGTGAGTTTAGAGTATCACATTCTCCATATAATATTTCTTACACATTATGAAGATACAATTTATAAAGATAAATAGTATGTTTATGATTTAAAAATTCATATAGAAAACATAGTTCAGGGTTTGGGCTGATTTGTTTATTTGTTTTTTTTTTTCTCTTTTTTTTTAATTGAAAATGATTTTATTAACAGAAAAATAAAATTTTAAACCTCTTGAATTATTAAAGTCACCAAATATTTTTCTCTGTAAACAAGCAAAGAATAGGAAAAAAAAATGTGCTATAGATGCTGCTTTAAATTGAGTCATATTTAATTTAAAAAGGAGAGTCAGAAATGATCCACACAAACATAAAGGAATTTTTCCTTTTTCAGTAGTACATTGAATTCTACCTTAACTAATGTTCCCCTGTGAATCCTTGTTCCTTCTTTACCAATTCAGATGTTTCCCAATTCAGACGTTACAAAAATAAGTCAAAAGTCCAAAACTAAAAAACAAACAATCAACAAACAAATCACACAACCGTCTGATAATTAATTCTACATCTGAAAGTAGAGAAAGCTGTGTGGTTTATTTCGTGTTGTATTCTGTGTATACTGTGTTTTAATTTGATTTGTCACTCAGGGTTTCGTTGCCCTTGTATCCCTTCTACTTAGTAAGCACTGATGAAATTGCGTTACAAAAGGTGGTAAAGAGAAATGGGAGTTTTTTATTGATCAGTTAGAAATCTCAAGATTCAGACTGGGTATATCCTTCAAAGATTTTCCAGAGTGGTTGTGGCACCACTGCTAATATAGAGCAGCTACTGCCTACAACTAATACCAGCTCCAAGTCCAAAACTTTGATATAAGTTATACTGACATGAACTCTTTTGCAGTCACACACTCTATTACCTTGCCTTCGGTGTATCAAAACCCCCCACCTCTCTTGGCTGACAAACCAGAGCAGCCTTTCTCCAGAGATGCTTAGCTTGCATGACTAGACAGTCTAAAACACCTAACTTGTCATAGAATCATAGAATCCTTAGGGTTGGAAAAGACCTCTAAGACCATTGAGTCCAACTACTAACCCAGCACCTCCATGTTTATCCCTAAACCATGTCCCCAGATACCACATCCACATGCCTTTTTAACACTTACAGGGATGATGATTCCATCACTTCCCTGGACAGTCTATTCAAATGTCTGACCCCCCCCCCGCTTCAATGAAGATTTTTTTCCTAATATCCAATCTAAACCTCTCCTGGTTCAACTTAATGCCATTTCCTCTTGTTCTATTGCTCGTTACTTGGGAAAAGAGACCAACACCCACCTCTCTACAACAGGTAGCGAGGAAGGAAAGGGAAGCAGTTGTAGGGAGTGATAAGGTGCCCCTCGAGCCTCCATTTCTCCAGGCTAAACCACCCCCAGCTCCCTCAACTGGTCCTCACAGGACTTGTGCTTCAGACACTGCACCAGCTCAATTGCCCTTCTTTGGACATGCTCCAGCACCTCAATGTGTGTCTTGTAGTGAGGGGCCCAAAACTTAGCGCATGTTTTGAGGTACAACCTCACCAGTGCCTAGTAAAGGGGGACAATTACTGCCTTTGTACTGCTGGCCACACTATCTCTGATACAGGCCAGGATGTCACTGGCCTTCTTGGCCATCTGGGCACACTGTTGGCTCATGTTCAGCTGGCGGTTGATCAGCACTCCCATATCCCTTTCCCCTGGGCCCCTTTCAAGCCACAGATAAATACAAAATTTCAGTCTGACATGTTTCATATCTTACTTTTAGTAGGAAAGGACTCAGACCAAAGCTCTTAAAAACACCTTCCTGATCTAATACTTCTTCAGAACTTTAGGATTCAAACTTACATCTGTCCATTTCATTAATTTTATAGAAACTCAGTGGATTTCATCTCCATGTTTTTCAGAAATTCAAGAGAGACCCTTTCATTAACTGATGTTAGACTGTTTTCTCAGTGAGCTTAAAACAGTGTCTATAGCTAAGGAGAAGCTCAAATAATTTTTGACTCAAGTAATTATAGAATTGTTTCACATGCTCATTTAATTTCCCAAAGGATACTAGACAATAAGTTGAATATTGTTCAACAAAGGCTTGCCTACAGACTGGAGGAAACATTTATGATTTGTTTCATATTCACTCACTAAAGCACATCATATGCCAAAGAAGATTTTTAGAAAACTACAGAAACATCCCTGTAGGTATGAAAGGACCTTGTCACATTTTAACTGAATCATTCCACCTATTTCACAGAAAATCTTATTTATATTTTTCTCAGCAGGCACATGTGAGATAATGTTACATTCCATTCCTCACAGAAATTATTGAAATGATGCTTTCTCAACAAATGAGCTTTCATCTACTCTTTCCTGTTTGGAATAGAGGTGAAGGTAAATTTCTCTTCTGTTTTAATTTTGGGGTTTTTTGTGTGTGTGTTTGTAAGTAATTAGCCTTGTTATCTCCCTGAATTCTATTAACATTTTTGTATAGAGATTGGTCATAATAATTTTTCTCTGAAAAAAAATCATGGTTCTTTCAATGAACTTTGTTTGTTTGTTTAAATTTAAAAAAAAAAAAATAGAAGACAGATTGTGTCTGCTTCTTCATAACCTGGGCTCTCATCATTCTATTACCATACGTGCTCAGTCTTTAACTCCGTTCAGCATTGTTCAGCAAGCTTTTAGGAATCTCAGTGGTTGGATCAGGATAAAAAAATCAGCACTTCTTCAGCTTTACTAACTCCACTATGTCATTGAAATACCTCTTTCCTAAGCTGTGATAGTGCTTGTGCTATTCCACAACATTTAGCCAATAATGACTCAAAGTTATCAATACTGAACAAGATCAGTGGTCTGTTTTCACTGAGGATTTACTTCATAGTGAGTACCTTCTGACATGCTGCACATTTATACAATAATTTCTTCTTGCTCCCAGTTCTGTGCTCCTGTGACCCATTTTTATGACTGTGTCCAAACCCAGAGTAAATAATAGCTCTGCTCAATGCTCTAAGTCCAAAGTTTCTGGAAGGATAGCCTGCTTTTGCCTCTCTATAATACTTTAAGATTAGTGCCTTCAAAAGGCCCTCACCCCTCATCAGTATAACCAGAAAACTTCTTCAATGCATGGTTCAAATTTTACCCTGAAGGAAGAAATAATTATGATTTGAGAATCAGCAAAAGCACAATAGAAAAATATGACAGCTAAAATCATATGCCAGAGAAATTTAGAGTTAATTTCAAGATCAACCTGATTGAATACCACTCTAGGAACAAGACAAAAGCCTCAGCGTATGTATGAAAAAGGATAAAATTACGAATACACACACTGTAGTTTTATGAAGAGCTGACCAACATGCCCTGTAACAGCTCAATTGATGTAAATGCCCATATGAAGTGTGTTGTTACCTTAATTTCCAGAAGAATAAATTCAATAAAAAACTGTATAAGGATTCTCACCAATCATTTAGGCACAAAAATTATTATAGAAAGCATGACCCCTATCACAGGTGATTTTCTGCACACTAAATAGGTACAAATAATAGATATAATGATACTAGAAATTTACATAGAAAGAAACCCAACTCTGTCATGCTAAAGACTCATGAGGATTTCAGCAATAATCCTAAGCTGTTTTACCAGAAAAATGCTTGATAGGTACTGAATGAGACTAAAAAGTTTTCTCTCAACAGAATAATGGCTACTTGGTCAGAGATCTTTTTCTTCTTACATTTTTCAGAAGTAGTATGATTGACTTTCCATTTCTTCAAAATGCCAAGTAACCTATGAGTTTTCTGACCAACTTAAGTCCACCTGTATTCATTCTTAGGCACTCTTAATCTCCATCTATTACCCCTTTCCTGATACATGATACAGAGAGCTGTCTTTTACAGCCAGAAGTTTTCCACAGTAAGGTCTGAATAGACCACTTCCTTTGCTAGTCTGGGATAATGTAATTACCTAAAAACAGTACAGTCCATCACCATTCTCTTCTTCAGTAGAAGAAAATATGATAATATAGTGACAATTCAGGAAAGCAGGGAGATTCAAGTAGGTTACTGTGCTTTCCTCAGATATACTAGTGAACTAAGGTCGTGATCTATCAAAAGTAAAATTTGTCTCATAAAGGGAAGAAATTAGAGGTTTTATATATAATTTTATTTAATTTCTGTGGAAATTAATTGAATGTATTACCAAAAAATCAGAGTAGAATAATAATAAACCAAAACAAACCTTAAAACACCTTCCTCCCATACCTCCCTTCCTCCTGAACTCATCTTTACTCCCAAATTCTCTACCTTCCCCTCCTTCACTCAGCAGTGCAGGATGATGGGGAATGGGGCGGCAATCAGCTCACCACACAGTCTTCCTGCTAGTCCTACCCCCTCATGGAGAGGACTTTCAGTAGCATGGCCTATAAATTTTCTGTTCTTCACAAATACCAAATATTTTCTTTTCAGAGATAGCCTGAGTGATAGCTTTTCTACCGTGACCTCAAAACAGGCACCTGATATATTTCTGCCATAATCACGATGACTTCTGACTTATGCCTGCCTGCCATTCTCTCCCTATCCTCTCACCAGGTTTTCAAGAGTGTCCTGTTCTGATAGAAAATATGTCAACTCCTCAGTATCCAATGCCTGCTGTATTCACACTAACTACATCAGGAGCTGGCTCCACTACTGCATTGGCATTTCATCCTTATTGTATTCTTTATTGGATGGTCACATCTGTAAGAGTGTAAGAGTGTCCTGACATGGACCATTGCCCAATTCTTTTTAGCTTTTTACCATTAATTCATAGAACCATGGAATCACAGAATGTTTTGGGTTGGAAGGCGTCTTCTGTCCTAAATATCTAAAATTATTTATTTTGTGTTTGGTATTTCTTTACTTCTACATTTAGCTACAGATTCACTACCATAGTCCACATTTTTACAGATTTATTACAAACATGTGGGAGATGGTGCATGTTTTTAATGTATCTAAGAAATCTACTTTGAGTTACTCGTTTTTATGTTTTGAGCTTATTTTTTTTTTATTTTCCCCAGCACTGTGAGATTTTTCATACAGCTGTGCTTCTACTCCTGGGCCATGCTAGCAGCAGCTGTTTCTGTCTTAGATCTTAACAACTTTGATTTACATTAATCTATAACCAGCAGTTGGCATGCCTACTAGTTGCCTTTTTCTTGTACAAGTCTGCAGTATGCCTGCATCCATTTGTGCTCAGTCAGCCCACTGATCTGAACATAAATGACCACATGGAAGGACAAAAATCATTAATAATGCAACTCTGTTTTTTTCAAAAGAAAATGTTTCTCATCAGGAAATAAGACATTTTATGATTTTTTAAAAATTTCATAGCCTGCCCAGATTAGAAAATATATGTCTTTCCTTCTGTATAAAAGAAGATTTTAGTAGATTTTCTACTTACTATATATACATATATGATGTAATCATAAATGATATTGTGGCTTGCTTTCTTTGTAGATTTCAATAATTCTAGTTCAAGGATTACAAAATACAACTCAAAACACAAGCTTAACTCAGCCCAGGATGGGTTCCCAAATTGGAAATGGTGGTCTTTATGTTGTTCTTATTCAAAATAAATGTTCGGTTTTGTCTTCTTTTTCCCGAAAAATAATTTTTTTTTAATGCAGTCAGTTTCTTAAATTCATGTAGATTTTGCTGTCTTTAGTTCTCAGCACAATGAGACACGAGCCAAACTGAGATAGACCTGACTTCTGGAAACTGAGTAAGAAAACCTCTCTGGGCATGTTGTATCTACAGATCCTGCAGTGTTAAATGGTATTAACCACTGTTGCTTCCCTTCCTCCCGCAGTAGAAAATTTGGATGACTCAGAAGCCCCCATAGCAGACAGAAGGATGCAATTAAAAATCTTCTGATTTGGATGCAGTTCAAGCGCCAGTTTGGCCTCCTTTAGGCAGCATGAAAAGAGCATAGCAATTGTATAGGTATGTTGGCTTTACAAGGCTTCTTGGTGAGATTTTTCCAAACTGCATAGGATGTCTCACACAGTCCACATTATCAACACAAACAGAATCCAAGAGCCACACAAACAAAGAAAATATTTAGAAGAAAGGTATAACCCGATCCCCAAACTGACTACTGTAAGATTGAACTTCCTTAATACACTTTATGAGATTTAACAGACAGAAAACTCAGGTATGAAAGTTTTTCTTTCCATTTAAGATGCTGTGCACATGCTAACATTTTAGTGGTTAAGGCACAAGTATCCAAATATTTAAAAACAATATTCAGATTTATTACATGGGTTTTCCTGCTCCCCGTGGGGTCCTTCCCGTGGGAGACAGTCTTTCACAAACTTCTCCACGTGAGTCCTTCCCAGGGGCAATCATTCTTCACAAATTGCTACAGTGTTGGTCATTTTTCCATGGGTACAGTCATTCAGGCACAGGCTGCTACAGTGTGAGTCCCCCACAGGGCCACAGGTGGTATCAGGAAAACCTGCTCCAATGTGGGCTCCTCTCTCCACGGATTTGCAGGTCCCTGCCAGGATCCTGCTCCAGCTTGGGCCTCCCATGGGGTCAAACCCCCCTCAGGCATCCACCCGCTCCGGTGTGAGATCCTCCACAGGCTGCAAGTGGATCTCTGCAGAGGCACAGCTGCCTCACCATGGGCTGCACCATGGGCTGCAGGGGAACCTCAGCTCCAGCGCCTGGAGCACCTCCTCCCTCTCCTTCTGCACTGACCTTGGTGTCTGTAGAGCTGTTCACATGTTCTCACTTCACTCTTCTCTGGCTGCAATTTTCATCTGTCCAATATCTTTTTTATTTTCCTTCTTAAATATGTTATCACAGAGGTGTTACTACCATTCCTGATTGGCTCAGCCTTGGCCAGTGGCGGGTCTATCCTAGAGCCAGCTGGTGCTGCTGGACATGGACATGGAAGCTTCTGGCACCTTCTCGTAGAAGTCATCCCTGTAGCCCTCTGCTTCCAAAACCTGGCCACAGTAACCAAATACACAGGCTAAATGTGTATACGAACAGAAAAGAAAGCTATGTAGTCAAAATTTATGTTCATTGAAGAGAAAGGAGTTGCGGGCAAAAATCTTATCTAATTGTGTATGCAAACACAATATGAAATTGTATTTGCACAGGCAGGCAGATTGAGAATGCTGTCATCCTTAATTCTGAAATCCCTGACTTTTGAACTCTGACATTCTTTTAACATAACTTTTCAACATAGTGCACAAGGTATAATGCATATATGCAGAACGCAGTTCTGGCAGCAACATTCTCACTTTATCTGTTGTTAGCTATTTCTTTTCTCAGAAAACTAATGAAGCCCAAAAGCACTTCATACTTCATAATCTGCAACAGAAGGGAATTGACTTTCGTCTATCAGTCTTAATTCTTTCTTTTTGTTACTATTAAAACAGTTACCTGTGCCAGCTAATTTAACTCTGACTTGCATTGATATACTACATTCTTATTTTTGATTGTCTGAAAGGAAAGGGAAATCAAGGTTTGATCAATCTGTCTATTCTGCTCTCACAGGTATGGTAAAAGGTGATGCTTTCAAAATGTATTTTCTATTACAAAGATGATCTGTAGTGTCATGACCAAACTGCATTAAAATAATAAAAAATCCCCAAACTCCTAGGAGTATCAATCAGAAATGGCATTCAATTTGTATTTCACCAGAACATTTTAGCATGCCATCTTATTTTGGCAAGCAGATGGCATAGCATTTAGTTCTCAGCTGTTGGGAGTGTTGATGGACTTATCATCTTTGGCACAGTTTGTGTCGTATTTTTTAAATAATAACACTTTTCACTAGTTGATAGAAATTATACTATTCAACTATGCACCCAATACTTAGCATAGGGTGATGAACTCTGCGAAGTGAGTGTTTTATGAAGTTCTGTTTGTAACTTCAGTTTTCTGATATCTGAGAGATTTCAGTTCCAGAAGCATTAATCAATTCATGTATTTGATTTACCTGAATTTTTACCTATTTAAGAGTAACTCCTGAGATCAGTTGGGGCTTCTTCAAATACATAGAATGTGTAGATTGTCCAGGTGGTTTGAGGAATTTGCCTTGTTTAAGGGAACCCAGGAGCTTTATATAAATATTAGTAAGAATATATTGCAGCTGCAGAAAAAGTGCTCTTCTGTATCTTTAATCGGTGTGATTTTAGAACCTATAAGAAAGGTAAGTTACAATGAAACTGCTTTGTTTTTAGTAACCTGACGAGATACTGAGTGCCAATTTTTCCTTTCTCTGCTAGTTATTTCATTGACATCTCAGACTTGTACATTTTATTACAAAAAGCAAACAATTATATTGCTCAAAGTACAGAATTAATTTACTTCCTCTTGGAAAGCCTCAATGACAAAAAAGATCCTACTTTTCCCAAAACACATACTGCCTGGAGAGAACAATTTGGTATAAAAAAGGTTTCAATCACTTGTTCAGAAATTATCATAGCTAAAGTCTGTTTTAAAAATTATTTGCTGATTTTACTACAAGATTTTGGCCAAGATACAGCACTGTTTAAACAGTAAAACATAAAATATAAAATTACACTAAAAATATATATAAAACAAGATTATAATACTACTTCATAATGTCTTATTAACCAAGAGTTCATTAACTCAAAAAGAGATGGTGTAGTGTACAAAAAAATCCAAATAGTTCTAAATGAAGGGTCATTTCTGAAAGGAGCAACTACCAATTTACTGGAAGTGCAACTCTGAAGGTTCTTATTCAACCAGTTCAATCTTCTTTGTACATATTTTCTCATCAATAGCAATTCAGATAGGTATTTTTTTAAGTTATGTTCACTTAACTGTATAATAAATCTTTTGTTCATCACACAGAAAAATAAATTGTTTTTACAGAAGAGAATAAGCTGAACATTAACCTTTTAGCATGCAAGCTCTGAAGCACTTAAGTTATTTGCATTTCCTAACCTTAGAACTTTGTTGTGCAGAAACAACTGTGTTGTTTGAAAAACAAAAACAAAAAACAAAGCAAAACAAAAATCATCACCAAACCAAAACAAAAGAACCCTGAATGGCTTTATGACCTTTTCAGCAGATGATCCACATATTAATTAAAACAGTGAAAATATCCACTGATAAACATAGTTGTTCTCAGACACCGAAATAAATTATTTTTTCTTTTAAGAAAGGTATATGACAGGTTAAAAGTAAGTACACTATAGAAGAGAAGATCTGTGCAGCAGAACCAGAGAAGATTTTGAGAAAGAAAAGCAGAAAAAGGAGAAAAAAGCCTTTCAGAGGCAAGATGGCAGAAAACTGAATTTAAAAATGAGATAAAAAATATTCTCTCTATCTAGATGGACTGCTAGATAGGTATCCAAGTATGTTCTGAAAACAAGATTTCTTGTTCAAGTGACTATGCAGTTTAAACTACCACTGATTTCCAGAAAAGTGTACACAGTAAAAGCTGAATTAGAACTTTAGGATTAGTCAGCTAATAATTCATAAATAAAAATTATTAAATAAAATTTAGCATGATTTTGATATGGGTTATGGTTGTACTATTTAATGTAAATTTCCATGGTAAATTTCCAGTTACTCCAAACAGTTTCTTAGCAATATCACTAAAAAATCCCAAACATCTTCCCCCTATGCTTTTGAGATTATAGTTTTGAAAGGATTTCATTTCAAGCCTTCAGAGAATTCATTGGAGTCTGAGATAGCAAAACAATGTATTCAGGTGTTAAGGGTGCCCAATAAAAGGTATTACAGGGTGAGATAAAAGCACTGAAAGAAATTCAATGTAAGTCTTTCACTGCTTTGTTTATCTTACTGAGATTAATGTATCAATCTCTATAGGAGATAACAGGAAACTAAACAATTTTTAGAGCTTTTTTTTCCCTCATGCTTTTCTAGTCCCAAACTGACATTGGTTTGGGGGGTTGTTTTTTTTGTGTTTTGTTTGTTTGGGGTTTGTTTTTTTGTTTGTTTGGGGTTTTGTTTGGGTTTTTGTTGTTGTTTTGTTTGTTCGTTTTTTTTACTAAGGGCTCTTCAGTGTCATTCAGCGAGCAGCTCAATTTCAGTATGTTCTTACCTTAGAGGGTATGAACTCTCTATACAAGCCAATATGACTAAAGATGCTACAAAGTAATTGTTATTAACGATTCATTTCACACAGCATTAAGCAGTTTCAAATGTGGAGTTCATTTTGTGTGACAATACAAATCAAGAAGATGTTTTGTTTGGTAATGTAGTATGTGGAAATTCTGCATGGCCACTTTATATGGCTGTCCTGTCAATATATTTTCAGTCTGTTCTGTAACAAATGTATGTCTGAAAGCATCATCTCATGAAGTTCTCTTTAATATTTTATTAATCATGCATATTGTGCATATTAATCTGTTTCTCTTCAGTATCTGTTAAATAGACAAACAGTCCAAAGAATTAACTCATATTCAAATTCGACTTAGAGACCAGTAGAGTTTTTATTGCAGATGGTGTAGCTGAAACATAGTGTTTTTCTTCTCTCACCACTTGCTTTTAGTTTTCTGCCTGAATTAATATTCCAGTTTCCCTCCAAGAACTTCTTTCCTAAGAATAATCTCTTATGTGTCTAAATGGCTTTTTCTTTTAATGATGAAGCATACAACAATGGGATGTTACACAGTTGTATCAAAATCTATAGATATTAGTGGAAGTAATGAGCTGTTTTATGGTTCTGTGATTGTGAACATTGATGTTGACTCTGAGTAGCAGGTTGAGTAAGATGACCTCCTGACATCACCTTCAATCTACATTATTTTGTGATCCTATAAAGATATTCGTTCAATAATAATTTTGATGAATAGTGAAAAATGTAAGAATAAAAAGGATATATTAAAATATATTTTGGTTAGGTTTTGGCTGTTTGTTTCTTTCTTCCCTCTGTTTTCAAAGCCTGAAGCTGTATGAATAAATTTGTGTTTCTTTTAAGATATTAATTTAACCTATTGACTATCAGACATTTTCAAATTAGGCCTGAAGCAATTAGTCATTGTCTCATACAACAAACGTAATATGACTCCATTATAAATTGGCAAGCTTATTTCTTCTAATGTATAATAATTATTATTGCTTTTAATGATTACTTTCTAATATGTAATCCAACACTGCCTAGTATACTTTTTCTTTGGATGCAGGAGGCCCCCCTTCAAAGTGGATTCTCATATAGAAAATACTTAACATGTCTTGCAGAGATACCTATATTATTTGATATTAAAATATTTTCTTTATTTTCATATAGCATCCAAAGCGTATGAATTCATTTTTTAAAATGTATTTTCTCTGGAAAGCATGAAATATATTACTATGTTACTGACAGTATTGTGTTCTTATATTTTATTCAATGTGGATTTTGAAAATATCTCAGTGAATTTAGTGCTAGTACCATGATATGATACATTTTAGGAAAGCAGTAGGTATCTAAAATTTTGCAGATGCAAATTATGTTCACCAAAAGATGATTAAGGAACTATATATTTTCTTAAAGATTCTTTCCTATAGTCTTTTTTCTAACTAATTTTTTTTTTGTTGGCCTGCAATAAAACTAATGCTTGAGCCTTCACAGACCAGGATCAGATTACCTTTTAGTTTTTATTTTTTTTGTAAGGCTGTCAGTCTACAGGTCAAATAATATGTCACCACTTTACAGATAGAATCTCTCTTGTTATTAATCAAAGGAGTTCTTCAGCTTACTTACCCAGGAACTTACAGAAGGAATTAATGATCATGTAACTGTTCACTATGATCCTTAAATCCCCTTTAAAGTCACAGCTTTCACAATAACGTGTCAACAATTACACTTTTAATTTATTGGCAAGTGTATTGAATAACTGAGCTAAACCAAAGTTCTATGTGATGCTTTCTACACTAAAGACAATCATATTTCCTTGGAGACCTGTGAGATTGGTTGTTTTCTACTGTCACTTATGATAAAATTATATACAGGTACATTCACTTCCTCATTAGATAATACAGCTTTAGCCATGCAACTGCATAACAGGTTTGTGTTACATCTGGACCATGTATCTCTATATTTTTATATTTTAAATCTAGATTCTTTTGATAAAATCATATTTAGCACAAAGCAGAATGGTTTCATTGGGACCACATGTTTCGAGTTTAAAAGCATGATGTCATCTTTGCATCTCTAGGCATATAAATGTACAAAGGTAATACATACACAATGGCATTTGGAAGACGTATTTTTGAGTATATTGAAAAATTTATATGTATTAGTGAGTAGGATAAATGCTACAGTTGTGTCATTCAAAGCACATTATATTGACTATATACTGAAGAATAGTATTGAATATTCTTAAGTCCAAAATATTTTGTAAATTTCCCTTCAGAAAAATGTATGTGGGTATATCATAGAAAATATATTGGAAAAAAATTAGAAACCATGTACAAAGAGGTTAGAATTATTCAGGTTGTGGTCCAGTTTCCATTTGGTTCAAGTAAGACTGAAAGCAAAGCATGAGAAACAAGCAGATAGTTTAGATTCTCAGAAAATATAACTTCAACTGGAAGCAGATTTCTTTCCCTGGTGATACTCACAATATTGTGGGTTCTATGCTCCATCTGCTATAAAAGTTTCCACTGTCACCTGAAGTATCAAGAAATAATTCTCTAATTTTACAAGATTGTTTATTAAAAAACAATAACAATGAACAAAATATTTCCCATTAAGTGATATCAATAATTTATTAAATATTACATATTAATGTATGAAAAATATAGCAGCATATAGATGTTCAGTGCTGCATATGATGAAGTCAGCTGTCAATCATGAACGTAACTTAAAACAGGAGCTGTGTAAGGTTATTTTAGCATTCCTGTAATTGATTGAAAAAGAATGGTAGACATGTGTAGACCCATATTATTGTGTTAAATGTAAGCTAAGATATTTTACACATTCTTACCACAACTTTCAAATCAGTAAAAAAACTCTTATTGACCTAACCTGGAACTTGTTCAAGAACTCCATAAAAGAAAAAAAAAAAGAGCTCTAACAGTAATGTTGGCTTTTCTCACTTCCATTTTATTTCAGTAATGTACTGGCACACATCCAGTGAAGAAATATATATATATTTATAGTATATGTCATTTGCAGCCAACTAGATGAAATGGTAAAATTTTATTTAGATTATCAGATAAAATATTACTCATGATAACTGAAGCTGTGCTAAAAATCAAGACAAGGGCTCCATTTTATAAAGCACTGTGTAACACACTGTAAATACAAAAGAGATTATTTTTTTGGGGTGTGAAAAGCTTAAGGATAAAAAACTCAATTATAACTGTTATGAAAGAGACAGAAAGAAGTCTGTTTACAATCTTTAATAAGCAAAATCTCTTTGACACTGTAGCACATGACCATCTCCTCATCTGTGGTGCATTTAGCTTGGCTGGCTGCCAGGCTGCTGTCTCACTGCTGCTCTCTTACTCCCCCTCCTCAATAGGAGAAGCTCATGGATCAAGGTAAAGACAGTGAGATCATTTACGAATTACCGTCACAGGTAAAACAAAATTACCTTGATGAAAATTGATTTAATTTATTGCCAATTAAAATATATTTGAAAAGTAAGGGGAAAAAAAGGACTAAACTCTATCTCTCCCTCACCTCAAGCAGCACTGGGATGGTTACCATCAGATAAGAATAGCTTCTCTCTGGCATTCCTTCCTCCTCATACGCCCCTTGTAGCAGCATGGGCTCTTCATTGACCACAACTCCTTCAGGAAATACCCAGCTGCTTTGCAGTGAGATCCTCTATGGGTTGCAGTGTGGATATCCGCTCTGGCATGCTTCTCTCCAAGGCCTGCAGGGATATACCAGCTTCAACATGGTCTCTCCACCAGCTGCAGTGAAACTTCTGCATCTGTAATACCTCCTCCCACTCTGACATTGACATCTACAGGGTGGTTTTTATCACTTCTTACCACCTCTACAGCATCTTTTGCCACTCTTTACCCATGTTTTCCCAGAGGTCCCATCCAAGGCTGAGGGGCTCAGCTGTGCTCTGTGGTGGGTCCATTGGAGCTGGCTGAAATCAGCTGTGTCCAGCATGGGGCAGTCCTGGTCTCTTAACACAGGGGCCACCCTGCAGCCCTCCCACTGTCAGTGCCTGGGCATCTACACAACACCTCTGCAGAGAGGCAAGAATAGACTCACTGGACCTCAGCATCTGCTTCCCTTGTACATTAATGCACTGAATCCATGAAGAGGTGGTAGGTTCTACAAACAGTGTAATTAATAGAAAACATTTGTATCTTATTGAAAAAAGCGGAAGAAGAAATAAACACACGCAGGAGATGCAAAGGTATGCAGATGCTTTTCTATCCCTGTGAAATTTATAGCTCAAGCTCTCGTTTTACCAACAATAATGCATTTAGAAATCACATTGTACATAGAATTGAAGCGATGCCAAAATATCCATATAGACAGGGAGAGCATAACTTGAACATGAGCCTGATAAGCCTGGAGAGTAATGGCTTACAATCCCAAGAGATTTATTTGCATCAGAGGAGCATTCGCGTATGGACAAGTTGCAGAACAGGAACAGAGACACAAAATTATCGTTGCATGTCTTTGCACTTTGTGAATAGAAATATGAATACATTATGATCTGAACTAGTACTAGTCTATGTTATTAAATTACAAATTTATTTGAAATATGCTGTGCTATAGGTTATATATTCAGCTGACAGAATAAATATTCACTAAGTAGTCTTAATAAAATTTTTCACATATTTCAAAAGTGAATCTACTCAACTGGTAAAAAAGTGTGCTCCTAACGATGGCTAATTCATTATGCTAAATCTATTTCATGTTTCTTTTGTCAAATAACAGTAGACATATTTTCTGCATTTTATCAATTCCTGTCAAAATGGAGATGGGTGAGGGAATTCTTTGAAAAAAATCACATTCTTATCCTTAAATAAAACATACGCTACTTACAAATACGTGTATGTATATGTACATATAACATATTTTTATTTTTCTGCTAAAGAGACTAGTAAACCTCACATAAAATCCCATAGTAAAAAAAATAGTAAATAATCTAAAACTTTTAGAATTTAACCCAAACACAAAGCAAGGTTTAGATACTGTTACTGATGTCAGTTAAAGGACCCCTACCTTACCATCTGTCTAGCTGTACAGAGGTACAGTTTCTGGTTCTGCTATACTCTCAGTTAACTTTAGGTTCAAACAGAAATCCACTATTTCAAAACTGGAACCTTATGTACTGTCAACTTATTTTGTGTCTTTTGTTACATGCATAAAGATTTCTATATAATTTTCCACTTTTTAAAGTATAATTTGTATGAAACATTAAATACACACATATATATCCTTCAAGTAAACTGACATCAAAACTTATATAATTCAAGAAAAAATGTTTAGACATTCTAGCAATACCAAGATAACATAAGACTTACTGGTATTCAATTTTCAAATAGGCTGATGTCCTGATATAGCTGAGGTTTCTATTGGACAGCCTCATGGCAGAAGACTATTTGCTAAATAATGGAATTTATCCGGTTTCTTTAAATGGATAAGGCGGGTTTTTGATGTGTCTTGGAAAGAACACTTTTTGACTTTCTTTTGCCTCTCCTGCTTGTTTAGATTATGTACTTGAAGTAGAAACTCTTTAATTAGATTTTTTTCCAGATGGCATAAACCTGGGCTTATCTGATGTTCCTTGCAGTTCTGTAATAAAATAAATCCTAATATTAATAAATAGTTAATAATCTCATATACTTGCTGCACATAATCGGTCTTGATTTGCCTATTTGCATAACATTAATAATGCTTAAGTTGTAACAATCACAATAAAATATTACACTGTAAAGGTAAGATCATAAGAGCTAGGAAATACAGGTATGCATCACTAAATACTCTTTAACTGTAATTTTCTTCCACAGAAATCTTTGATTCTTTGATTTCATGTGCTGTAAATGTTTATTGAATGATGAAGGTAATCAAAATTTTAGGATTTATGACTACTCTTTACCTTCCCTTTTACCTACACATGGTTGAAATCTTGTTCTAAACTATTAATTATTGATTTTCTCATAGTCTTCTGTTGTGGTCTGAAAGGGGGAAAGCACACGAGGAAGGATGCAAGCAGAGTTGTTTATTCAGACGTGCCCACTCTCCTTTTATCCCCTCGGGAGCGGAACGGGCCAAAACATAGGGTGGAGCATGAGACCGACAAGCAGAGGGACAAACCAGCATAAGGGACACCGGCAAAAGGGGAAGGAGTGGGGGCAAACCCATGGCAAGCCTAGGCTTGTCCAGGCTGTGCACTGTGCAGTGTGAACACAACGAAACTACATAATAACAGCAAAGGAAGTTGTAGACTGCAATGAGGTCTCTACTCAGTCTCCTCTTCTCCAGGCTGAACAAACCAAGTGACCCTGTTTTGATTTTTTTGTCTAAATGATAATGCAAACACTAACCTATTCTGTTCAGAAAACTGTACTACTTTTAGGCTAAAAACCAGTACAACAAGTTGGTCTCAATCACTCTATTTGGTCTGCCAGAATGAATGTGACCGCTTCTGTTGTTACATTAATAAGGTTCTTTTCTCTAGAGTAATCCTTTGGGATGTACCAGTGTAATCTCTGTCTTTTGTCATTCCTTCCATGTCAAAGACCAATTGTTACATGAAGACTTTTTTTTTTTTTACCTCTTTTTTTCCTATGAGAATTATTCAGTCTTGTTGGTTCATCAAGAAAAAAATTGAAACACAGGAAATGGACCAGCTGCAAGGTTGATCTATGAATTAATATGGAATGGAAGATGTTTCAGGGAAGCTATAATAACAATTTGTATAGAAATGCTGATGCCTTGCAATTTGAAAGAAAAGGAAAAAGAAAAAGAAAAAAAAAAGCAAAAAATGAAGAATAAAAAAGGGAATGGAAACAGGATTTCATCGTTGTTTTCCAAATGTGCTGCTTCAACAATGACAGACTGTAGTGTGAGGACCTGAGATTAGCCCTGAAAGTCTCTCACGCCAAAAGAGCAAAGTAGGGGAGCAGGCCAAAATCAACACAAGCTCGAAAACCTTCCTGACATAAGTTTTAAGAAGCTTTGCCAAGGAATCTCTTGCATCACTGGCAATATTGTCAAACAGTCTGACCAGTCAGAACTGATCTGCATGATAAAAAATTATTTCCTGACAGACTAATGACACTCCCTAAGTTAAGACAGTTTATTTACAAACTTGACTTATGGTTGTTTATGTACTAATATTAAAATTGAAATGAAGTTTAAGCATAGTCAGAAGGAATAGTGAGCATATCCAATTCCATTTTGTCTGTGGATCCCCCTTTGACAGACTATAGACAAATAAATTGTATTTATAAAGTGTAATGATGTTCCAAAGACAATTGAGTCCCTATAATCTAAACGAAAATTTGTGGTATCTTGAAGGAGAGTCTCAGATTTGTGTCTTCACTGAAGAAAAAACAAAAGGGAATACAATTTATGCATTTTTTTTTCCTGGCAGTGCATAAAGGACAGCTTCTTTTCCTAGCCAGACAAATGCACATAACTTGGGCCAAGTTGTATCATCTGTTATCTTTTCTTTGGTGGAGAAAATCTCTGGTGACAGCAGAATGCAGAAAGGAGAATTAGCATTACTCTTGCTATGAGGGAAGGGTGACAGGTAGCAAACCAGGCAAACCCATAAGTCAACTGCTTCTCTTTGCTGTGCTGCTAATGAAAAAATTGCTTTTCTAAAATCTTAGGAGCACAGAAGTATTTTAGAGATATTTATATAATTCATGTCTATTTGTATTAATCTTATTTTCACATTAGAACAACATAATTTCAATTTCTGTGTTCTTTAGAAGTACTAATCTTTATTATGCAAAATTCCCTCTTACAGTTATCACACACATTATTATAACTCTCTTAAGATATTTAAACTTCAGAATGATTGATATTAAACTATTTTTATTGAGTCTTCAGAAGCTATCAATCAAGGTTCTAGGTCCTTTTTTTTTCCTTTTTATAAAAATAGCAAACAAATAATCTGTGCTCCAAAGAGGTTCTACTGTAGTCAGAAAACTTAGAGGTATTTTGAAGTTAAAATGAAACCGTGGTCATATTTGCCCTTCTTGTAGTTTTGGGATTCAGAAAGAGAGGAAGGAGTACATGGAAGGAGAAAAACTGTCCTGTCCTAGGAAACAGGTTTCATCTATTGTAGCATTACCTATCTTGCACGAAACAGGAATTTTCAAACTGATTAAAAAAAAAAAATCCCCCCAAAAGAAAATCAAAGAAAAAAATTTTCGTACCGCCCATAATCCAGTGTGTTGAAATCTGTTACCTAGAGAACTCTGCTGCAGCACAGGAAGCTTGAATTCAAAGAAATAATTTAATAATTCAGATCAGACCACTCTGCTTACTCTCACTCCTTCATTTTCCTATAAATGAATAAAAGCCTGTTCAATAGGTTTGGACCTTTCATAGCTAATGAAAGATCTTTCTAATCCCTGCACCCTTGGCTATTTTAGTCAGATGGAAATACCTTTGTTTAGTTTTTAGTTACAAATGACTGTTAAAACTAATTCGTACATTATTGTGAAATGTTATAGTTTGAACACCATGCACATTTTATCATTTAAAAGCAGTAAAAAACATGGCCCATCACTAGTTAAGATTTCTAGACTGAGGATGAATTGCACACATTCATATAGTGTTGCTGATTTATAACAGGTAAGTGTCAAAATCACTCCCACTCTAGCTAATTAACCTTTTGTGAATTTCTTGTAAACTGTTTTTCTGAAACTGCAATGGTGACAAATGGCTGATGTTCTTTTCACTCTACTTCTTCAAGAAATTGAAATGAACTTTTGTTTTGCAGTGAAAATCTTCTTTTGCTTCACAGATTCTTGTTACCCTGCACATGTTCTGTTCTCAAGAGAATGTTTTCATACAAGAATACAATATTTCAAACGGAAAAAAAAAAAAAAACAGTTTCTCAGGCTTAAAAGAAACCTGAGTTTAGTTGTGAAGGGAAATCTTTTCAGTATTATTGCTTCATAAAATATATTGATTTCACAGCTTCAATCTGTTCCAAAGAGAATGCTTCATGGGATCTTGTTCAGCTCTTGTCCTCCCTAATGCCACTGGCAGAATATGTTACATTTGTTCGCAGTACACACTGAGGGAAAGAAAGAAAAAGGAAATAGACAGCTAGTAACACTGCAACTACAATTCACTCACTAACAAAGGAGAAACAGTGAATGGGGAATGGAGAATGAGCAAACATAAAATGATTTATAAACAGAATTGAAACAGGCATAACATAACCAAAATCAAGGCTGATGCTTCTGGGGAGAGCTCGTTCAAAATATCAAGATCATACCTGCTGGAAAAATGGTATGATGAAGGATCAGATTAGTCTATAGTAAAGCAGGATTCATGCTAGCAAGATGAGACTAAAATATATCATTATCTCAACTTCAGCTGCTTCATGATCTTTTTTTTTGTTGGTTTGTTTGGTTTGGCTTTTTTTTTTTTTTTTTTTTGTTTGGTTTTGGTTTTTTTGTTTGTTTGTTTGTTTGACGAACATCCTCAGTGTCTAAATAGAGAAGCCTACATCATAGTTTTTCCCTTTGCCTTTATACTCAACAGACACCTGTCAGGTATTAATCTGACCTGGTTTAGATGTCTACTTCAGGGTATGATAAATAAAGCTTTCAAAGTGCTTTATTTTCTTCATTTTCCAGAAAAAGATCCTAGCACATGCAGCTCTAAGTATGCATCTTCAGTGAGATGAATTTCCTACCCCAGTCATCTAGCTTTCCTGTTTCATTGTTCCTCACTCCCAGGTTATTGCAACCAGCAGCAAGACTCTGGTAAAAGCAGTCCTAATACAGAGGAATACGAAGATGCATTAAAGAACTAATTCACTACAGTACACCTTACTGCCTTACAACTCTCAGAGCAGGTATTTGACATTACCACTACTGAGGTTTTTCTCTTTCTCTCAAATCCTTAGGACACTGTAAATTTTGAAGTGACAACTTTGGACACTCAGAGTCTTCCTAAGGCGATAAAACAGTGAAAATTTTGATTATTTAAGGAGTGTCTAGAATACTGCAGCAAACTTACCACTGAATAAACTTTCCACAGTTGTTGGAGCTTTCTTCTGATGGGCAGATAATGGGGGGAGGAAGATTTTGTTCTTTTTTTTTTCCTTTTTGATCTCACTACTAGCATAGTTGAACATGGACTGTTAAAAGACAGATGAACTGAGTAGATCTGTTGTCTCATGGCCTTCAAGAAATGTGAAATTTCTTTTCTGTTTAAGCTTAATGAAAGTGAATTTTAAATATAAATTTTCAAGTGTTCAAAAGATGTCATTTTAAAGTCAGTCAAGTCTGCAAACGTCATAGATTTCATTCAGAAATTGAAATTAAGTCTTCAGAAAATATTCTATATACAGTTTGATTATAACGGCACTACTTCTGTCTTAAAAATCTAAATGGAAATTTCCCAGTGCAGAGACTTACTTTTCCTAACAGAGTTTTGAAACTGTATTTAATTGTGCCTGTCCAGAATTCCAAACTCTGTGCTCCTTGTGGGCTGTATCAGATCCAAGAAATCCAGAATCTGTTAGGAATAAAGAATGACTGGATATCAAGTTTGTAGACATGAGGGAAGAGCTGTATAAGTGCAAGATGACAACTAGCTCATACATTCAGTAAGAACAACTTATTTAAGCAATGATAATATCAAACTGCTGAAGGAAAAATGGTCAAATATGTATCTCATTAACAAAAATTTAATTAGCACTGGACCTAGAATTCAGTAAAGATAATAAACTTCTTAAATTGAAAAGCATTTTGTTCTGAACAAACATATAAAAATCCACTTGAAAGTGAGGTTCAAGGTGACTATAAATAGCTTTTGCTTTCTGTACAATATCCTCTTTATATGCAAAAATATTTACTTGGCAAAAATTTATTTAGTCACCTAAAACTGCAACTAGTGCTATTATCTCATTGTATCATAAGCATCAACTATTCTTTAAAATAATTTAAATGATGTAGTGGATCTAAAATAAGAGACAAAAAGGAAAGTACACATCTTTCTATGCAGAGTCCGTCTCAATGTGAGACCAGGAGACTGAAGCTCATTCCAGCACTGATTGCTATGAGTGTCATGGGTATGCTTTGAAAGAAAAGGAAGAATAGTATTGAATATGAAGCTAATGAACAATCTGTCCTCCTTACAAAACACCAAAATGCTATCCTTTGAGGTATCACCTCATTATTTTTTTATGATTTTTTTGCTCTGTAAAGTAACTGATTGTACAAAGAAAAAAAAAGGAAACAAAAAAGAGAGAAAGAAAAACCTCTGTATCTAAAAAGACAAAAAAAGAGTCATATGGACAAGGACTAAAAAATATACATTTTTTGCATCCATAAGGAGGATGAGTTAAAATGGTAGCACTCCATTTTGTCCTATATTTTTTCCTGTAATTGCACCATAAGGAAAGGATGTTCTGATTCTTCATACATTCTGACAGTGATGAGGCTACTGAGACTATAAACATAAGCTTGTTTGTGGGCCATAGTGAAGCTCGATAAGTCGTCTGACAGGAAAGCTTTAAACAAATCCATACTTTATTCTAAACATATGCAATATATATAAGTAACATAAAAAGACTAAATACTGATGCCCCTTTGCTTCTAAAACAACAGTATTCTTTTACGCAACAGGAAAATTTATCTATGTTATTTAACAATTTTGTTTACTGTTTTGTTCAATTGTGTCACTTTATACCATGAGAAGAAATATAATTTTTAAAAAGTTAACCATCTGTGGAAATATTTAATGAAGTTCAGTTTTATTTCATGCCCACCGATTGCTTTGCTTCATATCATATACATATATTGTGAAAATACTTTTTCTCCCTGAGATCTTACGATCTGAATATGAAACAATGTGCAAATTGTAATGACTGGCAGCTAGATGAGATAGCTGACTAGGAAAGCCTCCTACATGAATCTCTTGTAGGCAGTTCTGAACTTCTGTACTTATCTTAGGACTTTGTATTTGTTTAATTTGTTTCAGTATGTGGAATCTGCAGCTAAGAGGTAGGTTGATTATCCTCCGTTCGATCTTATAAGAAAACGGAAGAGTTTGAGAGAATTTTGCAGGAAAAGCATGTGCATTGAGCATTCCTGTAACTTCATTTTTGTTTCAATAATTGAATAACAAAATTAAAAACATTTTCACAAAAGCAAGTGTCACTTTTACATCATCTTTTGTTTTATATCTTGTTCTGCTTGGCCATTGAAGAACTAGTAAAAAAGTATTATAAGTATACAGTTTGATGAATATTTTATTGACTGACAATATACTGAACTTTGAAAATATCATGCTGAAGTTTCAGCGTGCAATTGTCTCACAGACCTACCGACATGTCATATAATGGAATGGAATACAGACAGAAAAGTGATAGAAAATCCAGAAAATTAATGTGGGTGACCCAATAACTTACACTGGCATATCAAAGAAATTACAACACTAATATATAAGTTCTGTTCTCTAAGTTCCCTATGGGTGTCATATTCATTGCATGGAGGATTTTATTGAAATTAATGTTAAATAACCATATTATTCACAAGTAATACTGCTTAGGCAAAGTCCTGATATTAGCCCAAATGACTACCTATAAAACCTTTGATCCCAATCACTTACTGTGTATGTGACACAGATTTTATAGAAAAATTAAATATTAAAATTTCAGAGAGTTTTTAAGAAATATATTGGTGGGGTTTTTTTACCCTCCGGATTTTCAAAGCAATGTTTTGAAACCATAGTTTACTGAGGGGATAGGAGAAACTTTAGCTTTTCGGTAGAAAAGAAATTAAATTGTACAAACAGAATGTTCCAATACATTATGGCATCTTGCCATGAGGGTCCAACATTTAAACATTTTCAAAATCTTATAATTATTAGCAAAGACAATTTAATAGTCTTCAGTCACATGAAACCCTTCTACCCACAATTCCATTTTCAAAGAAAAAAAAAATCAAAGAGAGAATTTTGCAAATGGTATCGAAAAGTCACTGTAATTGGAATCCAAACCTGGATATTTATGTCAAAGATGGATTTACTGTGAATCAAATGTCTATCACTCAAATCTTCTGAAGAACAGAATTTCCCGGGTGTTTGATTGGATTTTTCTCTATCTATACCCTGTGGACAATGAAACACAGACTTAAAAGCTGTCTTCAAATAATAGCTTAGAATATATTTACACCAAACAACTCTATTGTGCACTTAAAATTCCATTACATCACTGATACTGCTTCTGTTAGTTTTATCCCAAAGGGAATTTTAAGAACAAAAATCAGAGTTTTGAGTTAAGAGAGGATAAGACCAACCATCTTGAAAGTGTAAAGGTATTTATCTGCACCAACCTATATTTTCAAAATAAATTTTGCAGCAAAGCCCTAGACTTTAGTATATGTAAAGAATAGTCTTCTCTTTCTGAAATTAATATTAAAAAAAATAGTGGAGGTAGTAGAGAGTTTTTTGTATGCTTGTTTTTTGAAAAGTGAAGTTATACTTTATGGTTCTCACACAGAAAGCTAAATGGTATAAGGGAAGCTGTATGCTAATGCACTTAATCTTTTTCTTTTGTGTAAGTCTTTGTGGGACTGGGATCCAAGATCTAAGAAAATGAAACGCATAGCTATAATTTATAATTAATTACAGCTCTAACTAGTATTCCAAATAAGGAAAAAACCTCATGTCTAAATGAAGAAATGCATTGCAGATTTGGTTTTAGGCATTCTGGAAATTAATTAATTGTTACTAATATTACAGTTAAGGTGATTCTGTTCTTTCCTACTTCCTCAGAAATTTGGATTTGGACAGCAAGGACACACAGATAAATAATGTCACCACAGTACTAGTGAGTAAATTCATCCTTCTCCTTCAGAGTAGCTCCTGTTAAAAATCTGCTGTACATTCACCCGGATGAATTTAGAAATAAATTGATAAACACTTCTAAAACAGTAACCACAGGAAAAAAAATCAGTAAAAAATGAGAAAAAAAAATCCAAGAAAATATGTAGAACAATCACAGTTCAGACTAGCTGAGAACTTAGGTCACAAAAGGTAATTGAGCCACTCAGTTCCTTCATACAGCACACCTGTAGTTAAAATGTCATTAAAAACAAGGTCTCGATAGTGTGTTAACCTTCTCAGTGAGGTATAAATAACTTGGCTTAGAGTGGAACAACAATTCTACATGACTATATACAGCATTATAGCTCATTTATATTTACATCAAAATTATCTAGCTCCACAATAACAGTAATCAGTACACAACAACTTTTGCAGGTCAGATTCTGCCTTGCAAACAGCTAGATAACAACGACTGCTCTCTGCATACATTTTGTTATTTGTAAACATATAACAACAATCTTGTTCAGAAACAGACTGTACTTATTGAGACATAAATCCAGGAATGGTGGTGATGGACAAAATCAGACCTTGGAGAAATGATTGTTGCTGGACTTGTTTAATGTATAAAAAATGGGTCTGTAGTGCATGATCTTTAGGGACTGTAATTTATATCATTTTACTTAGTTTCATCATGTTAATACATGAATCTATGATGTTGATAATGGATATCACTAACAAAATTCCTCAAAGTTTATAGACATTCAAATATATGAAAATTAATTTACAAAATTGCTTCAGAAGTAAAGCAACATATTAGTTGAAAGGACCAATTTGCAAAGTATTAATGCTGGGATCTTATCCAGTTCGTTTAAGATTTAGAAGCTGAGACTTAACCTCTTTTAAAATAGTTTCAAGCCTGGGTAAGCAAGATGTGTCCCTTATTAAAACTAATTCTTAGAGTTCTGGCCTTAGCATATAAAGAGGACTATCAAAGAAAAGTTATTTTTATGTTTTAATTGTAAAATGATAAATGAACTACATGTTTTGGTAACATCTGAAATGAACAAAAAAGTAAAAATCTCACAGAAATAATACATGGACGGGTTAACTGTTACCCCAAATTCCTTCCTTCAAAGAAAGCCATATCATGTTATCCACGTATTCTCTTAACCCACCAATTTAGGAAAATGTCAGGAATTTAAATCCTGTAACGCATTTTCACTATCTTTATGACCTTCCCTATTCATGGAATTGGAGAAGAATTACAAGATAACAACTGGATAACAGTAATATTTAAATTGTCAGGAGAATAGATTAGGCTCATAGTACTTTCTGTTCTCATTACAGACATTGTCATAAGAACGCAGAATTCAAATTTTAATGCCTCATATATTTTAACAATCACAATTGTAAAATGTTCTTTTGTGACCTTCTCAATGTTTGTTTTCCAATTTATTAGCACCTTTGATATTCTCTGCCCAGAGCTCTTGTACTGTATAATGGGAATGTCAGAATTCTCAGCCTATATACACGTAGCACTATTTAAAAGTTTATATATTATAAAGAACAGAGGTAATCTTCTGACAATATCAAACAAATAAGTGAATAAAATAAGAAATAAGAAAATAAAATAAGAGCTATCACATCAGAAATGGCCACTTATGTGCACTTTCGTGCAATTAGAAATTAACTCCAAGAAGTAAAACAGCCTGATAAAAACTTTGACTGTTTTTTTCTTTTTAAACTGTTTTAGTATTTGTCTAAAACTCATGTTAAAATGATGAGGATAAGTGATGGATTCCCACTTTACTTACTAATGCATGTAATTTCCTAACTATGGAAATCTGCAGATGACTTCAAGAAACAGCAAACACATTTCTCTTTCCATGTCAAACTAGAATTTGCAAGTGAAACTAAACCAAAAGTCTTCAGTTGGTCAATTTTTTAGAGCTAGATCTATAGTGATTGCTGCCACATTATTATGTCTTGACAGTAAATAACAAATGAGCACCAAGAGTAATTTAAGGGGAAAACAAATGGCGTATTTGATTCTTTGAGTATTTCATGTCACAATTTTAATATTTCTAGATTAAAATAATTTTTGCAGCACAACTTCATGCTAGTAATGTGGAAATAAAATGTTTTATCAGTACAATTTTTTAACAGAATAATGAAGAAAAAATGATGCAAATTACTCAAAATTATTGATGTATCTATCTGTGTTGGAGGGGAAAATGAATGAGCTTAAAATAACATAGCAGTCAAATTATAAAATCTTAAAAGCTGTATAGAGAAAGTATTTATACTGTTTTTTCTGTGTGAAGATGACATCATCATAACTGCTCTTTTAATGGATAATTTTGTTCTGTCTTTCAGTAAAGACTGTTCTCTTTTTGTGGCAGACCTAATGTAAAATTTTTGTAAATTTTGCAATTTAAATTTGAAGGTAAAATATTTGTAATACTGTATCATTGGAAAACAGACAAATGTGACTACCTGTACTGTATCAAATTTTTGATTTTACATGTAAACCTATTATACCTTCATTGATAAGAAAAACTTTAAGTAATGTGATAAGGGTAGTGGTAACTACAGATATTAAAAAGTACAGGATTGTTAAATTAATCCCCAAAGTAAGTGTTAGAAAGCCAGGAAATTAACTAAAAAGTAGAAGTTGAAAGAAATTTAAATGTTTTGAGAAAATAAAGTAAATGCTTGTACATGGTCTTAATTTTGCTAGTTAGCTGCATAGAGGAAAGAAGTAATAGTGAATATTGACAGAAGAGCAACAATGTTTTTATTGTTGCCTAAATTGTAGGTTCGAAGAGACCTTAGTGATCATACACTTCCAATCTCTCTGCCATGGGCAGGGACATCTTCCTCTAGACCAGGTTGCTCAGTGTCGATCCAGCCCAGTCTTGAACACTTCCAGGGATGGACCATTCACAGCTTCTCTGGGTAACATGTTCCATACCTTACCACCCTCACAGTAAAGAATTTCATCCTAATGTTTAATCTAAACCTGCCTTCTTTCTGTTTATAGCCATTCCCCCTTGTCCTACCACTACATGCCCTATTAAAAAGTCCCTCTCCAGCTTTCTTTTGTGCTGTCTTTAGGTACTGGAAGGCCAGAATAAGGTCTCCCTGTAACCTTCTCGCTTCCAGGTCAAATGAACTCACCTCTCTCAGCCTGTCTTCATAGGAGAGGTGCTCCAGCCCTCTGACTCTCTTTGTGGCCATCATCTGGACTCACTCCAACAAGTCTATGTCTTTCTTGTGTTGCGGGCCCTAGAGTTGGATGCAGTACTCCGGGTGGGGTCTCACCAGAGCAGAGTAGAGGGGCAGAATCACTTCCCTCAATCTGTTGGCCACATTGCTTTTGATGCAGCCAGAATATGGTTGGCTTTCCGGGTTGCAAAGTGTGTATTGCCAAGTCACGTCTAGCCTCTTGTCAGAAAACACACCCAAGTTTTTCTTTTCAGGCCCACTCTCAATCCATTCGCTGTCCAGCCTATATTTATATATTTGTATCATGTGGGTTCCAGGTATACAACCTGGCTCATGGACCTCAGTTGAATTTTGTTGCACAGGATGTATGCAACAGAAGAGCTTGACTGCAGTCAAAGATAATTTTATGCCTCATATTCTTTTCTTACTTAGTTCTGATATTAACATTATAATAACACTCAAAATATTATTTTTTTTCTTCTTGTTCCCAAGTTATTTATATGTTTTGGTTTGGGTCCAGCTTTTTTTTTAATTTTATCAGCACCATTTCAAGTGAAAGGTGTGACTGGAAATAGCACTTCTGATCAAAACAGTAAGAGGACTCAAGACAGCTTATCTTTCTGGTTTAATGTGAATTGTACTGTGTTTACTGGTGCCACAACATGAAAGGTATTTTAGATTAGGACCAAGGGAGAAGCTATAAAGAATTGTGTCAAATTAACATTAGCTGGACAGAAACTGGAAAAACAGAAAGATCTTATTCAAAATATCTTGAAAGAATTGATCTAGAAAATAGATGAATGATGGAAACTTTGGCACCTCAGAAGTGGCAACTTATAGCATTTTGGTTTATTCCTATGTTTAGTATGCCAGCAGATGAATTTGGTTCAAATACACAAGGAAAATTTATCTATAAATGTGTTTGGAATTTGTATTACTACCAAAGTGATACAGTAAGATTAAAGACTTTGATGGTCAAACTTAAAATGTGAATAACATTGTGCTGTAGTTTCTTGCTAGAATATGCTAACAGCCAGCAACTAAAAAAAGCTCAGGATTTTTAGTAAACCTTTGAACAGTTTCCATTTTTAAAATACAGTGTCTAACTTATTATTCTTAGAAGTATAAAAGACATAAGTTTTGATAGTTTATAATTTTTTTCCAGTCAGATGATCTGTGTAGATTACAATTTGCAAATGAAGTCTCTAAATTTTAGAGACACCTTGTTTCTTTTGTCAGATTTTCAGCTGAAGTGTGTTGTTCTACAGAAACCTCCTGGAGCCTGAACTACTTTGTTTTGCAAGCACTAGCTTTCTCAGTATGAAAAATAATACTTTTTCAGCCAGCTTCATTAAGTGCAATGGCACAGTCACCCTACATTGAAAGATAAGTTAATCAGCTGTATCTATTCTCAGAGAGTATCAGTAGGCAGACAGACTCAATCTCTTAGTTAAGAATGACAGTTTGTATTCAGATCACATATTAATGAACTTCCAGCTTCAGCATCTCTCCAGTTTTAGTAGTGTGTCTATCTGGAATAATAAATACAGATCTGAAAAAGAGAACTCTCTACTAGACTTTTAGTATATGGAAATTTCCCCATGTGTCTTATTTTCCTTTTCAGGCACATAACGAATTGTTTCCTGAGTGGGCTTACCAGAAAAGTTTAGATATTCAGTTAAGCATTTTCACATCTACTTTATGTACAATCATCTGGACAAGTATCTTGACTATCACTATCACATTTTGCTCATTGCACCATTTATCTTTGATGCAATGAATCATATGCACCTGCAAAAAAAAAATGGCTTTTTTGTCATTTTTGTGATTGCTTTAGTCAAGTCTCGATTGACACACAAAATTTTTACTCATTATAGCATTAACTTAAGTGAGACATGCAATGTAGAAATATATTTGTCTTGTCATAAGGTCTATGTGCATTCCTCTTATTTAATGCTTAGCTGTTTCACAGACAGGAGTGCTGGGTCCATGTTCTCAAATGGAAATAAACAAGTAGGAACATCCCTCTGCAGTGGGGGTACTCATTAATGAAGCAGCCATACAACCACATTAACACAGAACACATTTCCTAGCATTAACTTTTCTTTCAGGATGGGACATAGCTTGTAAAATCTTTTCTAAGCTCCACTGTAGCTTACATAGATTACATAGATTACATAGTCAATACAATCTACGGAGTTCAGAGGCCTATTCAATTTATCTTCTGGCTAATGCCTGCATTTTCGTGTTTTGCAAGACCCTAAGCTTTAATCAGAATGTGATGCTGCTGCATAAACGCAGGGAACATGCCAGAAGAGTGGTAAAAAATGAAGTGAGCATTGAGAGATGCCATACACAACCCACAGGGTGCCCCAGATCTTCTGTAGGAGAAGGAGGCCAGGCAGGCGATTACATTTAGGAAAGTGGATTACACCCTACTGACAGCAGTGACAATTTCTCTGCTCACTATAACAGTCACCCACCTCACACAGACACAAATTCAGGTTTATGTGTCTGAGTGCAGAGCTGAATATTACCCCGAAATTTCCAACATTTTTCTTGTAGATAGTCTATTTCTTAGATCTAACAATCGCTTCTTTGATTCAGACAATTTGCAATGCCTTTAAATTCAGTACCAAATTAGCTTTTCATAGAAAAAGTCTCTGCCTAAAATATTTTAAGTTATTCAAGTCCTTGTTCAGATTCTATAATAAATCTTTGAGGGATACCTGAGTCATATTTCAGTCAGACACTGTAATAATTTCTTGTTCTTGGAGGCTTGATTGAAAACCTGCTGAAATAACTGATACAGTCATATGCCTTCAACAGCTTTTGGATAAGGCTCTGACTGCCTGTGAATAAATGCTATAAATCACCACATTTTATATTAAAAAGTAAAAAAAAAATATCTTTTGCTTTCAAAATGGACTCTGTAGCCCTCATTAGATTATTTAACAACTAATTCCTACAGGTTGGAAAATACAAGATTCAGTGATTCAATAATTAATAAAGAATTGAGCAAGGAAATATTTTAGGTTCTTAAAATGGTTTAAATTAACTCTCAGATAAAATTTCAGCATTATTTAGAAGGATTTTTATTGTTTATTTGTAATTCTTTAAGAGTGATTTTTACTTCACAATTGCATTCAAAATCCATTTTATTGTATTTCTGAGCTGTTACATTTGAACAAAGAAGGCAGCATGTAAGATAGTGTTATTGTTATTATGTTGCAAAGGTTGCATTCTACATATGATTTTTGTAAAAAGCAAATGCTTAAATCTTTAGAAGGAAAATAAGTTCAGTATTTTGGAATATCTAAACAGAATGGTTATTTCCAACTGGGAAGTAAAATAGATCCTCTCTCCTTATGCATATTTGATTTCCTGCCCCACACCCATGAAAATTATCACAAATGGAGTTTAACTAGAGGAGACAGGACTGATGCAGCACAGGCACAGCTCTGCACGAGGACTGATTGGCTCCAACTTACACCCCAACAGTCCCTTCGACCCCCCTTTCCCACACAGTGCCTCAACCTGAGGAGCCTCTCCTACTCCACATGGGTCTGGCCCAGCCTTGAGACTTCCCAAGGGCTCTTGTGGCAGTAGGGAGGGACAGACTCCAGTGCCCCAAGGGGCTACTAGGGCTCCCCCACCCCTATCGGGGTGCATGGGGATCAGCCTTTGGTCACCATAGCCTGACAACCACCTTTACTGTTCTTGTTATAAACAAATTAGCAGAATTTGTTCTAACTATAATGGTTTTGTGGTCTGGAGAATGGTGTGGGAGGGATGAGGTTGCTTTCCCCCAGGCTGCTCCTAGACAGACAGACAGAACCTCCTAGTATCGCTGTTCAATGCCTGCATGAACAGTGAATGATGGCAGTCTGCAAATACCCACCACTTCTAACATAACTCACATTTCTTAAACGTACAGGTTCTTGAGTACAGAGCAACATTTTTTTTCTTTTAGGTGAGTTCCTACATGTGTTTTTTTCTAATATTTGTGTTGACTGATGCATTAGCACCTAAAGGAGCACGCATCAAATAGTGATTACTATTTCTTTTTGTAACAGTCCATAATTTATGAAAAGCAAGTTATATTAGTCAGTGCTATAAATGCTTAGACAAGAAAATACTGAAATTTTGATGAGTCAAAGTTCTCATATAAGCAGGCAAACAGAATTTTGACAAAATACAACAGGGTAACATCAGCATCTCTTGACAAACCCTTGGAATATTTTCACTAGTTTTCCAGCTCCACTGTTTAAATTCTCCTTTGTGGTGACTTCATAATACTGAGCATTTAAAAATAATTAAAATTGTAACAGAGTACATTATGGAGACTTTTCTTCTTAATAGTATATTCTGAGGCTTAAATTTAATTTTAAAAAAGGGAAAAAATGTAACAGGCTGTTAATAATAGTGGCATTTCTGCAATCTCTTCTGTAACAAGCCTTTAACCTTGACAAAGATCTATTGAGATTAACCTCTAGAAAAACTGGTATCATATGCAGCATCTTTAGCCTCAGGTTAATGGGATAAATAATTGAGGCGAGTACTCTGTGTAATGAGGTGAATTTTAACATTTTAATATAATAATCAGATCTAACCAATTGTCAAGTCTCTCTACAGGCTTTGTCTGTCCTGGGACTTGCTATTTTTAGCACAAAATGTAGTCAGGAATGCAAATTACTGTAGTGAGATGACAGGGTAGGGCAGAAGTGGAACGTAGCATGTATCTCATATAGTTACAGAAAACGAATACCTGAAATCTGCAACTACTCTTTCCACACCTGTATCTACCAGAGTAAATTTCAAAAACAGCATCTGTTCCAACCTACCACTGAACAATTCCTAATTGACTCATCCATATAATTTGGTCTTTACTCTGTTTGCTATCTACTGACATGAAGTTTAAGATAATGTTGATAAAAATAAAAATAAAAAAAAATCATAAGGTAGCTCTTTTCCTAATCAAAAGAAGAGTTTTATCCCTTTTTACTTGCTTGCGATGGTATACCATATGCCCATAATTTGCAGCGTGTAAAAATGAGGAACTTGATTATTTGAAGAGCTTCTAAAAAATTTACAAAATCTAAACCCCAGAGTTTCAACCTGCATGATACTGTTCTTTTTTGTTCACTATACCAGTGTTTCAGAACAAACTCTGATAAATAAACTACATTGTTCTAACTTCTCATAGCTACTGATGCCCCAGAGTGGTCTCAGGTGAATAGGTTGCTAAAGCTTTGACTGAACACAGAAATGAACCATAATTTCTGCCTGTCAAGCATAGGAGACCTATGACATTGAGTCACCAATAAAAATAAAGGTACTTCCAAAGGTCTGACAGCAAAAGGAATTTATTGAGAATTGCAAACAATCTCAAAGCCTTGCAATTACTGTGTGATAATAAAACTTTTATTTTTCATAGGAAATTGTAATAATTGCTTATCTAACAGACAGTGAAAAGAAAGTTTTTTGTTCTCTCTATCATTAGGGAATCAGAATAGGTCATAGTATAATTTGTATAGGTAGAAATTAAAGCATCTTATGAGTTGTTTTGTTGTAGAAGCATCATAGATCCAGAAAGAGAATGGATATTTGTAACTATAGTATTATTTTTTGTTTAATGTATTCACATGCAAACAAAAACTTCTGAATTGTAATCCCTGATTCATAAACTGTTTTCTCTTTGTTTTTTTGGTTTTTAAAAAAAAAAATTTGTTGTTTGTTTGTTTGTTAAAAAAAGGTTTTTTGTTTGTTTGTTTGTTTGTTTGTTTGTTACAGCCAGCTTAAAATTGTCATATTCTATTAAGACAGGGCAGACTGAATTGAGGTAACACTATCCACACTGGTTAACAAATTCAGTCCTCCCAAAAGAGACCAGAAGTGCAACTCGTGGAGGAAGAATATGTACCCAGGCGGCCAATAAGGCAGAAAACATCCTGTCAGCATAGTATGCCCAGCAGGATCAGGGCACTGATCAGCCCCCTGTATTCAGCACTGGTGAGATCATACCCTCTGTTCAGTTTTGAGCCCCTCACAACGTGAAGGACATCGAGGTGCTGAAGTGTGTCCAGAGAAGGGCAACGAAGCTGGTTAGAGATCTGGAGCACAAGTCTTATGTGGAGAAGCTGAGGGAGCTGGGGGTGTTTAGCATGGAAAAAACTAACTCATGTGAGACCTTATTACTCACTACAACTACCTGAAAAGAGGTGAGGGTCAGTCTCTTCTCCCTGTAACAAGTGACAGGAGGAGAGAAAATGGCCTCAAGTTGTGCTGGGGAGGTTTAGATTGAATATTAATAAACATTTCCTCACAGAAAGGGTTTTCAAGGATTAGAACAGACTGCCCTGAGCAGTGGTGGAGTTTGTCCCTGGAGGTATTTCAAAGACATGTAGATGAAGTACTTGGGGACATGGGTTAGTGCTGAACTTGGCAGTGCTGGGTTAATGGTTGAATTGATGATCCTAGTCTTTTCCAACTTAAACTATTCCATGATTCTATATCACAGTTGATGAAACTCCCCAAAGCTTCATTAGCTGCTTAATTTCTCAGGGGTAAAGAGACATGTTTTCTCACAAGCTGATTGATCAACTGGGAATATGGCAAGTGTGCCTGCAAAATACAAAAGATAGTACAGAAGTATTTTACTTACTTTGCTTCTCTGTCACAGTTTGGGATCCCCAAAAATCCAATTTCCAAGTCCAAGTCCCCCTCCCACAATTTGCTTCAGTGTGAGAGGGTTTTCCAGACATAACACAACTCAGTATGGGGGGAAGAGAATTATATTGCAGTTTATTGCTTACACAAATAAATACTATAATACATTATATACACAATTCTAACTATCTCTCCTATGGCAAAACAATATATTTACATTAGATCAGGTCCCTCCTTTCCCTCCAATAAAAATTCAGAAAGGAAGAAGGAAAGATCCTTTCCACTTTCAGGGCAGCAGTGTCTCTCCTCTTCAAGGCAGCAGTCATAGCTGGAGTTGTTGTAGCTGGAAAACATCTTTCTCTCTCTCTCCATTACAACACAAGGGGTCTCCTCTCACCCTTTGGCCCTTCGGATCCAGCCAAAGGTCTCTCTCCCGTGGACTGCTATAGCCGGGACAAAGCTCATCTTACCATGGTCATATCATGGGGTGCAAGACATCTCATGGAAGTCCCTTCCTCGAGGGGTTGAGTTCCCTCGAGTCAGAATGTTTAGGGCAGCTCTCAATCTTTGCCCCAAGCATTCTACCAGAGCTTCTTTGCTCTGTCTCAGCTGCCAACATGGCAGAAGTGGGGGGTGCAAGGCCACTTCCTCCGCATTCCGTCCTGGTCCAGCTCACAGTACATCACCGAGTTCTCAGCTCTTCTCTATCTCTCTCTAGCTGCTGCTGCATTTCAGGACTCCCTAAAAGTTTGGAAGCCCACCCCTCCTTTTCAGGAGGTCTCTGGTTTTTGGGAAGGTAATCCAGTCTTATCCAAAACAGTCTCTGCTGAGTTTTCTCTGCTCTGTTACCAGTTCCCATCCTTGCAGGACATCTCTGCGTCTCTCAGCCGGGCTATGTGCCATGTTGCTGGTTGCCGGCTATCTTCTTGGCTTTCAGCCACAGTTCTCCACTCAGCGCTACCTCTGCCGCTGCTTTTTCATCTTCTGCTGCCCATTCACAGTGGACAAACTTCCTCAGCTCTTGGTCCCAGTACTTGGCCCAGTTTAACACTGTTCCAAGTTCCTGCAGCCCCCAGCAGGGGGCTGGGTGGCCTTGGCCCCCAGCGGGGCTCCTGGTCCCTCTCTCCTCATGGCTTCACAACATGGCTACTTCTCTTCCAGCTACGTCATCTTCTTCCTTCTTTTCCGGTCTAGCATAATATGTTTTAATTTTTCAGGGGAGCTGATTGGGTCAGCACCAAGAAAAACCACCCCCCTGGAGTTAACCACTTTCCAACTCCAGGGGAAAACTCTTTTTAACCCAGGACATTCTCCCATATCATTTTGGACATTCAGCTTCATCTCTGTGCCTGAGGAGGTTATGGAACAGCTTCTCCTATAAGTTTTTTTAAAACACACGGAGGACAGGGAGGTGATTGTGGACAGACAACATAGCTTCACAAAGGGAAAATCTTGTCTGACCAACCTAGTGGCTTTCTATGATGGCGTAACTACATCAGTGAATAAGGGAAGAGGTACAGATGTCGTTTATCCGGACTTCTGCAACACCTTTGACACGGTCTGCCACAACATCCTTTCCTCCAAATTGGAGGGTTATGGATTCAGAGAGTGGACTGTTAGGTGCATTAGGAATTGGCTGGAGGGTCACATCCAGAGGATAGTGGCAGGGTCCTGATGGACATAGTGACAAGTGGTGTCCCTCAAGGGTCCATATTGGGACCAATGTTGTTTAATATCTTCATTAATTATATAGATGAAGAGATTGAGTGCACCCTCAGCAAATTTGCAGTTGACACCAAGTTGAGTGGTGCTGTTGCCACACCTGAAGGACAGGATGCCATTCAGAGGGGACCCAGACAAGCTCAAGAAGTGAGTGCCTGGGAATATTATGTGGTTTAACAAGACCAAGTGCAAGGTGCTGCACCTGAATTGGGGTAACCCTCTGTATCAATACAGGCTGGGTGATGAACAAATCGAGAGCAGCCCTGCAGAGAAAGACTTGGGGGTGCTGGAGAATGAGATTCTGAACACGAGCTGGCAATGTGCACTTGCAGCCCAGAAAACCGATCATATCCTGGGCTGCATCAAAAGCAGAGTGGCCAGCAGGTCAAGAGAAGGGTCTGCCACTCTACTCTCCCCTTGTAAGACCCCACCTTGACTACTGCATCTGAGTCTGGGGTCCCCAGCACTGGAACAGCATTGACCTGTTGGAGCAAGTCTAGAGGAGGCCACCAAGTTGATCGGAGGGATGGAACACCTCTTCTATAAGGAAAGGTTGAGAGAATTGAGATTGTTCAGCCTGTAAAAGAGAAGGCTTTGGGGTGGCCTAACTGTTTCCCGTACCTGAAGAAAAGATGGGACAAAACTATTTAAACAAACATGTAGTGAGAGGAAAAGGGAGAATGGGTTCAAATGGAATAGGAGTAGGTTTAGACTAGATATTAGGAAGAAATTCTTTACTATGAAAATGGTAAGGCACTGGAAGAGGTTGCCCAGAGAAGCTGTGAATGCCCCATCCATGGAGGTGTTCAAGGCCAGGTTGGATGGGGCTCTGAGCAACCTGATCTAGTCGAAGGTGTCCCTGTCCATGACGGGTTTTGGAACTAGATGATCTTTGCAGTCCCCTTCCAACCCAAACCATTTTATGATTCTATGTGGAACAGTGGAACAGCACAGAATCCCAGCCCTAAAGCTCCGCTCTACACACTGCATGCAAAGCTAAAGTATTTCACAGGGCTTTTGGTATCTCCAGCAAAGACGTCAGAGGCTTGAAAATGTCTGATTATTCCTGAAATTTCCATGTCTGTCTCCTCATGTCCTGCTCCTTAATTGCCAAATTGAAGTTATCGTCCAATACTCAATAATCTTAAATTCATATTGATTGATGGCATCTGAAGACAACTTTTTACCACAAAATCCAGTTTTTCTATATATATAGTAATTTTTACAATTTGGCTTTCTAGTTACTGTCTTCCTGACCACAGATATGACTGTAAGTTTTTCACAGTATCAGGTCTGAGCTATGGAACCCTTACCTCTGATATCCTTTTCATCTGTCTTTGATGATGAATTAGCCTTTATTTTCTTTACAACTTTCACATGCTTTCTTTTTTTTTAGGCACCAAAATGCGATTCCTTTCATCTTGCCCTATAGGCCATGTTTTCTAAATTTCCTGTCATGTCAGGAACTCAGGTCTCCCTGGTGTACTTTTGTATATGCAAGTGCATACTTATGATTTTTTTTGTCTCTTATTTTCTGCATTAAACAAATACTCTGTTTAATGAAAAGTAAAACAAAATAATTTCCCCTGTAAATTTTATATAATTAATGAATTTTTGCATTCGAAGCAAATGCTTATATTATTAATTCTATATTTTTTATATATATATAATGTATTATATATATTTTCCTGCTGCTTGCAGTTTTTCTGCAGCTGTTCATCACTTAATATTGTACGGTTAATTCAACTATAATAACTTTTACTTTTTATGACTAAATATCAACATAAGAATTTTAAGATTTGTATTTGTATTTGATTTACAAGAAATAGCAATTTTTGGGCATTATAAAGTTAAATATTTTTAATTATATAGAAGTTTTAAATTTCCTGAATTTTATCTTTTTCTTGGGAGATATAATAAAATATATTTTTACTTCAATTCTTACATATGAAGAATATTTAAGGAAATTTAAATTAAATTAAATTAAATTTAATTTAAATTAAATTTAAATTAAATTCATGTATGTGCTATTCTATATTTTCTTAATAAATTTGCCCATTAAAATGTGTTCTGAACCTGTCTGTTGGTAGATTTCACACTTTATACTTATTCTGAGGCAAAAAATGATGTTAGTAAAAAACACACTGAACATAATTCTTTAGGATGGAATAGCATGTTTGCAATGATTGGAGGGGAATAATTTGAAGTTTACTTTTGAGTGGCTAAATTTTGGAGCAATTAATTTTATAATGCTAAATAAGAATTCAGGAACAGTGTGATAGAATAATTTGTAGTATGAACCTTTATTACCTAAAGAAATAACACCTGTCAGTATTTTCATTAGAAATTAACCGTATCTTTTTGTCCCTGACTGAAACAGGAGGCAGGAGAAAGGTCAAATTTAAGTCTCAGTCTCCCTAAGAAGGTAAATTTTAATGTATACAAATGATTTGCCGAATGGGTTTCTATGTGAACAATAGTAGTAATTTTGCTATCGAAGTCTTATCAAAGGGAAACTGAAATCACATTGCTAGCATTCTCTCATGTTATCACCTATAAATAAATAAACAAACAAACGAACAAATAAATAAATGTAGTGAAATCTGTGGTTTCTGTTCATAATCCATACTTTGATTTCTATGTATTTGTAAGGGTCAGGTGAATTAAAATTCCAATTTTATCTTGTACTTTATTTCCCACCTGAAAACTTTGAGTGAAAGATCACCAGTTTTACTTAATTTCCTACTGAGCTCTTTCAGCATACTCCAGGCAGAAAAACATTAATCAGCCCAAATGTACTCTTAAAGACACCCTCATGCATTGAATTCAAGTCTCTCAATGCTCAGAAGACTTGCAACACAACCTCTTATTTCTTTTTTCTCTCTCTCTCCCTTGTCACAAGCTGAAACAAAAGCCATAATGCAAAAGGTTAAAAAAGAAATCAAATAACAAGTGAAGTCATAAATGTGACAGAACCAGCCAAGACTACCTTTTACTACTATTCTAAAAAAAGGGGGAAAATTGCTGAAGGCCTTTGGGAGAGGACAGTAAAAATAAGGTTGCGGTACCCTCTAAACAGAGCTAACAGGAGCTTTTTTTCTTCTTTTTTTTTAATTACTTTTTCTTTTCATTGACAGGGAAAGGCAGCTACTATTCCCTTTATGAAAAATAAAAGCAAAAAATGGTAAAATTTTTTTATTAATAGTCAAAGAGAAAAAAATCTTTAACCAGGAGTTTAGAATTTCCTGCTGATTTTTTTAATGGGAGGACAATGCAGCTGAAGGTCTGGACAAGTCTACGTTTTAAGAACATGGATAAAGATTCAGCCAGTGGTGAACTGAATATTAATATTAAAAAAACAGCTGGAATTCCTTTAGTATCATTGTCCTTATAGAATTTTTATATGCAAAATTTAAGAGTGAAATCAATGAAATAATTTTTAGGAGATAGATAAATTAGATGGCAGGCTACTGAATTGTTTTTATCTTGCAAATTCACCTTGTGAGACAAGAAATTTAATTCTATTTTACTCTTTTCTTTCAGATACTCAATTGCTACAAAAGAACTGTCATAGATGGAGTGGGAAAGAACTACAGAAGCAGCTGTAGTACATATATTACATGTATGTACATGTCTATTCATCCCCTCATCATGTCCATATTTATTTTGTCCAGTCCTCATTGTTTCTAAGTTACTCTCCATTTAAAACTCAAAGCCTGAAGTGGAAGTACACGAGATGAAAATAGGCAAGCTATGAAGAAATGAACGAGTGAGGAGAGTTTCATTAAAGAAAACACAAGTAATATCAATGTTTTCATTTTTAATTGCTGTGGAACAGGGTCTGTAGCAATTTATTCTCTTATCTGTAGCACTGTACCCTAGGTATTTAAATAGATTTCTCTCTTCCAAACAATATATTTCCATGTACCTGTGCGTTGCACCACCTGACTGGCAGGTTCTCCTGCCATCTTCTATCTCCTCCATCTCCTTTTTTTCTTTTTATTTTTTCTTCCCCCCCCCTTTTTTTTCCTTTTATCTTTTTATTTTTTTCCCACCTTCTTTACTAGGGAAAAAAAAGTCTTGGTACCAAAATAATACACAATAATTTTTAATTGTATGTGATCTTTCACAGTGAAATTAACCAAAAAAATAAAATATGTTCACTGAGTATCTATGCTTTCCCTATGTTGATGTGCATGGATACACTTTTAAAGCAATAATATCTCTCTCTGAAATCATTATCTGTTATCCAAAATTACCATTCTGAATTGTGCTCTTCTAATATAGGTCCTCTTCTCTCCCTTCTCCCCTTTCCCATCTCCTGTCTTCCTCCCTTGCTTCTCCCCTCCTTATTTCAGTTTCTAAAGAACCATATGAGTATCCTCCAGGTTCTTCAAAATTCTTTTTCACATAGACATGAATGTGTCACATAAGTTTCACTCATAGGATTAAATCACACCTCTTTTCTCTACCCCTTCCCCATGGAGTTCTTAATGGAGTACTTCAGACAAGCAGTTGTAACTATGTACTTGGCCTATTTTATACAAAAATGGCCCCATGGCATGATTAACAAAGAAAGAAATTAGCATTTTTAGAAACCCTTTGGCAAAAGATAACTCAGATAAAAATCAGATTGAATGTATTATGAATAAACTGAGTAGCCATTTTCTTTTACTGATGAAGAAATTGTTAAGAAAAATTGCAGGTTTGCATTCAAACAAATAGACAAGCAAAACCTATTGAAATAATGTAATATAAAATGAGCTCTTTGGACTACCAAGTTTAGCATTATTTAGGGGATACTATTTGTCATGATTTAGGACTGGTATTCCCCAATTTAGTCTCCCATTGAGAGTCTCCAAACCACCTTCTACTTGCTTGATTTCCTCTCCACGTCCCCCTCCTCCTGCCATGCGCTGAAGAGGAGAATTGAAGGTACAAAAGGTAAAGATTATGGGTTGAGATAAAAACAATTTACTGGTGTCCTAGTTAGGACAACTGAGACCAGTTCATCATGGTATGGGTGTAACCCAAAACTATGTATTCTATAGCCTTCCATGCCATTTCCCAGAAACTGTTGTCAACAGACTTTTCGCACCCTCTGCCCATAGAGCCTGACTCCTCAGGCTATAAACTAGGTGTTAAGAGGCCTGTGAGATAGGAGGATGCTCTTGTCCTCACACCCTTTGTGGAACTCCCTGCCCTGAGGGAAGCACTGAACATTCCTGCCTGAACTGGGGGATATATAATCTTGGAGTCTTGGAACATTTTTAACCACTCTGTGGGATCCAAAGGAAGACTGCAGCTCATCGCTCTCAACCAGACTTAGACCACCCTCAACTGGACTGCAATCACCACTTTTGACCAGACTGCAACCGCTCTCCCACCAGCAGGTTCTTCCCCTCTCCCTTTACTTTGGACTCAAGCGGGGCCCAAGGAACACCACTTTGTTCATGCCCCAAGGTACTGGGTTATACATTTGGGTTTTGTAGGTTAAGACCAATTATTTGTTTGCATGATTGTACTTACTGTATTATTGTAGTAAATTGTTATTCTGACTTATAATCTCTCCTTTGAGTTGAGTTCATTTCCCCTGCTGGTTAACTCTAAACCAGCACAACTGGAAACAGCAATGAGATAAGAAAAGGAACAGTAACAACAACAATACTAATGACACAAGGTAAAAGAAAGAAGGTTTCATGTGGAAATCCCCTGACAATAGGCAATACCTGACTGCTCCCTCTGCCACACTACACTGACCTGGAAGAAAGCCCTTCCCCTGTCCCCAGAAAATGACGTAAGGTGATATAGAAGAACCACCTGGTTCTAGCCAGGCCCTTTCCTGGCTAGTGCAAAAATTAACCCAGTCCTGACTGGAACTAGGACACTATTTTAGATAAATCAATGGATATTTGACCATATGGATGAGGAAATATAAGACTTTATATTTTCTGCAATTACTTTATTGCCTTCTTTTCTTGTGCACATATCTTCTTAAGATTGTTAAAGGCTTTTTTTTCTTCTTTTTTCTTCTTGCAACCCAACCCAAACAAAAAACCTAACCCAAGCCCCAGTGTATAATTTACATCATTATAACTGGAAAAACTCTGTAGTTTGTGTACTAAGTATATCTTATGGGAATACTCTCAGAAGCTTAATCATACTTTTTTCCCCACTAGAAGTGTTTTACTAATTTTCAAAAATCTTTTTGAGGTTTTTTTTTTAATCCATTCATTTTAGAAAGGAAATATTAATGGAAAAATACTGTAAATACTCTGAAATGATAAACAAAAATCACAAACGTGTATGTAGTAACATTTTGAAACTCTATACTTTCGAATAATCACTAGCAAAGGCAATATTTTGGTCAGGGTGCAAAGGCTTCCATTTCATTTGTAAGCTTAGTCAAATTATTTGCAAGATATTAGACAGAATTTTAATTAATAATGGAAATTATCTACTATATCCTAACCAGATGTCTAAATGCATCAGTTGCAACTTCTATACCATTTCTTCTGGTGTTTTTTTTTCTTTTCTTTTTTCCTAGAGTTTCACATCAGTTCTTGGTCAGCTTGAAGAATAAGACAATGAAAGCATCTCAGAAAATGTTCATGTTTGTAAAAGAAAACACTAATACAGATAAAGCTGTCTATCATTACCAACATACTAGAGAAACCAGGTGGGCTTAGTACTGAGAAACAGTTTAATAGATTGAAATCAATACTGAGCGAAAACAAATTGATGCCACATTAAAAATTTCTTTAATATTCACTTTTTTTTTTTTCTCTGAAGAATTCTGATCTTGAGGCTACTTGTGCTGCAAAATATCTTTTGTATATGAATTAATTTAAATGGATGCTTATTACCCTGGAAATTAATAATTTTAAATTGAATTGGGATCTTTCATAGAAGACTTTAAAAAAGTGACTTACATTTAGGTTAAGAAAGTAGAAAAGGAGCAATCTAGTACATGATAACAAAATCAGGAACGTCTGGAACAACTACTAATGTTTTTCTTCTCTTTCCTTGCATCAAGATTGCAGGTAGATATAAATACAGTAGTCTGAAGTGGATCAGATTTAGTAGTTCAGACCTGATTCATCGAATATTGTCTCTACGGAGATGAGTCTTCTCATCTTACCTTCTCTTAAATCCTATGCCATTGGTTGTCTGCCTCTTATATCTGAAAAACAACAACAAAACCCTCAATTATATTATTGTTACATATAAGTTCTAAGAGAAAATTAGATTACACCTATCATGGAATGGCAACTGATTAGGTAACTCATTAGTCTATTTTAATGCATAGGCAGTGGAAGTACAAATAGTGTTAGTGATGTAGCTTTAAGATTTTTGTATTTAATTGTCTCTAAAACAGCTGAGCAATGGAACTCTGATTAATGGTGGGGAGAAAAAGTTTCTGAATTTCTGAAAGGAACTATACTAAAAGACTGTGAATCTCATATATGTGAACTATAAAATTTTAATTTGCTTTTCTACTTGACTAGGGAAGCAACTGCTTTGGTAACCAGAAAGTTACACAGCTGTAGACCACGATAAATAACTCATTAGAAGAATATCTGACTTCAGTAAGAAATGCAATTGTTATAGATTAAATATAGTGTAAAGAACTACTTTTAAGAAGAAGGGGTAAATTCACTTTGAAATTGCAATTGGAGTTTTTATCTACAGAACTCAATGCTGAATCCAAAACCAAATAAAAAGTCAGCCTAAGTAAACAAGATCAGCTAATTAATCTAATAACGTTGTAAAAAACACATAGCATAATAAAATGTTAATCTAAAATGGAACAACAGTCCTCAAGGGACAGTGAAAAGAATGAAAATCTTGTTAAAACTGACTCCTAATCAAATTTACCATTGGCTGGATATGTGAATTTCATTGCCTTATTTTTTTTTTGAGCATCGATGCTCAGGAACAGTACCTTTAGGTACTGTAAAGGTTCCTCTATCACATGAAGTTACAATAATCCATGCTTGAATTGTGCCCTGTCTGACTACTATGGTAGTCTATGATAAAAATCACATGCCATTATATCTGTAATATCTTTCCCTCATTACATTACAATAAAGCATTTCACTGATTCTCTGATTTCATTAATGTTTACCTAACAGTTATTAAAATATTATTCCATTTGTCAACATTCTAGCAACCTAAAGTTTTACACATTATTATTATAATTAATGAACCATGAAGTGTAGTTTGTGAAATTAGAAAATAGGAAAAAAGTAAAGGGATGGAGCAAAATTTCAGAGCTTTTTCTTTCAAAACCTGAGTGATTTTGCTGCTTTATTTTGATATTTCATTTTCTATATTTGTTTTGTTATTATTTCTTTAACTTTCAATTTTCTTTATTTCGTTTTCTGTATTTATTTTGTAATTATTTCTTTAGCTTTCAGTTTTCTTTATTATTTGCCCTCAAGATAGTTCAATACTACTTGTGCCAGAGATATGGATTTGAAGACCATCATATGTTCTTTCCATCCTTATTTTCCATTATTAAAAAAAATATAATTTAAAAAATTATATTTTTACTTTTTTTTTGCAATTGGGAACTATGTAAGCATCTCCTAGTCTTCTTCTCTGGTGTCTTATTTTTAAACTGTTCTTATCAGTGCACTGGTTGATCCAAGATGAAGAAATCAAAGTCAGTGAAATTGTTTTCCTTAAAAAACCAAAACTTAAATTCTATATACAAACATAGAGAAAAGCATTTCAACAGAAAATTCCAATAAGTTTGGAATAATTCAACAGTTTTGACCTGTTGAAATCTAAAACTTCCTGAAAAGATCCTGTATATTCTATTTGAAATAGCAATTTTGTTGAAGTAGCACTAGTAGTATTGAAATTTGGTTGTCTGACGTAGCCCAAATTAGACCTTGGTTATGAGGTCCTTCATATGATCAGTTTTTCTTTATTTGAGATATTGACATTCTGATAATCTAGAGATAACATTAGTTATACCTTAGTGGGTATGCTCATAACTTAATGTGAAATTACCTACATGTCTGTGAAGAGACATATACTACATGTCACAAGTCTTTCCTGACAGAGACAATAACAGAGTGGAGAAAAATATCAATCCCTGGCTGTAAAGATGTTGCACTAATTGATTCGTGTCCACACTGCTTAGGAAATGTTGTTCGTCTTCAAAGGGCTGAACCAAGACCTACATTATTAGGTTGACAGAAAGCTTGTGGCCCTTCAGTAGTAATGAAAAGATGATAATAACTGTGTTGAAAGAAGAGCAGAGAACCAACCTCCAAGTCACAACAAAACATCTGTCCTGTTTATACATGAACACAGACCATCATTTGTTTAATGCTTCCCACAGTAGCCTTGAAAGGGAGCTGGTTTAGAACAACTTTGTCTTGAATATATGCATAATCTGAGGCAGGTGTCCTTCCCACTTCTTGTCTTCCATTCATCTAGAACAAGAGAGGTAAGGCACCATTTCCTCTCCTAGATTGTACCCTCTGGTTTGAATCAAAAACCGCCCACAGGATTATGTGGTGGGATGGTAAATACCGAAGTCAAGCTCCAGGCTGCCAGGAAGCTGAGCAGGACAATGAGGTGCTTCACCCCACGTGTGGAGCTCAAGCGTATCTCAGCCATAGTTTGTCTGCCAGCTGGATACACTGCTTGCAGAAAACTATCATCTGAGTGTTGCACTAATTTTGCATTATTTATCTATATATTGATAATCAAATGAGTCTTTAAAATTATCTATATAAAATGCTCATATCCACAGAAATAATAAGAAGCAGGAAATCAGAAATTGCTTTATTTAAATAAAAAAGTTTTCATCATGTTTCTAAACAAGTTATGCCATAACAGCACTATTTTATCAAAATTATTTTTTCTCTCAATATCAGGAATGAAAATAGCAACAGAACCTGAAATAGTCATTACACCAATTTCCTTTTTACTTTGTTTTCCTAATCACTTATAAAGGAAATGTTGGCTTAAATACTACAAACTTCCAAACTTTCGTTCATTGAAGATGCTTCATGTTTTTCTTGTTTGTGAGTGTACAATGTTATATTCACTGCCAAGTGGAACTTCAGATTTAATAGCATTGGGCCACTTTACTATATAGTATTGTCTAACAATCTGGATTCCTAACGTAAAACCCTAATTCCATCAGGCCTTCTAGCATCTACTGTATTTCCTTCCTCAGTTGTTCTTGAAGTAATGACAGCATGTTTTGTATAACAGAAAATAGTGATAGTGCCTTTGTTGACATAGTGAAATACCTATGAAAATAAGAGACTAGTAATGATAGTTGGCTTTGAACATGACTCGTCTTGCATTTCTTATTATTGCAGCTGAAGATGGAAATCATTACTCTGTAATTTTAACACCAAGGTTATATGTTCTGAAATACTAGAACAAATAACATTAAAATATATGTGGAACAGATTAAGAAGAATAGGTGACAGAAAAATTAAGCCATAGGTTTCTGAAGTAATCCCTCTCCCTTAAGAATAAATTCTTTTGACCATATATTTCAGATTGCCTATGGTTTGTTCAACTGCTAGCAGCATTTGTTCCTGTAGCCACGTAGATGACTAGACTCAAGAAACTAATTTAAACTCAATAATAAAATGCTGTAAAATGGCAGAGAGATTTTACAGTCTAAGTTTAAGCACCTGTCTTTATTACTGGGTTCATTCTCTGACATCATCTCTTTTTTCTTCTTCCTATTGACCAAATGAGGAACATTGGTTTCTAACATTAGGATCTGAGAATTTCTTTAAAGTTAGATGTTAAAAGCAGCCAGTAGGTGAACGGCTCACACACTGAATTTTGCAAAGGTGTGGTCAAAATTTGCTTTTATAGACAGGCACTCAATTTGACTCTTTTGCCATTTCTCACTATGGCCTTGTTAGCCATGGTAGGAAGGACTCACAACAACTGACTTCTCTTAAAGCACAGAAAAATTTTTCAGTTATGCTCTCAGGAAAATATTGTGTGTTATGGTATACTTTATTCCATCTTTTGGACAATCTTTGTTTTTTTAAACAGAAAAATACACACCATATTGCGTTACTCAATTGGTAATTTATTTATCTTGGATACTATAGTGCAAATGTTTAAAACATTAGACTGCAAGACTCTGGAACTACAGACAGGGTGTGAATCTATGCATTTACCTTTGTCTCCAGATATATTTGTCACTATTTGATCAATTATTATGGTGGGCAACTGGACAATGTAGGAAAGTTTACAAAATTTTGCTTTTTCAGCAGGCTTTTAATTCACCCTTCCAAAATTCAAGACAGTAAATGGTATTCCAGTGCTGACCTGGCTTGGTGTTTTGTTCATTTAGAGAATTTCTGCACACTAGGATAGAAAAGAAAATAAGGTTGTCATATAAAGACCATACTATTCCATTACCAGTTTTCATATCTTACATAAATACTGAAATAAATACATACAGCAGTTTAAGAATGGCAATAAAGAACAGATGCATTTTCAAATAAAATTGAAGTTTTAAAAAAATACCACAATTCAGTCTAATAAATGCAGTAAAAAATGGCAATTGAAGGATTCTAAATCTGAAATTGGAGGAATCCAACCAGTTCTACTGTCAGCTTTAGCAGTGAAGAGCTTATTTGTTTGCCAATAAGAGTAGACATCTTAGTCAATATTAAATCTTGTGAATTGATCTGACCTGTTAAATGAAAAAGTACCTTGAACGTGAGAAGTGACTTGAATAAGGTCAATGACAGCTCTCATTATGTACTAGAAGAAAGGTAGTTAACACTGTGTGTTTGAGACCATGACTCCTTTCCTTTTGCTGGTCATTACTTGATTTCATTATTGTGTCATTCATGTTTTATTGTAAAGTTGATGAAATAATGATACCCAAACATATTATTTATTGTAACATCAGGAAATTATCTTTCTATGTTATGTAAATTGATGAGAAATATTGGGAAAAAAAATATTTACTTAAAACGAAAACCAGCACTATCACAGACCTAAAATTTTTGTTTCATAATCTCAGACCAAATCTCATAATTCTTGTTTCATAATCTCAGACTTTGTATCTCAGACCAAATTAAGAATGGCTGAAATACTGAAAGCCTTGAATAAATGAACAGAGATTTATAACAGTAATATTTATTACTATTTTTATTGTTAAAGTAGGAACAAAATAAAAGGCCTTCAGACTTTAAAAAGTCTTTTTTTTTTTTGAGACCTTGTCCTAGTTAGGACAACTGAGACCAGTTCATCATGGCATGGGTGTAACCCAAAACTGTGTATTCTATAGCCTTCCATGCCATTTCCCAGAAACTGTTGTGAATAGACTATTCGCACCCTCTGCCCATAGAGCCTGACTCCTCAGGCTACAAACTAGGTGTTAAGAGGCCTGTGAGATAGGAGGATGCTCTTGTCCTCACACCCTTTGTGGAACTCCCCGCCCTGAGGGAAGTGCTGAGCATTCCTGCCTGAACTGCAGGATATATAATCTTGGAGTCCTGGAACATTTTTACCCCTCATGGGATCCAGAGGGAGGCTGCATCTCATCGCTCTCAACCAGACTTAGACCATCACTGGACTGCAATCACCACTTTTTGACCAGACTGCAACAGCTCTTCCCCCAGCATCTCACTGCAATCACCACTTTTGACCAGACTGCAACCGCTCTCCCACCAGCAGGTTCTTCCCCTCTCCCCTTACTTTGGACTCAGGTGGGGCCCAAGGAACACCACTTTGTTCATGCCCCAGGGTACTGGGTTATACATTTGGGTTTTGTGGGTTAAGACCAATTGTTTGTTTGTATGATTGTACTTACTGTATTATTGTAGTAAATTGTTATTCTGACTTATAATCTCTCCTTTGAGTTGAGTTCATTTCCCCTGCTGGTTAACTCTTAAACCAGCACAGACCTTTATCTTTTGATTTCTACTGCTTACATGTTATCTGCTGGAAATGCATTCCTTAGAATTAGTCTTTACAAATTTATTCCTAATAATTAATTGGAAATAGGTTTCTAAAACGATCTGTGATTCTACAAGGTTAAATTTGTAATAAAGATTTTCAAAGGGCTTTGTTTAAGACCGCAGTTTATAGGATCACAAGATGATTGTCTTAAGCCATCAGCCAGTTTCCATCCTTGCTATAATCCAAGTTGGCAACTACTAGACTTTTTTCTAACAGTATTGTTCCACTGGGGCTAAAATTCATTTTTTCAAAACACATTGTAGCAATGTCACCATTTCACTTGGACTACTATTCAAGTGAATGATTTGACTGGTTTAAACAGGTTAACTGTCTATCCTTTGTTCCCCACCTTGGGCAGGCAGTTGATGTTCCTGTTACAGTCAGAATCATTCCCACCTTTATCATGCAAGAGCTCCTGGTACAGTCAAGGGACACTTCACTGCTGAACTGGTGCAGTCCAGGGGTGCTTCACCGCTCAGTTGGTTCAGTCGAGGCTTATCGGGAGCTGCTGAGATTGTAGAGAGGGCAGAAAGGAGTGGGGGGAGGGAGGATGCACCACCACAACATAACACAAGAGGGTCCTATGCTCATCCATCCCTCATGATCTCTCCGTATCTGTCTACGTGGGTTGGGGGAGATGTGTATGAAGTTCAAAATATTGTCATATAATTCTGAGAGACCCCATACACTTGTGCAATTATTACTTTCAAAAACATATGCAAAAAAAGTAGGCCTCATAGCATAATGGATTAAATTCTTTTGCTGTTTGTATTTTTTTCTATTTGTTTTCCCTTTTGCCAATGAGTTACGAATTTTCTTCAAAGTACCTCAATATGTGCTCTATGTTCATTAATAAAGAGGCATTGTAAATGTGGTACTGAAATTCTGATTTTTTTTTCTTTATTAGTAGAAAGTTATCAGTACTTTAACTATATCAGAGGAGTTACTCAAGGAGTAATAAACAATTCTCAGAGCACATAGTGTTCTAATACTTGCATGATTACTTTTCTTTAATTGTACATTAGCAATTCAAACATAGACATAAACATTCTGTCAAATCTACCCAGGTAATGAGGTTCTATTTTAAAATTTATAATCAGTTTAAATCCTATTTAGGCAGTTAATTTCAACAACTTAAGCTGAGTTTGACTAATTAATTTTCCCAAACGCAGGGCAACGAAGGCATCATAAATTAGCATTGAATTCTAAATTAAACTAGGTGATTTGCACCACTGTGCCAGTTAACCCTTGTAAAGGTACTAGTGGGTTTGCCTAGGCTTGTTAGTCTAAATACTTTCAAACAAGCTAATAAGGAAACAAAAATATCTAAGGTTTTTCTCTGTATGATGACAGGCAAATATTGAAGGTTTTGTACATTTTCAGATGTACCAGAGAAGACAGTTCTCAGTTTGTTAAACAGTTTGAAAAACCTCAGAGCACAAAACAAAAATTTATATTCTATTGTTTATTAAAACTGATGGAACATATATAGAATTTACAGACTCCCACCAGATAATTTAAATAAAATATGACCCTTTTTTTTGTTGTTGTTGTTTTTGTTTGGGGTTTTTGTTTAAATATCTTTACCATGGAAGCACTAGGAGAAAAAATTAATTTAAAACCCTATGGAAGTGCGCAGATATCCATTCAGGTAATTACAAAGTAACAACCTGACATCAAATATCATAATAAAGAACAAATTAACAGAAGTTACTGAATAGAGCGTTTCTGTACAAAATTACACTGGTTTCCAGTGTGTTTCTATGGGTTTATATCATTGTTTATGTGACAGATCTGTCCAATTAAGAACTTCAGTGCTCAGCACTGATGAGGCTGCACCTCAAATCCTGCGTTCATTTTTGGCCCCTCACTTCAACAAAGACATTGAGGTGCTGGAGCATGTCCAGAGAACGGCAACAGAGCTGGTGAAGGGTCTAGAGGGTAAGTTATATGAGGATCAGCTGAGGGTTGTTTAGCCTAGATAAAAGTAGGCTCAGGGACGACCTTATCAGTCTCTACAACTACCTTGAAGGAGTCTATAGTGAGGTGGAGTTGGCCTCTTCTCCCAGGCAACTAGAGACAGGACAAGAGGACGTAGCCTCAAGCTGTGCCAGGGACGGGTTAGGTTGGATATCAGAAAGAATTTCTTCGTGGAAGAAGTTATTAAGCATTAGAACAGGCTGCCCCCAGGCTGTCCCCACCCCTGGAGGTCTTCAAGAAACATCTGAACATGACAGTGCCATAGTCTTGTTGTCAAGCTGGTGATCAGTCAAAGGTTGGACTCGATAATCTTGGAGGTCTTTTCCAACCTAAACTATTCTTCAATTTTTGGTAAGACACTGTACCTAGGTTTAAGTTGGTAAGTCAGTCAACTTATGAACACTGACATTTCATGATACTTTTATAATGTAAAGGGTGTTACATGATTCTTGCAAACTTTCACACTAAGTTGTAATTCATATGCTTCTCAAAGAGGAGAAAAGCTGAGATCAGATAGGGTATTTAATCTAGGAGAAAAAATCTAAAAAAAATGCAGTCCTTGGGCAGTAAAAAGAGAAGCCCAAATGAGAAATTAAGTTTCATTGTAAGGCATAAGGAATGGGGAAAAAAGTTACTGACAAAAATGGAGGACTTTTGTCCTGATTTCATTGTAGTCAAGAAGGTTGTCTTTTTGGAAGACACAAGCTATTGCTGTCTTCTGAATCTAAACTGTAGGGCTGATGAAAATAGAGGCAAGATGTCATACATTGAATTAAGCAGCTGAACATGAAGGTGTTGATATTATGACCTCCTGAGTCTCATTAAAGATAATTAGAATCAGCAGGACAGGTAATCACAGAGTCTTGGTTCATTCTGGGAAGTGCTCTTGCCCTTAAGGAAACTACAGAACACCTGCAAAGTACCTGTATTAAGACGTGTTTGCCGATATGCACACTAGCAGAACCTCTTAGAATCATGTTCCCTGATGATTATTAACCTCATACAAATGTCTGGTTATAGAAGTTGTTAAAATATTACAGAAGATATTGAAAACAAGATAGTGATTGAAACATGGCATCAAAGTATATGCTCAACATCATGAGAAACAACAAAATGTCATGACTCTAGTTCAATCTGAAGCTTAGATACTGGCTTTTTTTTAGGCAAATGCAAATCAAGGATTTTTAATAAGAGATAGAGTCCCTAAGTTGTTAAATTCCTCACCTAAAGACTACTTTTTCAAGTAATCCTGTGGAAGGCACTGAGTGAAATGACAGGGATTGCCTGATTCGATTCAAAAGGTTCACTGTGCTGAGCTTCCTGGTAACAGCTAGAAAGCAAATATTTGCAAAGGCAATTGAATTAGTGTTTAAATGCCAAACACTCAATAAAAAGTACTAGAATCATCATTGCTACTAGAAGATACACTGCTGAAGCAATTACATTGTAATGCAGTGCATATTGTAAACATAAAGTAAACAAATTTAATATATTCCTGTTATTTTCCTCTCGCTGGGAGGATTTCCCATAAATACTTGCAAAGCAACAGCATTGATCAGTTTAAAATCCCTCCTGAAAGACATTCTTTTACCAGAAAACAGGATCCTCAGAATAGCTACTGTCCTGAAGCTAAATGCACTGATTCACAGGCAGTTATTGCCTTGTGACTTTCTGATTCTCTGAACTCCATGTCTTTATCACCTTGCTCAACTTAATGCAGAATTTACAATATCTTTGTTACAGGTAGATTCTTCTTCAGCTTCTGTACAAAATCAACCACAGTGGGTTTAAGCATTACTTTTTGGATTGCAGCATTAATTAGCTAAGTCCACGAGAAATGTGAAAAGTGACTGAAAAACAAGCTTATTATTGACTTACTTAAAATTTGCTCTTCAGAGCTCTGCCTCTCCAGTGGAAATGTTTTATCTCTCTGCAAATCTGAAAAAAAAGGTTGAAAATCATTGATCTAGCGAAATGGTATTCTATTTGATGACTTTGATTCATAGTCTGCAACACTAAGAAGCAGCATGTAAAAAGACCTTGCGTAGAACAGCTTTATATTGTATGCATCAGACTTCTTGTATGTGAGATACTCAACTACACTGGGCCATAGATGACATGTTATGACATTTTCAAAGTGGAAGTCCAATTCCTAGCAATCTTAAATCTGTCCCTTAATATTGTTGGTCATAGGCACTAAACTAGTAGTAGGAACAGTCATCATTAACAGTGTTATATGATGAGGTATCAATATTTGACAGAAATTAATAGTCTTTATTCACATGAGGACTGTAAGAGTAAACAAAACATAAAACCCATCTAATATGTTGCTCTTTCTATGTCTCACATGGAAGTCTCGTGCAAGCTTGAATATAGAAGCACAAATAGCAACCAAACTAGATTCTTGTTTAAAGTGACCCCTGCTACCCCTTCAAATCTGGGAACCTTGGTTATATTATACCATTATAGGAAGACTGACACAAAAATGCACTAAAAGCATTTTGTTGTTTTATAATCCCTAGAAAATAGGTAATTTTGAATTATAGATTCATGCCATGTGATTTTGTTTAGTTTTCTTGCATTAATGCAACCACTATTTGCAGAAAGTGTTTTACATTTTGTTGCCCTGGTTCAGTTTTTCTAAGGAGTTTACTTCTACAAATAGCTTCATTTTCTGGGTCATATGAGTGTTAGTTCTAGCACTAGCAAGAATGGGGACTTGACTGGGACTGTACAGATTTTGGGCTTGAGCTTCGACAGAACGAGAGTCTGATAAAGCAATTAGCTCTTTATTATGCAAAATCAGTGATGAGTTATAGTTGTTTATTTATTTATTCTTATATTAGCACTTCTTAAGGTACAGTGCACATTTACAGACATAGCAGCCATTTTTTTGTGATTTCATTGCATTTGGCAACTTAGTGACCTCTTTTTTCCTCAGTGGTACTGAGTTACAGTTACACTTATATGTCATTTACTTCCCTTTCTTCATATCAAAGAAAGCAGGGGAGAAGCTCCAGTCATTCTTTGACCATGACCACTGGAAAAAAGTAACTGTGATCATTTAACTGTGGGAACTGCGAACTGCTTTCCACTCTTGCCACACTTGGGACCATTTGAGGATGGTGCGTGAGAGTATAGTACCAGATTCACTGAAGGGTTAGCTTTTATTATCTTTAGTAAACAGTTACCAGATCTGCCTAAAACAATCACAAATTATTGCGGCTCTGCTGCACACTAGCTGAATCTACCATATGGCAGTACCGTGGCAATGATCCAAACATACTAAGGAGTTTTTTTGGTTTTTTTCTTCCTCCTTACCCTAATAAAACATGTTTATTTGTTATTTTCACTAGTCTTGTTGTTATATAAATATTGTGGGAAAACCTAGTGTGCTTTATAAATTATTGCCACATCTAAAGTGAAGGTTTAATTAGTAACTGAATCAGTATGAAAAATTAACTTTACATTCCCTTGGGACTTCAGGCTCTAATCTCTTATGGGTCTAAAATATCTCCAGCATTAGACTATGTCATAGTTCTTATTAAAATTATTTCAGTACGTATTTTTTAAAATCTGTCTTATGTTCCCTGCCATTCCTTTGCCTCAGTATCTTAGATTTGTGGTCGTAATATGAAAACACTCAAAAAGGTGAAAAATTTCCTTCCTTTTCTGCTTAGCTCTGTTGAGCATGACATTGTGCCCACTGAGCTCTTATGCATTTATTCTGTTCAGATAGTCAGATAAGCTTCTTAAACATGTGAGTGACGCATCTAGATTTCTGGCTACACATGGGAATGATTTTGAAAGTTGTCTGGAAACTGCAGTTTGGAATCAAGTGCTCAAGGTGCACAGGCACCACACATCTTTCCCTAGGTTCTTTCTGCTGCTTTTATTCAAAGTGATTGCCATCAAATGTTAATTTCCACATTCAGTGACCTATTTTCATTTTATTAAAATGTACTTGAAATAGGTACTGATTTTAGATAACAGTTTTCCCTTATAAAACAGAATATTTCATTCAAATAGTTCAGATATTTTGTGCAGTGCTTCACACGTTTTCTTTTACAGATGGTAGAACTGTGATTGCTTGTGTCAGTTGCTGATGTCAACTGAAAATTCATACAAATAATGAACAACAACTAAATATTTAACTAAAATAAAAGCAAAATAGAGCTACATAACTATTTTGAGGATGGAAAGGGTAAATTCATAACACCTTCATTTGATCTACTTTGATAGAAGTCTTGCTGTCCTTGTTTAGTTAACAGAGAAAAACAGAAACCAATTCAGTTATTTTCCTTTAGAAAGTAAATATATTTTCAATTATTGTTTTATACCATGTTTATTCAGGTAATCTGCTTTTAAAAATATAAAAGTTGTTCATTTAAAACATTTCTAAAAATTAGGAATTAAAATCCGCTGCCTGGATTACCCATCAAAAGACATTATCTACAAGGTAGAGAAAAATAGCTGACTATTTTAGATGTGACAGATCTGGTTTTTGTTAGATTTTGGGAGTTTTTTTTGGTTGATCAGGAATCTTTGAACCTCCACTGAACTTACACCATTTAAATGCAGTACATTTCATGTCTTTTTGCTTACTTGTTTTATAAGCTGCTGGGTCACTTTTTAGAATTTTACATATATATGCTCCCTGTTTTGAGCTCTAAGGAACTGAAGAAGCTCAGTTAAAGGATAAAACAGAGATGTCACCTTCTGGTGACCTTTTTTTTTTTCCAGTGACAGTGCGTTTGCATGGCAAATTTTTGGTAGCAGTGGACCTACAGGGGTGAGAAGCTACCAGAAGCTTCCCCCATGTCCAACGGAGTCACTACCACCCTGCTCTGAAATGGACTTGTCAGTGGCTAAGGACAAGCCTATCAGTGACAGTGGTAGCACCTCTGGCCTAACCTAGTTAAGAAGGAGGGAAAAAAATCTGGGCAACTGTAGCAGAAGAGAGGCACGAGAAAATGTCAGACAACACTGGCTTGTTCACCAAGGTCAGTGAAGAGGGAGTGGGAGTAGGTGCTCCAGGAATCAGAACAGAGATTCCCCTGCAGTATGTGGGGAAGACTGCTGTCTCCTGCAGCCTGTGAAGGTCCATGGTGAAGCAGATGACCCCAAGGGGGACCCACATTGGAGCAGCCTTTTCCAAAAGAAGGTCCTGTGTCAGGAACCCATGCTGGAACAGGGGAAGAGAGGATAGAGACAACTTGTGATGAACTGACCACATCCCCATTCCCCCTGCACCATGGAGTGGGAAGAAATAGAGGATTGAGAGTGAAGTTAAGCCAAGGAAGAAAGGGGAAGGCGGTTTTAAGATTTGGGTTTAATTCACATTCCTCTACTCTGATTTGATTGGTAAAAAATTGAACTAATTTCCACAAGCCAAGTCTGTTTTTCTCATCATGGTAAATGGTGAGTGATTTCTTCTCATCCTTATCTCACCCCATGAACCTTTTGTTATATTTTTTTCTCCCCTGCCCAACTGAAGAGGGGAGTGATAGAAAGTTTTGGTGGGCCTTTGGTGTCCAGCCACGGTCAACCCACCACATTTGGTTTTGACTTTTTTTGTTAATAAAATATATTCCTAATGAGCTCATTTTCGTATGTTTCTCCATGTCAGGCTTTCAACTGAAGTATTGTAATCCAGAGAAGTCCATTGTGTTATTTCTGATCTCGGTGATGCAAGAAAACCAGGAAAGGAAAACAATTCTTGACCCTTTCAGATCTTGCAAAGAAGTCTTCACTTGAGACCAATCTATCCTGCACTTAGCTTGTCAGTGTGTACTGAAACACAATACTATGTTTCATTCTTTTCCTTTTGTAATTTATTTTGCTCCAGTAAAAAAACCAACCAACCAACCAAAAAAGTCTGGTCTTTTTGCAGATTACATTTTTAGTGAGAGTACCAGCTTGGTACATTCAAAATTCAGCTGGTATTTCAAACAATCTTTTAGGACAGACACGTATCAACTTTCCTTTTTCCTGTACTGCAGCCAGTTATGTCTGGCATTCAATTCTAAACCTGAAATGTTATAATTTGAAGAGACTCATAAAACAGTATTAGGAATAAAATTTCAAGGATAAATTTATTAACATCTCCCAAAATATAATGTTGTTGCTCAGTGTTATTCATTTTTACGTAGGTAGTCTGACCCAAAACTCACTGAAGTCAATAAAAAGCTTCTTATTGAACTTTAGGTAATGGGTAATACAATGAAGCTGTTTCACCTGCAGAGCATTATTCAGAAGAAAGGCATTATTCATCATCATTTTTTCCCTTAAAACAAGGAGAAATAAAGACAGGCACCTTATCCAGACTCAGAAATCAATTCATGATAAGAACTAAAAATAGAACGCACTCTTTACTTGTATAGTGATAACAGGCATAGTAGAAGCATTACAGAAAATATTGAATAATGGTAGAGTACTGCATAATAAAGAAGTACTGGATAATTGTATGTGTTGTCCTTGAAGATGTATTCAGATGATGGAATAATTTGTAATGTATTTTTATATGTGAGTCTCTTCTCTTGGATTTTGTCATATTTCTTATTGGAATTCTGCTTCACATTGTAAAATAAGTGCATAAACTCTAATCTATCTTTACAACAACAATTTTGTTTTCTACATTTTAATCAAGGAAAGGTAATGCACAATAACCTTTGTGTGCAGTTTAGTCCTGTGTAAACCTCAATTTTCTTATCATTTCAGTTTAAAAAAAAATTTCAGAAACCTATACTGCAAATTTATTATTTACTACTTCTTTTTCAACCAAAAAACCCCAACTTGTAGATGTACATGAACATGTATCATCTTTATTGATTCTTCACAACTTTAATTCTCAGATCTTTTGCTTCTGTTCAGCTAAATTCTCTTTGCTGTAGATGAGAATTATGAAGCCCAAGATTTTGAGAAAATAAAAATCTCAAATTTCAGTACTTCAGAAAAGACTGCCAAATTTTTCATAGTCTTTGACAACTTTTAAGTTGTAGACTTCCTTGTTTATATCAAAACTGCTTTTCCATCTAGTGGGAGTTTTTGTGGATGTATAAGAATTGTACACAATTTTGCACACCTCTAAGTGGATAACTGATGAGTGCATCTTAATCCAGTATATTCTGCAAAATAATTATATGTGGTCTTCAGTACACCGTTAGCTCAGTTGGCCAGCAAACCAAAACCTTTTTTTTTGGTCTATTTACCCATTGATTCATAAAGGAAGGAGGCAAGAATCTCTGCACTGAAGATGAATTAGTATTATGGCCTACGCCACACCTTCAAAGCCAAAAAAAGTTGATCATACTATGTCATTGGTCTGTTTTTTTTACCAGAACCTGCAGGATACAGCAAGTTAATTCTTTTCTGCTACAAATAAGCAAAGTTATGAATAGCTGAGATTTATCAGATCTTATATATTTCTGTAGGTAATTCTGGTGTTCTGGTGGTGTCCCTTGGCTTTTGTTGCTATTTCTTAATTCAATTAGTTTAATTCTTTTTTTCCTAAGTGATATTCAAAACTATTTTTTCATTATTAACTCAGGGGGTTCATTACTTTCATTTTACATTGTCAACCCTCATTTCAAATCCTTTTTACTTCTGAGGAATTTTCAAAAATTTGCTAATGAAGCTTATATGCTCTTTTATATATGATCCAGATAATTAACACATTCTTTGTTACACCATTTCAACACCTGCAATCCTAATATGGATTTTGGGACACTCTCTGTGAGTATGTGTGCACAGAAGACTTGCATTAATAATATTTGAGAGAGGCAGATGCATAACAAGAAAATATTTCTTGAATTTTGTGCAAAGTTTATATTATTATCTTTATATTCTCATAAATTTCAGTACAGATCAGTACAATCTACAATTCCTTTTTAATGCAGTCTTCTGTTCTGTTATAAGACAGACATTTTGAGTTTTCTCTGTTACCAATCAATTGTAACAAGGCAGAAGAAAATTTAGCAGCATTTCAGGGTAAAAAGTGAAGATTTTTTTAACTGAAAATGGGAACAACATTTTTTCAGAATGAAATTTGCAAGTTGACCAAATTATCTCTTTGTCCTTGTAGATAGTCTCAGGAAACTTTCATGATTCCTTAGCAGTAGAGCTCTACTTTTTGGGAGGTGGAAGAAATTCTGATCTGAATGGAAAGACAAGTAGCGCAGTATATAAGAACAAGCCTTGCATTGGACAGTATATTAAAGGATGCCTCAGCCATCCTTTCCAGCAAACCTTTATCTCTATATTTAGACTGAACCAGAGCATTTTCTCAGTGCAATTGATTCAAATACTGCTTTAGAGAGCTGTTGAGTGAGAGACTCCAAAAGGAAAGAATGCAATTTATTATGAACACTTCTTTTACTGAGTAGAGGCTTTTTACAAGCTTAATTTTCTAATTATGGAGTAGGACTACACGTTTAATTTGTGAAATCAGTAATTACTATGTACTATGGTTTGTGAAAACCCAGTAATTAATAATCACTCTATTCATCTTATACTGAAGTAGAAAAAAAATTGGTAGTGTGCATTGGAAGCATTGTGGGAGATACAATACTCGAGGAACCAGTGAACTTGAACAGGCCACATCTGCTCTATTTGGACTCACATTTAGGGCTTGAGAAGTTAGTATGTAAATCAGGTAGTCTGTAACGTAGATTTGGGAAAGGTAAACAATATGTGGACGAAGGGATGGAATGTAGTGATCCTGACTCAGTGAGCACTGCACACTTAAGAGTTCCACATAGCAATTAATCTGAGTAGGCCCACGCCCATGATGTGTTGCTCATATTTCTGGGCTCTCCCCAGCAGAGCACCTTGGGCAGCTACCACTCATTAACTGAATATCATCTTTGTGGCCTTGCCTTAGTATAATAGTGCAGCACAAGTCTTTGTGAGAACATTCTTGAGAATAGAGTTGTTTCCTTGTGAGGGAATTAGATGGTAGCACCAAAAGGGAAAACTCTCCCCGGTCAGGATCTGCTCTGCACAGTACGCCCAGAGAAAATCCAAATAGACTCTGTTCAATACTACACAAACACAGGTGCCCTTAGGGACAGAAGGTTTACTCACTAACTCTTTTCCTTCTCTTATTCTATTTTATTAATGAAGTTATTTTATCAAGCTGTTTGTTGTCAGATCTTTTTTACTGAGAACCATAAAAAAACCTGCACCAATTCAGTCTCACCTCACCCCTCACCCCCAGTACAGAAAAGTGGTCCTGAAAACCACAGGACGAAAACAGAAGACATAGCTATGCAGTTTATGATTTTGAATACTGAGAACATAGAAGAAGTACCTGTAATGGCTACCAAAAAAAAAAAAAAAAAAAAAAAAAAAAAAAAAAAAAAAAATTGAATAACATAAATTTCTGCCTCTCAGAGCATAGCCCTCTGCAATGTTTGCTTATCCATTCTCTATATGTAGCTCCATAACAAAGTCTACAGAAAATGTTGGATCTTGCTCCTCTTCCAGTTCAGATGACAATGACCACCTTTGCAGTTTAGAGTTAAGGAAAGGCAATCTTAATGGTGGTAAGTATTCCAGAAATTTAAATTTAAATACATCATAAGAAAGGTTAAATAACCAAATATACTCAACCATTTCTGGCCAAGAAATTTCAGTAGTTAGAAAGAACAAGTTTTATAGTCTCTAAAACTGAATTATGTTCTGCAAGTAAGCGTGGTTTTAGCTCTCACTAGAGGAATAATGGTAAATAAATTGAAATATGTAATAATGAGATAATTTTTGTTCTTCTGTTTGCAAGCTAAAAGATAAGTCAGATAAATTTTAAAAGACAGTCCATATTGGAGATAGGAATAGGATTCAAAGAAACACTGAGAAGACCCCAAAATACTGATGAAATGCATCTGAAATGTCACAGAATCTCTTTTACACTACATGCTATGTAATCTGAGTACATTGATCAGCTTCCAAAGGAGTTATTTCAATGAAAAAAGTGGTGCTGACCATGTCATCATTATGTTCTACTGGCATACAAAGCAATGTAATTTATTTGGTGTATGTTTATATAGGTGCTGAGATTCAAAGTTTTGTGGAATAACATTAAATGGAAAGATTACAAAATTAAATAACATATAGGCAATGCAACTATAAAAATAAACATTGGAAAGGAATAAAGTTTGGATTTCTTACAGGCTTTTTTTTTTTTCATATTTATATGTTGAACACTTCCTGATATTAAGAGTTTCAATTTGCTACGTGGACTTTTTATCTTATTAGTTATTTCATTTTCTTATTATTTGCTTGATGGCATTTGAGTAGAAGAGAGTCATTGAGTTCTCTAAACATAAACAGTGCTGTCTGTACTCTTTAAATGGATTCTGTCCCTCTGAAATCACTCATGAAAGGAAGAATGTATTTATTCTTCAGAAATTGTAGATCTACAAAGCTAGATTTTCTTTTCATTTCCTGGAGTACTCTTCAGGCTGCTGACCTCTTCCTAAAACAAATGTAATTGATGCTTTTTGTTCTACACACACATCAAGAATTTTATGTTGATACAGAGGAAGGAAGAGGAAGAGGGTCAAAAGTAAATTCTAAACCAGCTCTCCTTTGATAGCAGAGACCCTCTTCTACACCTAAATGGAAAAATCTACTCAGATTTTTATTTCTGGAAATAACTTCTAGCTTTTTTTCTGAATGTATGTGTGCTTAAGCATGTATTAGAAAAGCAATTTTTAGTAAAATATAGAGCAGTTAAAGAAAATAATGTAATTTGCAAAGAAAAGAGGAAAGGGAGTATGGATTTATATTGTTATAACTGCAGATGTTGGGCTGTCCTGTAGCAGTCAGGACAGGAGGTATTTCTGGTACTTCAAGCCTCTCTGGTGTTCAAGAGTATATCTACTCTGATTACCAGTATATAGTTTATTGTAATAACATATCATGTGCAAAGGAAGAAAAAAAACCAAGACCAATACTTTATCTTCATCAATGACATATTGATGTGCCTATTAATAGGACTGTTTATTGATCTCAGTGGCAGTGCTGATAAAAGTAGAAACTTCAGCTGACCAGTGCAGGTTTGAACTCTGATATTAGGTTTCTGTATAGCATGACTGATGTCCACAGCATGAGATTTTTTTTCAAAAAAGGTGTAAAAATAAAAAAAGAAAATATATAAAACTGATATATACCATCATTACACACAAGTTATACACTTACCTTTCATATATCAGTCAAAACTGGTTTATAAACAAAAGATATGCCCCATTGACATAGCAGACTTTAATCAGTGTGATTAAGGAAACTGTGACTCCGTAAATATGCATTTGCTTTATGGATATTTTGCATTCTTCACAACGATGTCTATCTATAATTATAAGAAACACTTATTTTTAAACTTCAGCCTCAGAATCTTTTAGAAGGCAGGCAAAACAATAGGACATATACTTCAGTAGGTTTGGGGATTGTTTGTTGGTTTGTTTGTTTGGGTTTTCTTGAGTGATAGAAGTTGAATGTGTTTATAGGATGTGGAAGTATCATATATAAAAATGCAATTCCTTGTAATCAGGTCAGTTCCTGAATTTGATCTAATGAGTTAATATCTTTAAAATCAGGTGAAGGTCAGGTTTTTGAGAACACAGCTGTGGAATCTCTGACTACTGTTTGCTCAGTGTCAGACAAAGTATATTAAAACTCAAACATTCTTTCATTTTCCCCAATACTGGATATTTCTCCAGCATTTGAATACAAAATATTCAGGGTGTTGGGCCATCTTGTCTAGACTACTTTTTACAGTTAAGAATAAATCAGAACACTGAGGTCCCTTCCAACATGGTATTCCATTCATATTCTCTAGTTTCTTTCTTATTTGAATAAGAACTTGATGATTGGAAGGAAAACCACAACAGCCTATATATTAATTTTGATTTAAGATTGATGTTTGATGTTGGTATCACAAACCTGAATATCTTTGGATATGGTAGTATTACTATTCATTTCGACTCTTTTTTTAACTCAAATTTAATTTGTTTTGGTTCCCTCTGCAAAGTGTCTGATAACGTGTTATGACCTTTTCATTATGAAATTTTCAACAATGTTTTTACAAGACTGAAAGTGACATTTCTGCCAACTACTTCAGATAAAGTGATATTTGACCTTCTGTTCAGAATATGTTTAGAAGGAACAACAGAGCCATCCTTAAATGCGCCAATAATAAGTGTGATCAATTATAAGGCCAATTTCAAGAAAATTCAGTAAGATGAGTTCAATATGAGTCACCTAAAAATATAATGATACATGGAGCCATTCAATGTATAGCATAAAAATACTTTTAATGCAATCAGTAGAAAATATCAGCCACTCTTTTAACTTCGGGAAAACCAAAACAAAAGAAGGGTAAAACTAAACAAAACAAAAAAAATCAAACAAAAAACCAAACCAAAACAAAAACCCAAACCAAACCAAAAACAAAACCTGAAAGTTAGATAAACATATGACAGTTAAATCCTTGCTCTGCTGACATATGTATTTGCTTCATTTTAATGCCAAGTTTTATAGTTGTTCCTTCCACTTGCAGACTAACATCTTGCATATTTGAGTAGTTTCAGGCAAATCCCCTTATTGCTAGGCCTAAAGTCTTCTTGCCACACAGTCTTGTGTTATTTTAATAGGTATCTTGAAAACTAGATTTTATATCATTCAGAGGACAAACCTTTCCCTTGACAATGGATTTTATGGAGATTTCTTAATTTGAAGAGTTCCTGAAAGTTCCATAATGGCAACTCATGACCTATTCTGACGATGTGGTGTCCTCGTATGAAGAGCACTTCCTCTAGATGATATAATTTACCCAAAGAGAAGATTATTCAGGAATTAAAACGGCTAAAATTAGCCCTGTTGAGTTCTAGGGCTATCAGAGAGTAGGAAGGGTTCTGTTCTTTCTCAAATAAAAAAGGGGAATAATACTTACATTAAGACAGTGTTGTAAGTATCAGAATCTGCTGCCATTTGTTAGGTTTAAAAGACATAGTCTTAGACAAAAGTGAGATAAAGATTTAAATTTAATCTGAAACCTGAGCTTCATACAATTAATATGTTAATTATATTGATTAAGCTTACAGAAATAAAAGAAAAATTGTATTTATCAATCCAGGCAGGACAAGTGGAGTTATAACTAAAAACAGATATCACATGCATTTTGTCACTAAAAGAAATTACTGTTACAATAGTATTTTCAATGCAGTGGTTGTGTTTAAGATCTGATACTCATTTTAAATCCATGTTAAAATACTTGAAAAAAATCTTATTTGCAATAAGGATGCATTATCATAAATATTTAAAGAAATATGTAAAAAATTTGGAAACTTTAAGACAGTAGGAGTTATTTTAGGTAATCATTAAATGATTTATAATGAAATATATTCTGAAAAAAATTCATAATAGAACTTTCCACTTTAACTGAAAATCTTTTCACTTTAACTGAAATAAAAATTCACTTGCATCAACAAATTGGAAAATAAAAAAAGAATATTCATTACTAAATCCAAGGAAAAAGACATGACTGTTCAAATTTGTGGTTAGCTTAAGAACCAGTAAAAAAACCCCAAGGTTTTTGTTTTAGTGGAAAGGGAGCCTTGGAGCCTCTTTTCAGCACTTTCACATATCAAAAGGGAGTAATTAACTCAGGCTAGACTTACTCCAGAGGTGCAAACCAGATCTACATTACGCAACTGTGCATTACACTTTTCCAACAGCCATGAGGCTGATTACCTATTCATACTGATATCCCGTGCTATATAACACAGTTTCTCAGCAAAATTCCTCTCTCTCATATCAAACTGACATTTTAACTTTTAGGTTTTTAAATACCCTTTTTACTACTTTATTTTCTGCTCTACCTATTGATTTTTCTAACCTTTTGACAGCAGCTTTACTTGCCTTGTCTTTCTGCATAATTCTTTTAAATTACATTCAGACCACAAGACGAATTCTAATCTCCATTATACAAAAATACAGTAAATCTATTGAATTTAATAGCAATGTATGAGATTCAAAGTCTGATTCTCATAAGAAATAGACCCATTGGCTTTTAGTATTCTAGCTTTTAAGACAGGGAAAAACACAATGGGCCAAGTTCATTTCCAGTGGAACTACACCAATGTCTGCTGACTTCCAATAGAAGAAATCTCACATTTTCTCTAAAATTTTTAATTAAAACCTTTTTTTTTTCTTTGAAACATAAATCTTAAAAGTTTAAAAATTTTGAAGGTATGATGGTAATTACTGCCCCAACCCCTCCAGTAACTTTTAAGGAACTTTCCTAACTGCAGGCTATGTGCACAGAATTTTGTATCCCTGCTTTGGTTCCCTGTCAATCAAGTGAACTACTGAATGTATCATTTTCCTGTTCCATGTAATTTTCCTATTGAAAAAAAAGTCATACAAGTCAATGATATGAAGGTCCATCCTGAAACACAGGTAGGAACCACTTAGGATAAGCACTTGCATCCAAAACCTGGAAAATACTCCGAACATTAAAGTCATCCTATCACGGAAAGCCACTGAATTAGTCAGGTATGATTTGCCCTTGCTGAAGCCATATTGACTGTCTCTAATTACCTCCCTCTATTCCATACATTTTGATGTATCTTCTGGCAGGTTCTATTCCATGTTCTCAGAGGACACAAAGGTGAAGCTGACCAGTTGGAAGTTCCCAGGGTCCTCCTTATTACACTTTTTTAAAATGAGTGTGATACTCCCTCTCTCCAGTGTCTGGGGACTTTGTCTAGCCATGATTTTTCAAATATGATAGACAAATGAAATCACTTATCTATGCCAAACTTACAGTATCCTACTCCTTTTTAAAAATAAGAAAGATGTTGAAACTTATAAAGAATCAGAAGTTTTAGTGAAAATGTGAATGCTTAGGCTGTATTTCAAAACTAATGTACACACTTGACAATTTCATAGTAAAGAAAGAGTAATCCCTAAAAATGTTATATAACATTTTTCTATCTTGTATAATTACTGATTTATGCAAATATAATTATTAATCTTAAAACCTCTTATAAGTTATTAACTTCTAGAATTCCACTTTCAGCATGAATGCACTTCTCTGGGCTTAATAATTCTGAAATGACTGAAACTGTAGGATTAAGTCTCAGGGATCTTCAGTACAAAGAACAAAGGAACAAATTGTTTCATTCATTATCAGTGGAACATTTGAATCAACCTTAAAATCCCCTCACTATTTCAAGTCAAGACTTATTTGTAATTATAGTCATTATTATTTATCTTTTTATTATACTTTAGACTGAAGCTACACATGCCAAGGAACTTTCCCGTGGAAAATATTTCGTCCTCATCTTATAACTCATAAGCTTTTGCACCAAATACATTTTTATGCATATGAATATAAATGTCCTTTTCCTTAGGTCTTGCAAGAACCCTGTATTTAATTTAGAAGAATAACCTCTCCGGGGAAAAAAAAAACAAAAATAAACAAACAAAAACCTAACCAACCAAGCAAACGAAATCTGTGAATCCTTGCATTATTTGCAAATTATATGGTTTGAACCTCTCTGTTGAAACAAATGCATGTTAGTATCTAACAATTCTAATATTGCATAAAAGAGACCTTTTCCCCCTCAAGATATGCAGTTGCATTGCAGAGGATGTTTTTGCTCAGGCCTATAGTGCTTTCATAACGAACCCAAAGAAGACATATTGAGGGAACTCACCAAATACTTGACTGATATGTTAATTAGAGACTTGGGTCTTATGGGACACAACATTCCATCATTTCCTCAGCCTCTACAATATCAAGCCTTTAATGATTCCTCAGTTATCCACTTAAATATTTTAATTTAGATTGCAGAATTTCACCACAATTTCCAGTAAATCATTAGTAAGTCAATACTACTCTTTGGGTACAAAACAATTTGATGTCTTTTCACAAAGGTATCTCATCTAAGGCCATACAACACCCTCTAGGTAGTATAGTAAGAAGCAGACAATTTTCATTCTTCACTTGTTGCTTTCCATTATCAAAGTTTAAAGTATTTCAGAAAGTATCTGAAAATTTCTGAATTTTATGAGCCAGTGATAAATTTTATGAGCCAGTGATAAAAACCCCCCTCTATCTGCAGAATTTCATCAATATATTTTTTACGTGAACAGATAGGTGAAAGAAGTTTGTTTAATTTCTGCTGAAGAGAGGTTGATACTTGGTAATGCATTTTAGATCAACAATGTAATTTCCATAGAGATATTACCTAGTAAACCTTTCTAGAAAGTACTATTTTACCAAATGATTTTGAGATGTCTGCCAGAATTTGACCAATTCAAAAAACAACGACTCTATGCAAACAGTATAAATACAGTGGTAATGCATTACTTTTCCGTGATTAACCAATAGCTCCAGTAAATTATCCAGGAGTTGGGTGTAGACAGAGTTGGTGATAGCAATCAGACTTGGGGTTTTTTTTGTTTTGAAATATAGAGAAACTTATAAAACATCCTTTTCATGGCTTCTCTTACCCAATAGCTGTGTACCACAGAAAGATGATCATTTGTTATGATCATTTGGACTTTGTATTTCCCAAAATCTAATTTAGTTTCCAAACCTAAAACTTGTCACTGAACTGGAACAGCAAAACAATTGTTCAGGTTAAATTAGATTTGCTAACTCCTCTCAATAGAACAAGAATACAGATGACATCTCAGAAATGGCTGCAGAGTCCAACAGATGCTGTAACACCATTTAAAAATAAAATGTTGCCAGATTCACTTACATTTGTTTGCACATAAAATGATAAAGTAAATTTAAATTTGAATACCTTAATTATCATATTGGTATTTCTTTTGTAAATATATGGAGACATGAAGGTTTAGGGAGAAAAAAAATTAGTTGCATTCTGTAACATTTCTATTGATTTTTCCAGCTTCCAGCCAGCATTGTTTCTTTTCAAATGTTCACCCTATGATTTCAACATCTGGGTGATAACTGGTTTTACAGCCATAGAGACAGCTTCCAAAGTGTCCTGAATTCATGGATTATACAGTTTAGGAGTGTATGTTTGGAGGAAAACTCACTCAAACAGTAGCAGGGAATGGAATCAGCCACCAGAGTATGAGCAGTCAATAGGGCTGATATAAGCTGTTGCTGATTAACTTGGCTTATCACATGCTAAATTACTTTGTGAATTCAGTGTTTTGTTTCATACTGTCTGACATTTTGACCTGTGTAAATAAACCTAATTTGGGAGCAGGATTTTTGGAATGTGGAAATGAGATACCTTAAAGCAAAATGATGTGGGCTGAATTTCCTGGCTGAAATAACAGTTCTGTATCTGGCATTCTTTTCTCTGCTGCCCTGTTGACTGAATACACTAATAAATCTATGAGTGTACTTGTGTACCTCAACTACGGTAGTATCATCTTGACAGCTCTTTCTTTTTCCATTAATCATAATCAAGTGTCATGCTTTTCAATAGCCCAAGGCAAGTGCACATAGTTGAGTTCAGAATGTGATTATTCAGCGGATGTGCCTCATGTTCTGTGTGGCTCATGCTGAGGTCTTAGATTTTAATGAATCACAGAGCTTGAAGAGAGTCCAGGCTCATCTGGAGAGCACTTTAATGCACAAGCATCAGTGAGGAAAAATGAAGGTAAAAGGGACACTTAGCATTGATCTAGCACCACAGCGTTCAAGAGAGGTTGAGCTGCATTACGCCAATGGTAGGAAAGATAAAGTAAGAACAGATACAACCTTACTTTGCCTGAGGACCTGAATAGCATTTTTGGCAGAGGTATGATCACTGATTATATCCTGTAAAAGTCATACAGCAGTTCTTGCAAATCATTACATACAGGGGTAGAAAACTCAGAGCACCTTTCAAGAATAGACATGATTTAAGAATTAACCTATGTTATTCTTATCAGAGTGGTGTCTCTCAAATTTGAACAAGTGTGTAAATTTAAAAAACAGCTTTTCTTTTGTGTTTGATTTGTCTATATGCAAGAGATAACATTTTATAGGAAACTAAATGCCGTAGGCATAATTGTCCTGATTAAATATAAGGGAGTATGCTGTACAAACATATATAAATCTGTGTGTGAATACATATATATGTATGTATATATATATGAATGATGAACAGGATATGTACATGTTTTAAAAAGAGATCATGGTAAAGACAAATTATAAGGTCTTTAAGGAGGGCATTTCCTATTTCTTACCATTTCATTGTACTTAAAGTGACAATTTCTCAGTTGAATTCTCAGACACTTACACTGAACATATTTTTGACCCAAGAAAAGCAGATTTCCAGCAAAGATACTGCATTTGTTTTAGAAAGTCAAGTGCAAAAATGAGGCAGTGCAAAAATGAGGCAATTTAAAATTGAGAATTTGAAATTGTTGAAAGATTGTTATTTTCTAATTTTTGATTATTAAAAAATGTGTATGTCAAATGTTTACCAGGTACATTTGAGAGCAAAACTTCTTTGACCATGTAGTCAAATGAAAACGTTCAGTAAGGACACATTTGTTTTGCAAAAAAATATTCCATGGAAATCATGAGGTTTTTTCTCTCAATTATCAGTCCAGCTCACAGCAGCTGTGATCTTTTCAGGCTGCTTCAGGATTCCTGATTTTTCCCAAAGCTCTTGCAGGTAAGAAAAATGTCTGAAGGTCTTGGGCACCACAATCTTTCTAAGCTACCAAGCTATGTACTAAGCTGTGTAATAGGAAGTAGAGATCACTTGCCACACTTGCAAGGGCCCCAGAAATTGTGTTTTAAATCCAGAGGATTTTTTTTTCTACATTAAAATTTGGAAAAGTCTTTTTGATGGAAATATGTTTAGTTCAGGAGTCTGAAAACAATCCAGGGCTAAGCTGTCCATCTCAGTTAACATGCATTCTGGGTATCATTCTTTTCTCTACAAAGAGAGCAATAAATGCTTCAGGTATGAGAATGAGATACTCCTAATGTACCTTAGAGTCTTAAAAAAAAAAAACAAGCAAACAAAAACCCTCTAGTCTATTAACATAAGAATTCAATAGCAATAAATTTTAAGGATGTCAAAAAAGAGTAATCCAACTTACTGAAAGGAAGGTGGAAAGCACTACCTCTTATAAAAAACGGAAGGCAAATGTTCGATCTCTAAAACGTTATACAAGATGAAACATAAATGGATGGCTGGTAAACAAGGATAATTAGTCTATACACTACATTCCCTGAAATTGTGGAGTTAGTTTCAGTTGCAGCTTTATAGGCCAAGTATAAAAATAAGTCCCTTTGATTATTAATAAAAAAATAAATATATATTTTTAGTTCTCAAGGTTGGTTGTTTCCATACATAAAAAGGATCATATTGGGTGTCTTATGCTCACAATACTCAATCTGGGATTTTTTCATTATCCCCATGCTGACTAGGTGAATCTCTTTTTTAACTGTAAATGTGAGAATTAATCTTTTCACTCTCTTCAATTCTGAAGTACTCATCAAAGGCATAAGCTGTTTGAATTAAAAATTGTGCCATTTGTTACTGAAATTTGTCTCAGAAAGAGATCAGGCTTAAGACTAGAAAAGAAGCAAGAAAACGTTGTATTTCCTGTTAAATAATAAATGTACAACTCTTAAGTAAAATCAAGCTATGGAACAGCTTCTGAAAAGTTTATAGATATCCAAGGTAGACTAGCAACCTGTGGAAAGGACATAAAATTCATTTGTTTGCTTTAATCTTGTTTAGTTTCTTTCTCATACAGAAATTATAACATGTGAAAGACACTTGACTAGTTCATCCAGCAATTGTTAATAAAACATGGCTTTATTTCTTACTCTTATAGAAAGGAAGGAGACATGGAGAGAACCAAGGACATCTATAGCTGATGGCAGACAACGAACTTAACAGCCTAGATTAGTCCTGGGGACTGTATCCCTGATGAGCAGCCTGCCCTCCCAAAAACCAAACCAAACCAAAAACCAAAGCCAAACAAACAAATAAAACCAAATCAAAACCCAAAACCAGACAAACAAATAAAACCAAACCAAAAACCAAAGCCAAACAAACAAATAAAACTAAAACCAAAGCAAACTGAAACAAAAAATCCAAACCAAAACAACCAAGCCAACAGCAAAAGCCGCAACAACACAAACAAAAGAGATAAAAAGAAAAATGTTCTGCAGTGTATTGCTGGGAAAAAATGTGCTATAATCCCCACGGAAGAGTGTCTTTTTCTGGCCATCCTCTTCAGATTTTGTGAATTTTATCAATTTCCTTATTGGCTGCTCTTGCTCATTATACTGATGACATTGATTGGAAAATGCTCAAAGTGGATGCAGATGTTGCACACTCTCACTGGATACTAAGTTTTGTAAATAAATTTTATGTGAACAGTGCTTATTGGCTATTAAAATTATTAGGAATTACTACTGTTATCTACTTAGCTTGATGCAAGTCCAGGAATATGAGGACAGGAGTACTTTAGATATAGGTGTACAGTACTGCAACAGCAGCCAAAGAGAGGGAGGGTGTGAGTTTAGAAAATAAAGTGAAAGGTATGAAGCAGTGTTACAAGTGGTGGACTGCTGAGTTGCACATGGAAAGTGGAGATCTTTTGCCTTGCAAAGGTTAACACTCTTTCTTTACAAAGATGTGTTACAAGTGTAGTCATTAATATTTCCAAAGTAGCCTTGAGTTCTCAGCAATCCTGCCTAAAGTATTTGGAATTGTAGATAAAGAATATTGATATTACTTGAGCTCCATTAAAACAAAAGTTAAAGGTCTACCTTAACATAAAAATCTACCCTGTAAGGAGTTGAGTGATTCCTTTAAAAAGTACTCCGAAATGTGTAAACATGGAAGAACTTATATTTTTTTAAAGCTAGGAATTTCTGAATTGTGTTAATTTCTTACTCTTATTTATTTCAATACATATGATTCCTTACTCTTCATACTTTCTTTGCATCTTCTCCTTTTTTCCCTTGTGTTTCTTATTTCTTTTAATTTGCTCCAGAGAAACACAGGCATATTTAATTTGGGAAGGACCTTTGGAAGCCAAGGCAGTGACAGCTTCAAAGTTTGTTCCAGCTACAGAGACAGACGACTTTGTTCAGTACCTTGTACTGCTGAGTTTTCAGCACCTCCAATGGCGAAGATTCCATATCCCATCTGGGCAGCCCATTCCAGTATTTGGCTGCCCTCACTGTGAAGATTAATTTCTTCATTTTCAAGTAGAATTTCCCTTACTGCAATTTTTCTTTACATCCAAATCTTATGCTGTGCATCTCTGAAAAAATTTTGTTTCTGTGTTTTCTATGAGCATTTATTATGCAGTCAATGAAAACAAGTAGACCTTCCCTTAACCCATGCTTCCTTTGGCTGAGTAAACCCAGTTCTTCCCCGTTTCCTGATAGGCCAGGTGCTCCCACCCCCCTAGCTGAAGCTGCAAGTGCACTGGATTTTTTTGTGGGATCTTGTGTAAGGCCCTGTCAAAATACTTATGCACTTTTCCAGATCTTTATGTGGAACAGTGTCTTTCAAGGCTAGTTGGATTTCATAATTCTGTCTGACACACTGTAGAACTGGCTTTTATCCAGAGATGTAATGGTACTTCGCTGTTTCCTAGGAAGTCCTAGGAAGTCCATGTCAGGTTTCATTGTAATGTTTGTATATACCTTGAATTCTTATATGATATGGTTTACCTATTTTCTGGATTTCCTTGTTGGTTGGTGTATTTTTTTTTTTTGCCTGTTTGAATCCAGCTGAAGTTTTAGATAGATGGATATTTCTATTTGTGTCTGCTATTCGTCTGATGCTTTTCTACCACTCCCCCTTTGCTGAGATTCTTGTTTATAAGCCAGTTTTTGCCATATGAGGACAAAATCCACACATTGCAAGGACAGACATGAAGACATAAGGATGACTAGGAATTCTTTATCCTGGTCTTTTTCTGAGTTGCTGATCATCTTTCTCTAAGGTTAATATAATATTTCACTACATCTCCCTGCTTACCTGGAACTCTGTGCTTGACGAACTTTGTACCATCCATTTTACTACCTAAAATTTCAGAAAAATCTTTGATTAATGGAGCTGTAAAATAGCAACTTTGACCTGAATCAGTCTTGGACTGCCATATCCTTCAGTTGTTCCACTGGATTATTATAACCAGCTGGGCTCATAATCTATTTCTTTTGGTTATCTCAAACTTTGTAGTGAACATATCTGAAATATCTTGCTTACTACAAAAGACTCTCCTGTGTGAACAGTTTGTTTATTAAAGCCTTTATTTTTTCTATGGTAATTCCCTGATTCAGGGCCAAGGTCCAGTGACCTTGCAGGCTTAGCGTGTGTCTGTTCTGAGATTTTTCATTTGCATTGCTGAGGAACATGAAGCTGCACAACAGTTCTGGGTTTTTTAGTCACACATTCCCTGTGTCCCCTGGATAATATAGGGCTGAACATCTCTTTCGAATGGTGTGAAAGTTTGCTTCAGGCAAGTAAGCTTTTGATCCACAGCATATGACCTGTAGTGTTTCCCTTTCCGTTTGCATCAGAGTTATACAAATCCTTCTGATCAGTCATAGAGCTTTCAGTGAATCCATGAGGAGTGAAATTGAGTTACTTGGCTTTTATGTTTCTTCACTAACACTATTAATAGACCACAGAACAACTTCATCTCACTGGGCTCCAATTCCACAGGGTCCATCCTCTCACTCTTTTTGTTAGTATAGTGCAGTAACTTTGCATGCATGTCAAATTTTTTGAAAACCAAATTCAAGAGCAGAGGGATTTGGGGGCAAAGCGCCTACAGGAACTATAGTAAGGCCCTCTTATACCTATGAAAATGTAATTTTAAGGCAGATGGAAAGACTTGGAAAAGCATGTTGTGCTACAGATTTCTCTATTGACTTTTTTTTCCCCAGTTACACAAATATCATGGCTAATTCATTTTAAAATTCTGTATCTATAACCTGGATTTTTTTCTTTGTAAAATCCATTGTAAAATGGATTATAATAACTGTTAAAAGATTGCTTTTACATTTTTTGTACAAGTCTCTACCATTATACTCATTTATATGCTAACACTACATTCTTCAAATGACTGTTCTCCTTTGTTTTAAATGTGGTAGTCCTCTGATGGAGAAAAGATAAAATACTGTAAGAAACTGTGCCACTTAATCAGCAGTGATAAAGCCTACATAAAGACATTAAATCTAAAACATTCTCTTTTGGTGGAGCTTAGATGGCTATGTCCCCAAAGTTGTCTCTTTTCTAGACTGGGGAATTTAGCTACTGAGAAGCTATCCTTTACTTCAATAGAGTTTCATACTGTGATGGGTGAGCTGTGGCTACTAGACAAACTCCTACCCAGAGGATCACTCACTTCCTCTCCTCAGTGGTAAAGAAGGACAAAATAGGAAAAAAAAGTAATGAGAAAGCTTGTGGGTCAAGAAAAATACAGGGAAATTGCTTATCAATTATTATTGTGGGCAAAACAGACATGAATTTGGGAAAATTAACCTTTTTTTTTACATATAACCACTTAAGTGAATACAAAGTTGGTAGGAAAAAAAACCTCAAAAAACCAAAACTGAACATGTCTAGAGAGCCAACAAGGTTTAAATTAGGAATCCTCATCTGTCTGTCTACTGTAGAAGAAACTTATGTACCTCAAGAAATCCCATGAGAGGCTGAGTAAGCCAGGAATGTTCAACTTGGAGAGAGAGGGCTCAAAGGGAATCCCATCCATGCATATAAATATGTAATGGAGTGCAGAAAAAAGTGGCAGTGAAGCTCTTTTCAGTGCTGCCCAGTGGTGCCCAGCAAAATTTCTTGTCCTGTTGAACTCAATAAGATTTTTTCTATTGATGTGAGCAGAAAAAGAATTCATCCAACATTTTAAAATTTATTTCCAATCTTAATACTGCTCACTGTTTTCTTTACACTAATGTATAGGCTAAGACTGGTCAAAAAGAAAATCACAGCTTGGTTGCACACCTACAGTTGAGTCTCAAAGAGTGCCTAAAGTATCTTTCTTCTACACTTAAGAAGAATGTTATTTATGTTAAGAAGATATGTTATTTATATATCATATGGAAAAAAACATAGCTGGACAACATTGTTGGGGTTTTTTTAGTTCCTGAAAATCTGAGAACTACAGAAAATAATAGTTGTCTGAGAAAGTGATACTGAAATGTCATGTTAAGAGGAGAATATGAACTATATATTTTTTTAAGTGTGTGTACAAGTCTGTGTTCAGACAGTCTATATGGGCTAATTTGAGGCTAATATTTCTCTTAAACTTTCATAGAATTGTAGAATATATGTTCTTAAGGTTATATGCAAATTGCATTTTTATTAAGGGGCCAGAAACTTTATATTTTCTCTATCAAATTGATTATTTTTTTTTAAAGTAGTCATGGAAAATAGAATATCCTCTTTGTAAGAGATTACAAGTATAATTTTAAAATAATGAAAATCCTTCTGCTGCAAATAGACTGATGTAATGAAATGGACTTCCACACTAACATTCCTCTAATACAACAAAAGAAAAGGAGTTTTTTTTTTGTGCAAGTATTTTCATAAGATAAAACTCAGGCATAAAGGTGTTATTGATTTAATCAGAATATTAATATTTTTAGATGATTAAGTGAAATTCCCCCACAGAAGGCGAGGTCATCCAATTACAAAACTTGTGATCCAGGTGGCAAATTACAGGCTCAAACGTTAAATCACGAGTCTCATAGCAAAAGTACAACCAGAGTCAGCACTCTGTGATCAAGCAATGTGCTGGTATAATTTAGACTCAATAACTCTGCACAGCAAAGAAATCTCCAAAAATCAGTTCTCTTTTTTCTTTGAAAATGTGTAAGTAAACAAAGAACTGGAATTCTTGGGTAATTAGGACATGAAAATAAGGATTATAATGAAACTGTAATATAACCTTATCTATAAATGCATAAACAGAATTTCTTTACATAAATACTGCTAGAGTAAAATATAGTTTTATAAAACATTTGTTTTTTAATTTCACAAAAAGAGACTTTCTTAAACTATATGTATATATATATATAAATAATCCTTATTATCTGGTTTACTCTTCTGTTTTCTTCTCAATTTTTCTTATACAGACTGTCTTTTGAAGTGGCTTGAGACCAGTTACAGAAGTTTACGTCAGCAATGAGGCCATCTTTTGCATAAAAGAATATCTGAACTAGCTTCTACTATGAGAGATTTGGATAAAGCGATGTCTTTGTCTTGGTGAAAACTATAATCCCCTTCTTAAGCCTGAAGCCTTCTCTCTTTCACAGTTCTGACATGAAAATTCAAAATGCAGAGCCTCTAAATCATGAGAATTAGGAAAAAAAAAGAAACAGAAAACCAGTGATATCTTTCTTCCTAGGAAAAGCAATACCAACAGCTGATAGATAAGAGTAAGTGCCTTGAGTACTTTATTTATGCCTCATGAGAAAACAAAATGTAATACGATTTTACTTGTTAGGAAAAAAAATAATTATGGAGGCAGTAAATATTCCACACAATTGTGCAAAACCAGCCCACCAGATTAATCCGGTTTGTCTTTTCACATCAGATTTTGCATCTGTTAAGATATATTTTCATAAAACCAATACGGAAAATAAATATTTGTGCTATTAGCCACATTTTTACACGATAGGCACAACATGCACAATTTGCTTTACACTAAGACATTGTCATAAGTAAGCCAAGGTTATGATGGTTTCTTCCAGTTATATTTAACAAGTGGCTGATACCAGTTGCCTCTGGAGGCAAGGTCTAGTCCTTACATTGTCACGAAAAATTCTGTACTCGTAGAGTTCTGTACATTGCAACAGGATTGGAAATTACTCTTGAATCATTTATTCCAAGTGGACATCAAGTGGTTGAAGCTGCAAGGAGCCATTCCAGTGACATGTTGTTCTTACTATTAAATATTGTTGTTTGCTAGAAGATCACATCAGTGGTTTATTCATTCCTAGAAACTACAGTTCTATCAGGAGTAAATGAGATTCTGTCTTTGCATATCTAGAAATAAATTATATTACTTCTTGTTCAAGATGGATAGGATAATAAAAAGTAAGAATCGATAAAGCATATATCTCAGAAAAGCACAAAACCAGATAGATGAAAATATATGTATAAACTGTAGGCAACAACAATACCACACCACTAAGGGCAAATTATGCTACTTTTTTAAAAAGTGGCATAGTACATATATTTCTGCTTTGGTGGTGATATTCAGGAATGGTGCCCTCCAGTCAGATAGGAGAAAAGTTGAATGATAGAGGGTCTCAAGGTTTAAATATGCATGGAAGGTATTTTCAGGATACCTATTCTGTTTGGGAATTATGGAGATATAGTTTCTGGTTTTCATCCTGTTTCTGATGTTTGTTTCACATTTTAGTCTTAAGTTTCAGACGTAGTGATGGATACAACTCAGCACGAAAATGAGTTTTCCTAATCTGTACAGGTTCAGTTTCACTAACATTAGTGGCAAACACGTATGAATATTCAGCAGAATAAGTAAACAGGAAGAGCCACATTGCTTTCTCTGGAGCTAGACTTGCTCACCACAAATATTATTTTGGCCTAGCATCTTCTAAATAAGAAAATGTGTCTTCTCCACCATTCTCAATCATTCTCCACCATTCTCAATCATTCTCCACCATTCTCAATCTTTTAAAAGCTAACATCTTGTTGACAGAATTCTTATTTGTCAAACAAATATGTTGGCAAAGCAAACATTTTGTTCAGTCTTTGTTAAAAAAAAAATAAATTAGAGATTTAAAAAAAAAAAAAAGTAAATCTTTAAACTGTTTGACATTTTAATGCTGAGTGTTCACGTGTAACTACGTTCCTTACATAAAGATAGCAGAGTGTGCATTTGATCTAATAAGATACCTACTTTCAGGAATATTGATTTACACCCTTAGGTGTCCCTCTATCTCTCTGTTATTTGCTGAAGTAAATAAATGGTAATGTCAGATGTAAACATCCGTACACTTATGAATTGTAGATATATGAGAATACTTCAACGTCTAGAATACTATGCCAATCACTGGAAGATGCATAAAATATTTTTTGTGTCTACTCTGTGACAAGACTTTTACTCAAAAAAGCAATGTCCTTTGTCGCAGAAGAGCGAATTCAGGCATCAAACCATTCCAGTATGAGATGGGAAAACATTCTCTCAGAAATGTGCCTTAAAGGACCATCTCAACCTACACAGCGGGGAGAAGCCCCCTAAATGTAACTACTCTGACATGGGGTTTGAACATAAACTCGCTTTTGAGGAAACATCTTACACAGCTATATAGGAAAAATAGCTTTCTATTATGTCCCTAGAAAGTTAATTCTAGGAGTTATTTATACAAATGATAGTCTCATACCCCTGAGACAATGAGGAATAAAGGGAGAAAACCAGTAGGAATGGAAGTAATTGGTGAAGTAAAACATATGACCATGCATTAGCCTTTACTGAAAATTAAAATAGTGATGGCAACTGGTTTGGTAACCCTGGATCACAATAAAGACTCTTTCACTAAATTCTGTCTTAAATTCGTGTTTGTGTGCCATAGAATGAGTCTCAAGCCAAGTAGGGACAAGAATTTCTCCTTGTATATTAATCCTGCAACCTTGAACTTTGAAGAAGACTGGAAATAGCAATTTGAAATACTGTATAAATTACATAATTTTACTAGAAACTGCATACTGTGAAACAGATGCTTGTTCAAATGTTACCTGATTGTTCTCTTCAGAGAATAATTTCAAGATTAATTCTATTCATTTGCTTCAGCAATTCAACAATGTCTCATCTTCCATTGTCTGGTCTGTATTACTTATAATTCCTCTCTATAATAAAAAGGAACAATTTGTTGCTAGAAGCTTTGTAAGAGAAGGATATCTGCATCTCTTATTCAGCAAATAAAAAATGTTGAGAAAAATAATTGCAGCATCCTGGGAGGTGGTAGTTCTTTAATAGCACTATTTTAACTTCACTAGAGACCAAGTGAATGTCAAAAATTTCACTTTACTGTCAAATTCAGTTTCCTCATCACTTCTTAAGATCCTAGGAAAATGTCAAGTAAATCCAACACAATTAGATGTATCCTTGACTGAAAGGCTATTCTCCCTGAAGAAGTTATTAAAAGAACATTTTAGAGGCAGTTTGCTCAGTACCTGTGAAGAATTGATAGCTTGTACTTCCCATGTTCTTAAGCCAAAGTAAAAAAAAGAAGAAAGAAAAAAGAAAGAATTGCTCTTGGCAATGAGAACCTGCAGGCTGACACCTGCAGAATACAACATGATGTGTATCCAGTAGCACAAGCATGTTGCTTTCATTTCTAACCCATATTTAGGTAAATTATTTGCAGCTAGCACACTAACTGATCAATGTCAATTAAATAGCTGAAATGTGCTTTTAAAATGGGAAAAAAAGAAGGAAAGTATTTTTCAATTTAATTACCTTTTTAAAAAGACACTGATAAAAAATCTGCATTTATATTTTATAAGTATTGTGATGGTATGGTGCATGTTAGATATGTTCCTACAGTTGTTTCCCTGAATAATTTTGTGATTTAGGCTGAGATGTCGGCTGTGATAGTGTGCCTGTCCATGGCAGGGGTGTTGGAACTAGATAATCTTTAAGATCCCTTCCAAGCCACACCATTCTATGAGTCTGTCATTCTGTGATTCCACAACGTGACTTGATATAGCAACAAAAAATTGTTTTAATCTGAGATTTAGATATCCCCATCTTTCCAACTAGTGGAATTCTTCTAAAGGGCATTGGACACATTATTTGATATTCAAAGTAATATAAAATTATGGGTCATCATATTATTTTCAAGAAAAAAGTTGTAACTTAGGATTCGCTATTTCCAGGGAAAATATAGAAAACACAAATCAAAACAAATTGAACTAAAGCATAAAACTGGAATAAAAACAACTTTTCCCTCCCCCCCACCCTGCAACCTCTGTCTAAAGCATCCTACAGGTCAAAAGGTATTCTACAGGTCAAAAGGTATTCTACAGGTCAAAATCAGCTTGATAACACATCATATGGGCTGCATTACCTTTTTGGGCAAAGAACTGCTAAATAAGGTATTTTAAATAACAATAAAAATTTTAGAAATCTATAATTAAACACTGCATCAATTCTACGTAAGCATACATATGTACAACTTTATTCTTGTGAATATTCCTTTTTAATTCAGGTGGACTATACACATATTAAGTAAAAGGAGTAAGAAGAGCTTCTTTAATCTATATTTGATGAAAAAGTAGAAGTAAATTTTAACAATCTTATACTACTAATGTGAGTCACATGGTATTAATGCATAAGAAGTTTTTTATGAATCTTCCTACATAAAATATATTACCCACAGGTAAAAAATAATACCTTACTAATTTCAATAGAGACTATAAGTTGAATCAACTTTATTGTAGCTCACAGGTCTTGTCTTTCTCAAAACATTTAATCATGTTTGAGAACAATTCTGAAATCAAGTTATTTGACAGAACTCAAGTAGCACTACCAGTTCCTCAACACAGGAAAATGATGGTCAGCATCATATAAGTCATTAAAGCTTTTCACTGGAGTTTACACTTACAGGTTTATCCCTCCTAAATCAAATGAAAGTATGTGTATATAAGCAGATGTGCACATAAACAGATGTGCATTCACATATTTTGATTCCCTTGTGGCTCAGACCATTAGATAAATCTTTGTCAGCAGTGAAAATCTTAAAAGGAGTCCACATTCTCAGAAGATAGAGACCTTCTCCACAGGTATGATGTTCATTCTTTCAGGAAAGACCAAAACAGTTGTATTCTTAGTTCATATATTTAAGCCCTACCAAATATATATTTTTTGTGAATAAATGTCATATAGTGGGGAGCATGTAAAATATGCCTCCTTTCTTCACAATGACTAGATTTCTAATTTGTTCTTCCTCTCTTCTTGTCATTCTAGTATTTTACATTTAAGAACACCCTTTCTAACAGACTGAATCACAGTCATAAACATGTCAGATCAATAGTTCACTACTCAAACAAATTCTCTGCAGTTTAATTGTGGTTATTTCATATGGTTGTGGACAAGATAGCACTTTTTTTTTAAGTTGAAAGGTGATTTTTTGTGCTTGCAACTGAAATTTTTTAAAACTTCTTGTTTTCCTAAAATAAAAAACCTTTTGAAGAAAAAACTGCAGTCACCTGGAGTCTTTTTTTTTTTTTTTTTAAGTAATAGGAACAATTCTGTTGCCTTGAATTGTTAATGTATAATGTGCTTATTGCAACTTGGATAAAAAGACTCCACACAGCACAAGCCTTCATACTGCAGTGATTATAGAGAAGTCTAAGTGACTTTGTAATAGGAATGAGAGCTTCTAGATGAGATGCACAACACTAGTTCCAGCATCATAATTTTTTCTTCAAATTTTGTCTTTTATTTGTGATGTTTATTTTACAGTGTATGCTAATATTTGAATTGGATCATACAGTGTAATGATAAATGTCAAATTCACACTCTATGCATGAATATAGAACTCTGTATTCTAATGCATGTGCAGAATTCTACAGTATGGATCTACAGTATGGATCAACTACTCATTTTCACTCTAGAGGAAGTGTCTAAAAAATAGATAAACAAACACACGATTGAAAATATATAAACAAACATATAAACACACAAACATACAAACAAAATCCCCTAAGACTTCTTCACTCTAAAAAAGTGTATAGACAGTGTATTATACAGAACAGTCAGAATTTCATTAGGTAGAATTAATATTTAGCCTCATTTATGTAGGTCTCAGAGGCAGCCATATAACTCTTAGTTAAATGGTACATTAAGCTAGTAGAAATCATAACAATTTTGTAATTGAATAATTATTTGAAAAGTCTAAGAAAATTTGGTAAGTGTAGTCTTACCACCAGTAAATTTATCATGAACTGCTGGTACTTGGAAAATATCTAAAAGTCTAACACATACTACAATATTTTTTTTTCAAATTATGGTCATGTGGAGAATTTTGCAAAGGAAAGGAGAGTGACGTTCGTTTTGATTAAAAGAATGTGTGTTTATTCTCTTACTTTTTCTAAATTAAAACATTGTAATTGTAATGTAATTTTAATGAATTATTGACATTCTGTTAAAGTTGGAAGCTGGGAAATGCTAACTGATTTTAAATGAGGCTGAACAAGGGCATTAGTCTATATTTAAATTAAGGTCAAGTCTTCCTTTCCCCCCCGCGTTGGCATGAATTTAGACTCAAGACAGGCTCTTTAGTTACGTTGTTCAGCAGAAACCCGTAAGTATATCCAGTTAACATAAATCCGTTACAGATTCTATATTTGATCTTATAAGTAAAAATTGATTTCTCTCTATCTTTCCCAATTTCCTGTTTGAAACTGAGGAATTCTGAACGCGAAAATATTCTTGAAACTGCTCCCTACACTTGTAAGGAACCAAAGACGATGATTCTTAGAAAAGAAGTGAACATAAAATATTTCCATGCGGGCCAAGTCCACATTTTGGATCAAGATAATGATCCAGAGCCCTTTAAAACACTGATGCCAGTCTGTTGGAAAATAAAGTAATTCATTTCGAGCCAAGGCAACAATATCAAGGAAATCATAAAGAAGGATAAAAATAAATCCCAAAGATGGAAAATTTTGCCAGTTTTGTTGGTTTTAGCCTGTCTTGGAGTGGAGAGCACTCAGTAGTAGCAATGACTTACCTTCCTACCTGGTGCAACAGAGTTTTGCCATCAAAAGGTCATTCACAGTTCTAAGATTTTAGGCTATTTTCTTGCTAGAAACTAGTAAGTTGGCTATTTTGACTGAAAATAAATTGGATTAAATGCTGTGAGAATACTATAATGGAGATTACTGAGCTATCCTTTAAATAGTAGCTCCATTAGGGTAACACTGTCCAGCACTGTGTACAGATATTAATCTAGGTCCCCAGAAACCAATAAAGGTAGGTACAATTTCCCTTCAAATACCTACAAAGTATCTGTCTATTTTAACTGATTGAATTTCCAATTTTATGTGTTTATTTTTGCATTTAATGACACTTAATTTAGATACTTTGTGCAGCACCTCATATTTGGGCTCAGACCTGCTAGTGGATAGTCTAGATCCATTAGTGGTAATAGTGATTTGATAATAATTTAAAAGTTATAATGAAATTGGTATAAAATTATTACTGAAATAGTTCTGTTACTTTTTATATGGATATTGAAGGTTCACAACTAAAACTGTATGCATATTCCTTTAATGATCACAGGCTAGGAAATGTAATTCTTCATTCATAAAATATGCATCAGGCTTGATCATTTTTCTAATGGTAACTCATTATCTATTTTAGGATATCATGAGTTTAAAATTTGAATTATAAGAAATTAAAATAAAAGACAAGACTATTAGAGAAAACGTGACATAATTTAAGTGAAATTCAACCCAGTATTATTTGTGTAAGGGACTCAAAGCACTGGAATAGACACTAGAAACCTTGCTATCTCTTTAGGTCAGTTTTAGAAGAAACCTCTGACATTCAACATTCTGAAGGGTGTTACTTTTCTACATCTCTATCTATAATACTTTTTCAGCTATTCCATCTACAGTTTTAATATATATAGAAAAATAATATATCCCTTTTTGGGACTGGGGCACCCCTACTTATCTAATTATTGAGGAACTGAACTTCAGTTTATATTTTGAAATAGACTACTGGAAACTTATTTGACTGTTTTTCTGTGTTCTGCCCAACACAGGAAAGAAACTGGATATGTAAACGCATCAGTAAGCATAATTTCATACTTGTGAAAAGTCCTATGTCTACATAGAAAATAGGCAAATAACAAATATTCTCAAAAATATCCAATGTGATAAGAACTCCTGTTAGAAATTACAGTCTATTTTATACTCAAATTTAATAAGATGCATACTACTGATTATCCTGAAGTAAACAAAAAACAACTAAAAATCTATTGTGTATGTAGTCAAAACACCCCAAACTGTAATAAAAACCCCATAGTTTCCATCTCACTTGGAAATTATATATAGTTTGGTAGACAGATCACACTGTTCTGGTGCTGTGTTTTCTTTTTGTGGAGTGATGTTTCTTTTCTTTTTGATGTTTGTTAGTTGATTTTTTTGTTATTGTTGTTGTATGTTAAGCCTAATAAAGACAGATAGCTTAACTCTGAAAAATGTTTTTTTCTTTACTCATGAAGAGAGCTGTTAACAAGGTCAGAAATAGCAATTTATCAGGGATACGAGATCTTTTTCTAGATATTTCAGAAGAAAGAGTTGCTAAAAGGCAAATGTTTATTGTTCCAATGAAGTGGGTTCACGAGGACTGTTTCAGAGTACGACTGCCACCTTGAGCTTTTCATTAAAAATAACAAAATATTTAGACAAAGCAAAGTAGATTCATCAAATAAGACTCAATGATGTTTGCAACACCTGTTTACCAGTTCTTTGTCTTCTGAGGTACTGACTCAGGTCTAAATACAGTGCAGTAATACTCAAACACGAGTGCTGTAACAAGCAGGTTATAAAGAAAAAGGATAAAAGAAGGACCATCACCATAAATTCCTGCAAAGGACAGAACTGACTTAGGCATCTACATACTGACAAACATATAAGACAATGACAATACAGCATAACACTTGACTGTATTTCCTAGGTCTTTTAAAAGTTAGATATTGCAATGTTGACTGTTCCCTTTTGTGACTGCATTAGTCTTTGTAGGTGTTAGCTACCTCACAGTGCTCCTAAATTTGTCAAATGTGTTTTCTGTTTCAAAATCTGTGTTATACACTTCTGGAAAGTCTTCTTGCTTGCTAGAATTAAAATAAATAAATAAATAAATAAATAAATAAATAAATAAATAAATAATAATTAAAAAATATATATAGCCAGTAGATAATTGACTACATTGTAGACAAAAAACATACCACTTGCTTGACATGATGTGAAGCACATCATTCTCAACATAAAAAGGTGCAGTTATAATGGTGGCAGTGTGTAATGCTGTACAGTGTATCTGTTTTAATTATTGGGGTGTTGTTTTTGTAGTGTGGGTGGTGGCATCTGTTTCCTGAAGAGATTATGTGTTTATGAGATCATTGTAGTATACACTTAATCTCACAGAAGGCACCTCATTTTCTCTTGACTGTATTTAGTGAGGCTATTTTCTTTTGACAGAATAAAAATCAATGGGCTTATTCAAAACTACAAATCAATTTCTTCCATTTAGATTACATTGCTTTTATGTGCTTCATTGAGTGTAAACAAACTTCTCGCTCCTCAGAATATCTTATAATTTATCTAGAAATAGGAAGACAAACACTCAAGTTTTGGGGGGGGTCTATTTTTTAAATTTCCTGCATGTTTTTTAAAAAGGTAAAACACGTGATGTTTTCTTCTGAGGATTCATCATTTAAAAATATTGCTTAGGTAAAATTCAGGATTAAAAGTTTATAATTTACAGGGGAGAAAAGGATTAGTGTCCAAAAAAATATTTCAAAATTGCCTACTTTACCCATATGCAGTATTTGTTTAAATTGTACTGGAAAAAAAATATTTTGAAATGTTAATGTAATGACTACATTCCCATGGAATACTTAAAAAATATTGAAATAGTATATTGCTATAGAAGATAGAAAAAATTTTCATTTAGCTTAACTTATGACTTAAGAAAAAATTGCTAAATATGCATGTAATAATACCACTAAGCATATTTAATAGATATAAAATATGAGATTGTCAGAGCTGAGAAACATAATTATGAATTGTGTACAAGTACCATGATTATGCCATAAAGTTATATTATAAGACATTCTGCTTCATTGTCCCCTCATTCTTTTTATAACCAAAAGAAATAATAATAGAAATAATGATGAAAGAATGATAATGCAAACAATATAAAGTTAGTTATAACATTCATGGTGTTACAAGAATAATTTTAATTTCTTTTCAAAAGAGTAAAATTATTTTATATTAGCTATATATCTTCTGATTTATTTCAGAACTTGTATAGATCAGGGAAAAAAATGTATGTCCTAAAAGAATATGTAAATTATAATGGCCTGAAACAATGATTTCTACAAATGTAGGGGACTTTATTTTGAAGATAGGAACTAGTATTAAATACAGAATAAGCTAAATCAAATAGATTTTAATAAATGTGGATATATTGCTCCAAGAAAACCTGGACCCAAATTCAATACAGTTGCAATCATTCAAAGTGAAACATTTTACACCCTTACATATGTAAGAAAAAGTAGGAGAACAAATCTTGGATTCAATAATTAAGTAAAGAAATAGTCTCTCTCGCAGACTGTAGCAAAGATTTGGAATTTGAAGATCTGACTTAGGGAGTCCTTTGATTTAAGGTATAAAAAGGCAATAAAAACAGCACATATAGAGGCAGCTGACAGACATATCACTATGTGGGCATGGAAAGGAGCTGGAGATGTTGCTGAGGGCAAAACAGGACTGAGCAGTAACAGGTGTCACTGTGTGCAGTCCCCACTGACTGCAGGAACTACACCTGTCACAGCATAGCTATGCTGGAGGGAGGACAGGTCCGCGCAGACCTGGAGCTGCAGGGCCACCTGATATCTCTCACAGAGCTGGTGCTGGCAGAGGGGCTGACCCTGACTGTGGGAGTTGGATGTGTCAAAAGGGTAAGGAGGTGTGAGAAGGGCACATACCACAGCATGGAGGGATACATAAACAAAATTTACAGCTTCTTCTCTGAGCCTATGCAAAAAGACCTCAAACCTCCAGGAGGGACAGGTAAAGACTGTATTCACCAGATAGCAAATGAAGACTTTAGTGACAAAGCCAGGGTGATCATGTTAGGAGGAAACAGTGGGGTGACTGCTGTGGGAAGGCCTCCATCTGCAGACCTCACCTGAGGTTTACTGCTGGCAGGGGACTCAGATCAACATTAATTTTGCAATTTTTTTACCCTTTAAAAAGAAACCCATTACTTTTTGTTGCATGTGAGTAGGGTTGGGGCGGGAAACATTGTAGATAATGGAGTTTTTGTAATATTATTAAATGTGTTTTCAAAACTGACATGTGACAAGTCCAGACTTTAACTGCAACAGCACTGTCTAGTTTCATACTGTTCTGCTTGCCACTGTGATATCTCAGTTTATTCAAATCCAGCAGTCAAAACCCTTGAAACATGCAGAAGATGGAGATGAGGTTAAATCACTTTGAAGATTTGCTCTGTACGTATAAACCCCATGTAATCTAGCATTTGTTCAGCCTTTCCACTCCCGTCCAACAGGCATATTGCTGTATTTATAATTTGATACATGTTTTTATATATATATATATATATGTCATTATTTATATATATAATATAAAAATACAGCTGTGTTGTCATTGTCAAATACCAAGTAAATCTTAATAGAAAAGAATTTAGAGGCACTCAGGTTTTTTTGCCCATTTAAATATTTTAAAATAAAGAGTGTCCTCAGGAAATTATTTTTCTGTACATAAGAGGATATGTTTAGGACCTAATTTCCTAATTTTAAAAATAATAAACTGCAGTAAGAGTATGTTAAACTAGCCTAGTTGCTTAATATAATTGTTAAAGGTTCTACTGCAACTCTAGGTAAATTCTTTAACTGCTTGTAAAGCCGCAAAAGTGTATTTATCCTGTATTTAGGGACCAGTTCTGGACTTTGACTGTTGCGCAAGCGAAGGGAGCTGGTGCTTCCTCCAAGCCCCCTGTCAGACTCCCAGGCCCAGTTTTTGCCCACATGGTAAGTGCAGGTGATGGGAAAAAAGGGTAGAAACAGAGGCAGAGTGTTGCAAAAACACAGCTATAGGTCCACAGCTGGATGTACAAATAGTCTATAGACTATATATCCAGTCACATTCAAAAAAGCCAGATGGATTCACAAATAGCATGATTTATTGAATGCAACACATAAGGTTCTTTTGGATTGCCAGTGATAATTGCATCAATTGTGGAGTAGTTATATACAGCACTAACAATAATATTTCGATCACAAGCTTAATATCCCTGGCCAATGCTCAGCATAGAGGACCCAATGCTTACTAAAAGGAGTTCCTTCTGCGGAAGGCAAGGAGGAAACAACCATCAATCTGTCCCTGAGTTCCGCAGTAAATTCTTATCCCCCAGTCAGATGCGAAATTGGGGCACTTTTTATATCTCATTAATCATTATTGTGCAAAGTACTGTGAGTGGGACTCTGGTCAAACCTTCTGGTTTTTGGGGATACATTGTACGGAATATTTCTTGGTAGGAGGTGTACTTGGTTTGTACAAAACATTTCTGGGTATTAGGTAGAAGAACGAAACCATGTGGCCTATGCCTTGCTTGACACCCCCATGTCCCCTTCCTCCTATGTCATAGGAACACAAACCAGCAGACCTCCATCTAGTTTCTGCGCTTGCATCTGTGGACCCTATGGCATATTGAGTTTTACATTTTCTTCACAATTTTATGTTTCTAACACAGAGTTAAAAAGTAAGAGCTTGGTGAGCAGCAGCATCTCTGCCCCTCCATTCCCCCAAAGTGGGTGGGTGTCCGGTGGGCGTCCAGTTGGTGACTGTTCATCACGTGATGTATTGGAAGTCCCTTCCAGATGTGAATTTCAAAGCCTTGTTTAGTTTTTTTTTGTGGAATTCTTTTAAAATCATTTCACCTAACTTTAATGATTGTACCATCTACAAAAGCACAGACATTGTTCTCTTGTTGTGAGAAGACTTGAATTTCACTCTTTGTCATTATTGAGAAAGAATATCCTTGAAACAAGTCAGAAGCATGTCTTGTTCTAACCTTTGTTACAAAAGTTCTGTTGAAGTGTTACATACCCTTGACAATAAATGAAAAACGAAAATTTCTGTCTCTGTCATAAACCCACTCAAGGTATGAGAAAACTTAAGCTAGCCACATTAAGTTTTAGATCAAACCATAATTACACGAATTTAATAGGTTCTACGTAAGAATAATAATGACTGTCTTTTTAATTTGTAGGCTCTTATCAACATAGTTCTTATGTTCCTTGGTCCTGAACATGCCTCTTTGCTTTTTTTTACTTTCTCCTCTCCAACTTCATGCTCCTTTTCATTCTTAATAATTTATGGAACATTTTGTAGTTTCATATGGATTCATATGTATTTCCCACAGACTTAACCTTTCAAGGGCCATCTATAACGCAGCTGCCTCTCGAGAAGGATCACTCTCGAGGAGAAAAGACAATGCAGAAAGAATCATGTCTTGCAGAATATACCATCTAAGGAGTCTTTCTGCTGTGCCTTTTGCAATCGGATATGTCTGTCTCGTATTGGCCTCATAAGCCACCAGTGTGCTTGTAACAAATGTGAATAGAGCCTTCCCAAACCTTCGCTCGCGAAGCCCAGCCATGATGATGAAACTTTCAAGGTGCCATTTTGAATATTTTCCAAAGTTCTTCCAATTTGTTGATTTTAGTTCATCACACTTTGCTCGTAGGCTTTTTTAATTCACTCAAAGTTAATTTCCTGAAATTGAATATGTTAATATTCTTGTATTATGTAGCCTTACTTAATATTATGCTGTATGAAAATTACTGGTGATAAATGTTTCTAAGCTTCTTGTTAAACTTCAGTCTTTTTTTTCCTCTTGCAAAGGAAGGGTCTTCTATGTACTTTTAGTTATATTTTTCAACAGATGTTATTCAGTGATATCCGAGACTAAAATAGCTTCTTTTAAGTAGAAAAGGAGCTATTCATAGTTTTCAAAAAAATCTTAGGTCTAAAATATCTCCCTTCTGTTTGTCTGTGTCAGGTCTGACAACTGAAAAGCTTCTTTTATACTAATTTTCTTCCAGTGAAACCCCTGATATGTAATCAACTTTTGTAATGATATTTCCTTTGATTTCCTTTAATTTCCATTGCAGTTCCAAAATTGAAACAGAAGTTATTAAGAGTGGAAATGAGAAAATTATTTTGATTTGGTAATGTCAAAGATATAGAAAAGAATGTTACATATTATTGTTATAGATTGTACCATGTATTTTCTCTTGTTTATACTGATAGGAGACAAAACAAAATATTCTGTCACTACAATTTAAAAGCTTCTGTCCAAGCCCCTTTGCACATTTTACTTGTGAGGAAAGCACAATCCTTTCCCCCAAAATGCTGGCTTCTAAAATGCATGATAATTTAACTTAAACAGCTAAAAAAAAAAAAAAAAGGTGGAATTTTCATATCTCGGCTGTTTGTAATGTCATTTGGAACAGTTTTAAAATTCTCCATTGATGATCAAATGACTCACAATAACAACAATTACTTTCACCAACCAAATTAACTTTTAAGTAAGAGTAGAGTCCTGCAGTAATAAAGCTTCTAGATATCCATTTTTAGTGTTAGAGGGAGTTGGAGTTTGGATAAAAAGAGGCAAACAAAATAGCTGGTACACAATGTCTTAAATAATTTCCTCTATCCAGATGGCATTTCACTTTTGACCTAATGTGATATGCCCTCCCTCCCCACAGAATTTTTCAACTAGAGTCTACAGATTCCCTGGTGATGAAGTGATTAAAAGCAGGTTTCGCATACCATTTCCAACAGTGACTTTGCATTGCTTGCTTTCATCCTACAAGTTTTCTGCAGGGATGACAAGTGATCCTGTAGGTCATTCCAAGTCCAGCATGTTCTAGATGTGTCAGGCTACAGTCATGTCCCCTACAGCTGCAAAGGTCAGGGCTGGATTGGTTAGGGCAAGTGCTCCTGAGACTGAGAAGTCAGTCAACTGTTCTGCTGCCACTGAGTTTTTGGTCTTTTGATGCAGCGCGTAATCTTTCTTTATCAGAGGAATTCCTATATAATCCTTCATACCAACTCTGCCATGAAACTAACCCCTTGTCTGTCCTAAGAAAAATAACTAGAACGAGAGAAAGTGAGAAAAGAAGGGAGGGAAGGAGAAACAGACAAAGAGGAAAGGAAATAGGAAAAGAGGAAGACGAAGAGAAAAAGAATTTACTTTTTTTACCAGTGCAGTTATCTCTATTGATTGACTAAATATTAGAACATGATATGCAAAATACAGACAAAATCAGGTGAGAAGAATGGGAGTGGAATCAGGGAGGGCAGTAACACAGGACTTTCTTTTCCATTGACCAGGAAGCATTATGACTTCATTTCAACAGATGAAGTGGTAGACTGTTAGAGACATGATCTTTCAGAGCTTCTCACAATGCATAGAGAATTGGAAATCTCCAATTTAAAAATTGTTTTTATTTTGTGACTTAACAGAAGTATATCTATAGCATAAATGTTTTTCTCACGATGCTTATACATTGTAAAGACATTGCAAAGGGATTTGCACTTCGGATGCATAGAACACTCTACATTTCGTGAAAGGATGAACATGCTTTGTTTTAGCTTGTATAAAAGTACCTAAAGAAGATAAAAAGTGTATCTATCTTTGGCTAGTTAAAAGTTTCTTCACCATCTGAAAATACTCCATATACATGGTTCAAAATCTTTTCAAAGATTTTGTGGACAGTGGTTCATCCTATCCTTACACGAAGTTAAAAACAACGCTAGAAAAATTGTGCCATTTAGATCTATTTTTCTCTTCACTGGCTATAGAGTGTGTTGAGGAGAATTACATTCACAGCCATAATTTTTAAAGACTTCCAACCTGTCTAAGCCTGCTCTTTTTTTTTTTTTTCTTTTCTGTCTCTGAAAAATAACTCCATGTTCTGGTCTCCACAAAGCCATTGTATTGCAAACTGATGATTCTCCAGTGCTGGGCAAACACATTAAATTGTCTATACAATGGAAGTACAGTGAGCCCCAAATTCACAGCAGATTGCTGCCTGACATAGATAAGACTGTTAAATATAATTAATGGGATTTCATAAGTCATCATCATCGTAAGAAATCATCATATATATTTATACAAACTCTGATGATCTGCCAGAGATATGAAATGAAGGGAACTTCTGTTTATGTCCTGTGCTCTGGAAAGAATTTTTTTATTTCTAATTTCATTTTGTTTACTCGTGAATTTTATTTTTTTTTCCATACACAAATGTACATAAGCTTGATGAGAAACATTTAGTTATTGTTTGGTTTCTTTCCAGACATGTTGCTCATCTTATATGCTGCCTTGTAAATCAACTGGAAATCAAAAATAATTATTTAAATTAAAGAATATACGTTCAAATATCAGATCTTCTCAAATTAAACAATTGAAAAAGTGCCTATTTATCCCTGTTTATATTTGACATTATTTGCAATCATCTCTCATAAGCTGGAAAACAAAATATTTTCCTTGTCAACTAGTTTTTCCATTGAATCTTAATATATTTTCACTGGAGAAATACATAAAATATTTAGTTTTCATTCTGCTTGAGTAAAATACTTGCTCTAAAAGTGTAGAAGGAATTTAAATAGAAAATGTTTGCTTTCTAAAGATGACCTCTTCTGTGTCCCTCTCATGACCACAGAATGGATAACACTTGTTGGCAATACAAGCAGTAATTTTCACGTAAAGATAGACACAAAGCATCAGACCCACACTGCTTTAGAAAACAAGATAACTAGGTAAAATGACTACCTATGGACACGTTTATAGTGTTCTGGTTGGGTAGGATATTAAAGTAACTCTCCATTATACTCTTAACAGCTATAATCTCATAGTGTGCTATTCACCAAATGGCTCTCTGCTCCCGTAATAGCACTGGGCAGGGTCCTATGGCTCAGCTCAATTAAAACTACTCTGACAGGGCAAGACCATTTTGGCAGACAGCACTATTGCTCTTTCATATAAAAGAGCCCTGGGAACAGAGTAAGCAATCTCGCACCATAATGGATGAACTGGAGCTAATGATCAGTGATGCAGTACAGATTTACTAAGTTAATGCAAGTTGACTGTGCTGTGACATACCATACACAGCTTTCTAGAAATGGTTGCATTTTGAAACTATGCTCTCTAGGTGTCCATTGCGCTGCTTCAATCTTGTAGTGCCTGTGAAATAATACATGCCGAGACAAAATGCCATCTATGGATTACATATAAAATTTATTTTGAAGTAATAGAAAATCTAGCAGAAGAAGGCTTCATTATTCCTCTTATTTTCTGGTTAGTCTATGAACTGATACCTTTTTTAATCCCTTCATATATCTGAAAAAAAAGGGTACCTATATCTGTATCTGAATCATCTCTGCTAATTCCTTATATCATTTTCTGTTTTACATACATATGTTATATATCTAACATATATATGCATGTATATAAACAAACTATATGTTTACTTGATTTTTGTGATTTATGTGTGTCTTCCTCAAAACATGAACTGGATTCTGACAGCAATCATTTTGTTACATCAAGACCAAAATAGTCAACCAACAAACACTGTTATTGGTCTTCTTCCATAGGAGTGGGTTGGGCTATGAACACAAATTCCATAGAGATAGATACAATTAGATAATCCTGCCTCTTTTCTTTTCTAAGTAAAAATATAGGTCTTAATTAAACTGTTGCAATCAAAATTCAACAACTGTGGTTTCAACTGTGATCCTTTAGGAACAAAGCTTGCAAACAGAACTCTAAAAGAGAAAAAAAGAAAGTCTTGTGACAGAACTCAACTCTCTTTCTTACAAAATTCACATTTATTGCATGTAGACACAGTTTTATATAGATTTGACTATCGTATTTGTCATCATCATACACAAAATATTATTGCATTTTACCGAAAGTGAAATTCCAGATATATCTGACAAATGACTCACACACATAAAAAAATCAGTTTCTATTTGCCATTCCAATTTGGGGTCATTTCTAATATTTCACTCAGTAAATTTGACAAAGGTGGCCGCATATTTTATGTGATCAGATGAGGGTCCTGGTGAATGACTAAATAATCTCATAAACACATCAGAATCAGCAAAAATCAGATTCTGTTACACTTCAGGCAAAATATTTGCAACACGTGAATTGATCTAACAGCTAAATATGTCCTCCAGTGTTTCTTAATGGTATCTGAGTGACTTCTTCAACTCCCATTAGAGTTTTTGAGAGACTTAGTCCTAAGCATAAAACAATACCTCTAATTAGTTATTCACTGCACATCAGAAAGGCAATGCTGCTATCCAGAGTCTAAAGAAATCAATAAGAACAAACCCATGAGACTGAGCAGACTTCAGATAATGTTATGAATGAAACATATCTTATGTGGACATAAGTAACCTTAGAAGATACCAGAAAAAAAACAGCAGAAGAGCCAAGATAGTCAAGAGGGAGGTAAGGTCTAAGACAACATTGCTCTGTGTCCATCCAGTAGAAACACAGAGCCACGTGCTGACTGGACTTAAAGATGCATTTGTACTAACATCCTTTATAATTGCATTGTGGTTTGTCTGGAGTGAGGTGACACAGACAGGACCGTCAACAACACTAGAAGTATGGCCTGTGCCATGAAGTGACTTTTTTTTCAGGCAGTGGAGCAGGCATTAGACATTCTTTCTGATGGTTTGGCTGGAAATCTGCCATATGCATCCCTGTGTTTTCACATGTAGTTCCATGAAGAAGGTCTCAAAATCAACATAACCATAAAACCATAACCTCCAATCAGCATAACATTCTATATCCAAGTGGAATCCAAGTATCATTTTCCTCTTTTCCAGACACTGACTTCCAAACTCTCATTTGGACTGATAGATATTAGTGTCCAAAGTGATACTAATAAGCAATGGTAACACCATGTCTTTCTAAGTATACATACATACCTGTCAGTACTTAATGGCAATTCAAAATGTGCTTTATTCTGAGTAAACTAAGTATGTATCAACATTTTAGATGCCTACTGAGCATTATATCCTAAATATCCTAAAATATTCTAAATCAAAATTTCTTGTTATCTTATGCTATCATAAAATTCCACTTGTTCTCCTTATCCAAATAAGAGATCTGTGAGCTACTTTTATGATGGAAGGAAAGGTAGTTTTCAGCAGTAGCATGTAGCCTCCATGAGATGGCATTAAAAGGCATTCCAAGGTTCCCTCACTAAGAATGGTTGCACTCTGTGCCTAAATCAACATACACATTAGTATGATAAATTACTGTAACATCTAACATCCAAGTGAGAAATTAATGATACACAGTTTTCATAATTCAGTGTTTTAAATTTGTTTTAATAACCATGCTGATAGAGGACATAAGAAAAAGCAAAAAAAAAAATCTACAAAACAATTAAAAAATAGAATATATATAGAAGCAGCATGAGCAGGGGAATTTTAATCTCTCCTTAAGGACAATGGTTTTAATCTTAAGTGCAGAAGACTACTTTTAGTGCTTAAACTTTGCTTTAAAAGCAGCTGTAAAACCCCATGAGTATCCATCAACCAGAATTTCTTGCATTAGAATTGCCTCCTAGAGATTACTCATCATATTTGTTAAATTTTTATGAACATGATGGGTACATCTAAAATGCCACTGAATACTTAGGCAATCTAAAACAAAAAATATTTTTTCATATCTAAAAGATAGATTTAATTTGAATCCAGAAAGTTCCAAGATTATCACAGACTCATAGAATTTTAGAATGGTTTGGACTGTCCAATCTAACCCTTCTCCCTTTCAGTTTAAAACTGTTGACTCTTGTCGTGTCACTACAGGTCCTGACTAAAGGTCTCTTTCTTTTAAGTCCCCTCTGTGTACTGAAAGGTTACTTTAAGATCTCCCCTAAAGCCTTCTCTTATCCAGGCTAAACATCCTCAACTCTCTCAGCCCATCTTCATAACAAAGGTGCTCCAGACCTCTGGTCATCTTCGTGGTCCTCCTCTGGACTTGCTCTAACAGGTTCATGTTTTTCTTCAATGGTGAATGACAGAGCCGGGCATAATACTCCAGACAGGGTCTCATTAGAACAGAGGTAAAGGATCACCTGCCTTGACATGCTGGCCAAGCTTCGCTGTATTCAGCACAGGATACAGTTCTGCAAACACACAGTGCTGTTTTATGTCCAATTTTTTGTCCACCATTATCCCCAAGACTCTCTCCTCTTTATTCGTCCATCTCTCAGCCTGTATTGACGCTGGAGATTGATTGCCCTGATCCAGGTACTGGACCTTGCACTTTGACTTGTTTAATTTCATGAGGTTCACACGGACTCTCCTCTCAAGCCTGTCAAGGTCAATTATCTCCTGGAAAAAGAAGAAATAGGATGAGTTTTGAAAGACATATTAGAGCTTCCTGGACACTTGAAACATTTGGGAATTAGAAAATTGATAAAGTTTTGGGGTTTTTTTAAGGCCTATCTCATTTATATATTTTATGCAGCAAGTCTTCCATAAAGTGTTTCCTGTTGGATTCTGTAGCTCTCACAGACAAGATCAAATATGAAATCTGGTGATCAGATCTAACTTTTCATAAGATATAGAGAAAATTATGAAATCTTTAGTATCAACAGGAGAACAGTTGTAAATCAGGAGATACAATAAATCTTCATGATGTAATATTAATTTAAGACAGCTGTGCATATTCATTCTTTAATTGTGTCACTTTTGCTTGGAGTTTTTTGTGGGGGGTTTTTTGTTTGTTTCTATTATTATTATCATTTATATTTCTAAATTGTGTATTTTTTCATGTTACGATCCAATGTTTTTGAATGCATTTTAGTCTTATTCTGGCATCAATCAAGTAGGATTTAAGATGAACAGACAAAACCACAGCATTGTTTAACTTGCTGACAAATCTGACAAACCTTGAGAAATCTTAGCATGTTCTATTTTCCAGCATGTTTTCCACTGTATTAAGAGTCTTGAAGGGATTCACTGTCTCATGAACAGGACACAGAAAAGGAGCTGATATCATAAAGTCAGAAGAGGAAGTGGTTTCTTCCAATGATTACCGTAATGTTAGTGAATTTATGACAGGTATTGTGTTATTATTTGGATTTGGTTTTGACCTTTTACTCTAAATATTTTGACTTGAATTTTTCTTTCCAAATATCAGGCAAAGCTACTAGAGTGTGGGTACTTCTGGAACAGCTTTTGATTCGATTTACTGTAAATGCATTGGCAAGGCCTTGGTTTTGTGACCTGTGGATGAATTTTAGAATCTACAGCTTGTGTAACATTGTCGCTATTAGAAACAATAATGTTTTACCTTCCTTGTAGTTATCTGAATCAAAAGTTGGAGTTTTGCATATCCTGTCAAAAACATGAAGCTCATGTGGAGTTCATGTAAGACCTAAGAGTTACAAGAACCTGAACTTAGATGTAGTTTCTAGTTTGCTTCAGAGTGGTAGAATAAGCAAACCTATAATCTGCTCAGTATTTACAGTGAGGTTCAGGTCTCTTTTTATGTATCTCTATTTCAGTATAAACAGCAGATCTATCTACACACGAAGCACATGTCTAAGCACCCATTGTAATGAATGCAAATCAATCAACATAGTAAAGTTTAGTGTACTATTCCTAAACAGACTCCTATGTTCATTCAGCTAAATTATCCACTATATTTCATTGTGATCAACAGGACTAGGGAATTGAACATTCTTGGAACCTCTAAACAAATCATAAAGGCTCCTGTTTGTCATCAAGAGTCAAAGCATTGAGTGCATCAGTAGGTCTTAATGGCCTAGACTTCAAGGAAAGGTACTATCTTATTGAGATTGAGTAGAACAATATCTTATGTTTCAGCAAGAAGTTAGAAAACTATGCTGAGGTGTCTAGGGATGGCTTGAATCAGAATCTTAGTCTAAAATTGTCAACAAGTTTCATTAACAAAGAAATAGACATCTCCAGAAATGTATGTTGTCCTAAAATAGGTGTCCAAACTACTTCACTTTCTGGAAATGACAAAATCTCCCTATTCACTAGCTGTGAAATCTGGATTTAGATTTTACTGCCTAAATACAGACTTGCAATGTCATTTTGGGCACTAAGGGATGCTGATGGCCAGAGAGGGCTCTGGATCCCCTAGTTTTTATTATGTAATGCATCTGCCAGAACTGTGGAGATGACTAGGATATGCCCTGAGCTTTTCCAAATGGCTCAAGGTGATAATTTTTTTCCCCACAAATGAATCCTGACGTAACTATCTACTTAAATTTAGAGACTTCTGAAAATCTAAAGTCAGATGAATCCTGGTTTGTATACACAGAGCACAAATAGCCCTTTGAATAGATTAGGAAAATATTAAAGAAGGTCTTAGAAAAAAGATTAGTACTGAATATTGATATTAATCAAAACGTCATTTTATCACTGTCGCCTGTGTTTCAATAGAAGGATTTTTTTTTACTTTTATGTTCTTCTGCAAACACTCTGCAGAGTGGACTTGCAGTCACAGATGCTCAACAGAGATCTTCCTCAACTTCTGTGATTTTGTGGCCTCGGAATTCATGCCTTTGTCATCTAAATATTCCAAAGCTGAAGGGAAATATTGGCCTTTCTTGCCTTCACAAACAGCTCCCATAAACCACACTAACAAACTAATGTTCTGGAATGGTTACCATCTATCACCAAGGCCAACTGTCTGCTCTGATTCTATGGGGTTGAGAAACTGCTTTGGAGTTTTGTTACTATCTTAGTCAGAAAAATACCACAAAAATATCCTTGGGTGATTATAAAACATAAATTAAAATTATTATTACATCCTAACACAACTTTAAATTTTGTGAAAGGAAGCTCTTAATTATAAAGATAGCCTGAAATTAATCAGGTAGCCAGTGCAGTATCTTCCAAATATCTGTTAATTATAACTCCATTATAATTAATATTTTTGTTTTGGAAGTAAACCAAATGTGTTTATGATTTGTCTAAAAAAACAATTAGACATTTTATTAGAAATTAGCTTCATAATATCTTTCAAATTAACTATTCTGAAACTGGCTTTTCTGACATTTTAAGCAATTAAAAAAAAATTTTGTTTTAATTTTTCATGTTGTTTTCTTTGTTGAAAGTTTAGATACTGTGGTTTTTATTCTAGATTTTTCTGTGTCCATATGAATCTAAAAGGAATAAGCTGTTTTCTTTTCTAATACTCTTTAAAGAAAGAAGGAGGACTAGCCTTCACCATGCATTGCAGGCAGTAAGGCTCTTAGCCTGCTGCTCTAGTAGTTCAGCATGCTTCTGGCTGTGTCCCCTAGGATAGCAGAACTGGGGATGAACCAGAAAACCTTCACCATACATTAGGAAAATAAAAGCACTTGTATGTCTTTATCAACATCAAATAAGGGTGCATTTGCCTTCACAGCCAAGATTTTAATGCCCTGAAGAGAGCGTTGTTCCTAAAAATAAATGTAACTTTGTATCAACACAATTCAAGTTACTCAACTTGAATGTTTAGCCCACGGCTTGTAGAGGATAAAAGTCTCATGCGACTACATTGCTCTGTGCCTTGAAAATAAAATTCAAACATTGTTTTAGGTGTGTACATTGTTGACCTTTCTCAAAATTCCAACTGTTAATTTCCTACTCCAAGATATAAAGTAGAAAATACTTCAAGTTGAAGAATTTTTAAATCTCTCTGCTGATCTTTATTTAAAAGGCATTTAAATTTCATACCATCTATATAAAATTATACATGATTCATTACATTTTTCATTAACAGAAAACCCCAGAAACTGCTCCACCCCTAGCAAAATTACTGCTAAAGAGATAATGCACATGAGAACAATGGTTGGTCCAAGTGCGGTGCCTAACTGTAAGATGAGGGAGCAGTTGCCTCCTCAAAGGGATAAGTTGCCAGAATATGTAATAGGATGATTGCTTCATCTTCCAGGGATTTTTATGAGGTACCTTATTTACCTCAGCTAATTTTCTTCACTTCTATGACAAGGAGTATCATCTGCAGAACAAACATTGTCTCAAAATTTGGATGATGTACTTATTTTTAACTATCACATACTGAAGGTCTAAATAAAGGGCTTTGACACAACTGCTACATTTTAGGCTACAAAAGTCAGGTAACATGAATCCTACCCGAAGTGATGAACTGCTATACTCCAAGATAAGTGTTCTCAAAAATATGAATTGTGCCTAATTCATCATATGTATAGGTGAAATAATATGAACAAGGTCTAGGTGTAACCTTATTCTCCCCTTGCTCTGAGACAACCCAAAGTCTTTTGGTACCAACATATCTAAGTTTGGGATAGACTGAATAAAAATTTGACTGTGTAATTTATCATTAGCTCAGAAAACTGGCTAGGTGGTCTTCTAATGATATATTATTAGACACTTACATGTATAACACAGCCTCCTGAAAATTATTATTATTATTATTATTATTATTATTATTTGCAGTTTGCAATTTAAACCAAAGTGGTGCAACAGATTGTGTACAGAACAAACAAAATCTTTGGAAATAAGCATGAATCCGTTGAAAAACGAATCCGATTACGTCAGAATCTGTCATTCTGTAAAATCTCCCCTGAAAAAAAAATCAACAAAAACACCATCCCAAGCCTTTCTCCAGCCAAAAAAAAATTACGAGACTGCTTGGTAGATTTTTGGTTTCTTCCTTGCCCATTTTCACATTCATATGCCTCAATATTCTGTAATTAAACTTGAAAACAGTAGTGATGCCTATTAAAAGTTGTAGTTAAACTTTTCTTTTTAATAATTTAAAAAATGCATCCAAGTGTTGCAGAACAGATACTGAGCTGGCTTTACTTGTAACGGTTACTCTAACGTAGAGGTTACTGGCTTTACTAGGTTAAGAATCTGATCTAAATCCTGAAAAATTCTACATAGTCTAGAAAGTTATACAAAGGCAAAGTGAACATATCATGGAGTTGATAAGCAAATTTTATAAATATAAATGTTTATCTTATTGTATTAACAAACTTACATAAATGAATATATATTTAATACAGTTTTTTTCCATATGTGACATATTGTGCACAAGCATTCTCTATTCAGATGTGTTCTTGCTGATATGACCTGAAGCCAGAATAGCTGAAGCTGTGATTTCTTCAAATCTCAAACTTTGTATCATTAAGCTTGCTCAGCACTTTGATGCAAGACCTCTAGGGAAAACTCATGAGCTGCAGAGCATGCTATTAATGGTTCTGTGAACTGTGATCTTCCCACTCAGAAAAGTGCTGGAGGAACCACCAATTATTCTGTGGAGTTATCAAGAGGGTTCTCTTTCAAAGAATATGGATGACTCTGGACCTGGGTTTTGATGGATTGTTAATGTTTGTGTCTTTATCAAATTCTAGGTGGTGATTTGTTCTGTTTTTCTTGTTTAATTTTTAAGGATTTCAGTGTATATAAACTTTCCCCTAAATCGTTACACTGCAAAGCTGCTACATAATTACATCTCAGAGGGACTATGTATATGGAAGTAGACATGCTCCTGTTATTCCCACTCGAAGATATTAGACTGTTTCAAAGCATGCACCAAAATGGAAATGCCTCAATTTACTTTAAATATAAAAACAAGGAAAAAAAAGATAAAATAGATAAGGGTGCAAAACTCAGAAAAATTTTCCCTTCTTGTAACTCTTCTCACTTTTTATCTTCGATTCCATGCAATATGTTTATTATTTTTCATTGTTTTGTGTTTAAACTTCCTCCATAATCTTTGGGGTTTATTCCTATTTAAAGAATATTTTTCTCTTTGCGTTGCTTCTTGCTTTTTTATTTTTAGATTTTATGCTGTATACCTATTGATGTCTGATTTTTTCTTATGTTCAGTTTGATATTCTGCCTTTTATCTGTGCATTATCTGATAATGATCTGAAGTATTGACTCATGACTTGTTCAAGACCAAGGCCCTGAACAAACTCACCTAGTGGGTGTGTGAGAGGGTATGTGTGTGGGTGTGCGTGTGTAACTAGGTGATCTTTAAGGTCCTGTGGCATTCCACCCTTAAAGGGAAGGGAGCACCCAAGATTTGTAGATGCCCATGGTCAAAAGGAATGACAGAAGTCAGAGAGTCTGCAAAAATTTACAGAATTTTATTAGAAAATTAGACACTTGGCATGGAAATTGATATAAGTTAGTCCCTTATCATCTGGTATAAAAAAACAGCAGTGAGATAATAGAGAGGGAGAGAATAGAGAGGAAGAAAAGAAGAAAGGACGATCATCAGTCCTGACTCCAACATTGATTCAGCTGATAGAGTGTCCAGGATCCCAGGGGCACATGCTTGGGCTTTGTGGGGGTACCCATCCTGGAGATAAGTATCTTGCTTTCTATGGAAATTAGTTGTGCTTGTTCCAGTCTTCTAGACTTTTCTGAAAATGAATCAGAGAGCTTCAGGGGTCTTTTGTGGTCTTCATCACCTCCTACTGAGTCTGCCTGTGGTCTTCAGTCTATGCCCACTCTTAGTTATAATATGCATATGCATAGGAGTCTATGCATATTTGAAATTCAAGGCTTTCTATAACTACAGGATGGTACTTACTTACATATTATTCACCACTGGAAGAATACCAGTATATTCAATTCTATGTAACTGGGGAAAAAATGGTGTGAGACTTAATGACTATAGATAACAATTATAAGGAGAGAGATTAGACAGATAGATAGATAGATAAATAGATAGATAAAGTATGTGTGTGTGTGTGTGTGTGTGTGTGTTTGTGTGTGTGTGTAAAGACAGAAATAAATATGAGAAATACTTGTCTCAGAGTCAATTGTTCCACAGTCTTACTACTGCAGTACAATGAAAAAGAAGTCTTGATTAAGGTTTGTAGCTCACAGCCACGTGGCCAGTTTGCAGACAGAGTAAAAAATGAGTACACATCTAAATGTCCGATCTAATGATGAATTTCTTAACTGCTACATAACCACACCTGTGCCTAGGTATAGAAAATCTTTACACTACTACTTAAACAGAAACAGCTCCCTCATACAAAGTACTGAAGAGAGCTGGGATTTCAATATAGGATGAAATACAAGGAACAACAAAAAATATAAACCTTTAGAGAATTTGCAAATCACTTCAGGATGTGTGGAAGTAAATGTTGCTTTAACAGGTAAATAACCTAAGAAATGAAAGCACCTGAAACACCACTCATAAATTTGATGTCATTTATTTCAGGTAGTCTGTCAAAGCACCAGCAAAATAATTCCTTTGGAGAAATGCCAGATGTACATACGCCATATGTACCAGAAAGAAAGAAAGAAAGAAAAATAAAATTAATTCAAGCATATATAAATTAAGACATGTCTTTATGTTTCTGAAGATATAATGTTCTGTCAGTGACACACCTTGTCAACTTATTCCTGCATATCATTCAGGGTAAAATAAATCTACTTCTTTTTCGTTCCATCATTCATTTTTTGACAGATAGCATTGCAAGCAAGTATGTCAGTCAAAGAGCGTGCTATGTGTGTCTTGTAACTTCACTGATGCTCTAAATAATACAGTGTTTGCAGGTAAGAAATATAATTGTCAATATCAGTATTTGGATATGAATAACAAACTAAATATAGGTCAGGGATACAGACATCTAGGAACAACATGGAAAAGAATCACTTACACTACATTCATAAGCAAGCTTTCTAAGTACTATACTTAGGGCAAAGTAAAACCTTATTAATTAATTAAAGTAATAAACCATGGGGTTTGTGGGTTTGTTTATTTGCTTTCATCAGATCTCAAGGAAAAAAAGTCAGAAGTTTCTGAAGTATCTTGATAAAGAAGTGATCTTAATTATAGGAATCAGAAGCTGGGCATTCTACACACTGGACAAGTATACCTATGGTCTTTACTAGGTATACATTACTGAGAAATAACAAAGATAGAATGCAGGTTAGATAGACGTTGACCTGATTTTATATGGTTGTTAATATATATTTATATACACTATAATGACTAGAAAAAATATTTTCGTGATTATGTCCTTATGTTATTACTAGAAGCAGTTTCAAGAACCTGCACCAATTAAAAAAATAACTAGTAAAATATCAAGAAATAGGTAACATAAATAATTTTATTAGCATGTTATGGAATTATGCTTATATGTAATCTTACATATGATGACTACTACATTAGTTTTTATTACTGATGAAAACCATGTAATTTGAAATTTAATATTTATACTACAATGGCAATGTTCTTCATGGTTTGGGTTTTTGTGGGTTTTTTTTGTTTTATTTTCCATTTAGTACCTTTTCAGTTTATAGCAAACTGTCAACATCTGTAGTAAAGTAAGATGAATGTTATCTAGAGAAACCGAAAAATTATAGGGATGAGAGTACACCTGTAGGAGAATCATGCATTGTATAAAAAATACTGATTCAAGAGACTAACTAAATTAGTGTAGAGAAAGAAATGGTATCTACAAAAATTTCTATTATCTTAGTTTAATTATTTAGGAAGTTGGTTTTCTAGTATGTTGTCTGTATTGTTGGTTTTGTTCGGTGGTCCAACTTTAAAGAAAAAAATAAAGAATTTTATGAATACACCTTTTGAAATCCCTTTTCATCTGTTCTCCTATTCCTCAGGTAATAGCCAGATTCAACAAGAACAAATCTGTCCTGAGAACTGCAACAGACTTCAGTATTGTTCTAATTAGCTACATACTCTCCTGTATAACTTTCAAGTATCATTCTTATTTATGTCAGAAGGAATGTAATCTTTGCTGGAGACCGTGTTCCTTATTAAGATTAAAATTGAAATTCCTTATATTTGCACATCTAAGTTTCCAGTACTGCAATTATCTGCTAAAGGCCAAAATTAAATATTAATTTCAAATTAGATTTTAAAAGAAATTCTTTACAAAGTTAAGTATAATTGTGTTCTTCAACAGTAGTATTTGGTGAGAATTGCCTTTATTTGTGCAAATAGTGTTCCTAAATATTACTGGAGTTGCAATTAATACATAACAGTTCACTTCTACTGCTCCTTTTTCCTTACACTCTTCTCCAACTCAAGCATTTGGTTCTTCCAAAAGGATGCAGTCCTTCATGGACTGCTACAATGTGGGTCCTTTCCCTGGGTAAGAGTCCTTCAGGAAAGATTTAACTCAGTGTGGGTTTCTCCATGGGCCATATTTCTACCAGAAAACCTACTGCTGCATGTGCTGCTTTCTACAGGTTACAGCTTCTGCCAGGACACTGCTCCAAGTGTGGGTTCTCTGTGAGTTGCAGCTTTCTCCAAGGAACAACCACTTACTCTGCTATGGTATTCTGCATGGACTGCAGAGTGAAAATATCCTCTGACATGGTCCTCCATAGGCTGCAGGGAGGCTGCTTCACTGTGGTTTTCTCTGTATTTTACAATTCATTTTACACTGTATTTTACAATTTCTTACATATGCTATCCATGGGCAGGATGGGCTCACTAGCCTTCCAGCAGTCATCCCAGGAGAAGGACAACTCTAAGTCCAAACCCGGGCAGATGGAGCTTTCTTAGCCCTGTAAGGCCATCCATCTAAGAGAAGAGTACTCTAATTAAACCTATGTCCTAAGGACTTCACTGCCACCGTCCAAGCTTGCTCGGCCCTGACAGATGAACCTTAGGATTAAAGGGTGAGTCCAGTTCTGCACATGCTGTGTCTCACCTAAAAAATCCTTTGTGCAGGCTCGAAGGATATATCCACATTTGCAAAGCCCTGTAGTGACAGGTGAGGGTCAAAACAGCAGGTGAAAGGTGCACTGGAAGCCACAGACCCAACCCTGCATGCAGGCGGTTCAGTACATTGGTCACCTGAGACTGATTCCAGAGATGACAGTCTCATTTGGCAGCATCCTGAATGACCATTACTTCATGAGGATCAGCACGGCCAAGTCAGATATGGCAACACACTTTCTGAGCCCTTTCTAATAACCAGTGGTGTGAAACAAGGCTGCATTCTTGCACCAACCCTACTCACAATCTTTTTCAGCATGATGCTCCAAAGGGCCACGGCAGACCTCGATGAAGATGGTATCTACATTCAATACCATACCATGGAAGCCTATTCAACCTAAGGTGACTGAAGGCCCATACTAAGACCTTAAATCATCTTGTCCAGGAGCTGCTTTATGCTGATGACAATGCCCTCGTTGCCCACACAGAAGCAGCTCTGCAGTGTTTAACATCCTGCTTTGCAAATGCTGCTGAACTCTTTGGGCTGGAAGTCAGCTTAAAGAAGACAGAAGTCTTCTATCAACCTGTACTTCAGGAAGTCTTCCATCATCTGCATATCACTATTGGCGAATCAGAGCTCAAATCAGTCCAACAGTTTAATTACCTAGGTAGCATCATCTCCTCAGACAGTAAGATTGACGGGGAGAGAGACAACAGGTTAGCAAAGGCATATAGAGCTTTCGGAAGACTCCATAAGAGTCTGGCAAAATAAACACTTGAAGAAAAATACAAAGATCAGTGTTTACAGAGCCATTGTGCTGTCTACTCTTTTAAATGGGTCCAAATCATGGGTCATTTATCGCCACCACCTGCGTCTTCTAGAACGCTTCCATCAACGCTGTCTCCGTACATTCCTAAACATCCACTGATCAGATTTTGTGACTAATACGTCTGTTCTAGAATAGGCAGCAGTTCCGAGCATTGAGACCATGTTACTGAGAACACAACTGCGCTGGGCAGGACACGTCTCAAGGATGAAGGACCACCGCCTCCCTAAGATCTTGTTTTATGGTGAACTTGCCACCGACTGCCGCAAGAGAGGTACCCTGAAGAGGAGATACAAGGACTCCCTGAAACAGCATCTCAGCCTCGGCCATATTGACCTTCATCACTGGTCTACTCTGGCCTCCAATCGGGAGGCCTGGAGACACACCATCTATAACACTGCTACTTCCTTTGAGAACGCACGCAGAATCACTCTCAAGGAGAAAAGACAACGCAGAAAGAACTGTGTCTTGTCGATCCCACCTAAGGAGTCTTTCTGCTGTGCCTTTTGCAACCAGATGTGTCTATCTCGCATTGACCTTTTTAGCCACCAGCGCTCTTGTAACAAATGTGGGTAGAGTCCTTCCCATATCTTCATTCGCGAAGCCTAGCCGTGATGACATGTGCTATGCCAGAAGCACCACCAGCATCACTGATGATTTCAACTTTGACCAACAGTGGTGATTGGTTAAGACTGGCTTAGTCCAATATGGAGACAGCCCCTGATCTCTTTGCCAAAAGGCAACCCCTGCATGGCCCCCTTGTTACATGAACCAAACACAATATTTTTCAGGGTTATAATCAATATTATTAAAGTTGATAACCAATATCATTAGGATTTTTGCTAAATAGAGGCTTTAACAGTTTATTTTTACTACCAAATCTTTCTTTCCATGAGAACATAATGTCTTTAATGAATTACTAGCAAATAAGCTGTTCTATTGCATGCCATAGCAGCCACTTAAAGTGTAGGTGCTATCATCATAATTTCAAGTTAATTGCACATAGTAGGAACACAGTATATCCTAACGCCTATGTAATCTCTCGTAAATAGTAGTCTTTGCATTAAGCGGGTATTTTCTTACACCATATAACTAATTATGACCCCAAAGTCTTGAACTGGATAAATAGTTGTTGATAGGAAAAAATTGAAAATTCATCTAGAGCAGCAACTCCACTTGTTATTACCATATTTATAGTCTTTTATCATCTGAAAACTCATTATTAATGCAAAAAAGTACAAATATGTATAAATATGTTTTTAAAAAACAGACATTCTTGCAATTTGACTTAGAGAAGTGCTCTGTGACTCACAATAAATTTTACTGTATTAAAATGTTCCAGTGATATATCGATTTGCCTCTTAATCAAGATTGAAAATAAACGAATCTCTCTGCTTAACAAAGATTATAACCAAGAAACAGAAAATAGTGGTATCATGCATGTAAAAATCTGTTTTTGAATAAACACCTGAAGATAGAAATACAGTACTGACAGTTAAAGGCTTACACAAACAGAAGTTAGTAATAAAAAAATAATAACCAAAAGAATAAAAATCCAGACATTTGATTGTTTTGGTGGAACTCTCTTCTAAATGTTTAGAGTTTCAGTTGGTGCTACAAAGTTTTCTTCAAAATTATGATTGTTGAAACAATATTTTTAAATAAATATTTTTAAATTTGAAACTAATGGCATCAGGATTCATAAGTTGAAAGACTCTAGAAAAGCACAAAAATACAAAATTTTGAAAATATAACAGAATAGATGAGTCTGTTCATTTTGCCACCTAGTCTGCTTATTTCATCATCTTTTAATCCTTAAATTAGCTTCTACGCATGTGACATATGGTCTGAAGTTGAGAAAACCTGTCACAGAGTTGGCAGCCAAGTATTTTGCATTCAGAGTCTTCTAGTCTTAGACTGACAATACTCACTACCATTTTTTCCCAACAGACACTGAGATGGTGATTCTTCTGTCATGAATAAGGAGCGATCCTCTTGAAGGGAGTAGACAGGAGCCAGGAAAATATATTTGTGGAGGAGGTAAAAACCTGGAATTCATACCCTTGTTTTCAAGAGCATGTAGATACTTCTTTAAAATGTGCTTTTTCTGACAAAAGAGGGAAAATTGTGAAATTTCATGTATTTTCACTACCGACTTTGGCTGTTCTTGTAGCAGCCTATCCAGGAACCTTTTCCTTCTTAGGAGAAAAGATGCAATGTAGTCTTCTCTGAGAGCAAGGCTTTAACACACATTCAAAACAGGTAGAAAAACTGAGCAGCGGTAATGAAAAAAGTGGGGAGAAAAATATACATGCATGCATATACAATATGTATATATTCATACACAATATATACACATAATGTCTCATACATACATTTAAATTCCTAAGATAATTTCTTAGCTTGAACATAGGGACAGGGTCCTGAACCAATTCTTTTTATCCTTTCTTTTTGTTTTTTCCCTTTTAGTTCAATACATGTTAACAATACTGGAGAAGAACACATGTTGCAATAAAGGCTGAGCATAAAGAAATTGATCTATTCATGAGTGAATACTATAGCTACAATTGATCTTACTGTCTTTGTTCTGCAGAAAAAGAGACTGTTGTTACTAAAAAGTTAGCAAGTATATTGGTTTGAGTTCTTTCTGGAAATCTAGGGAAATTTAATACAAAGAACTGATTTCTTATGACCGTCTTTTTTTTTCAGTCAGTCAGCACCACAAGGTATCTTGTCAATTATGTTACCTTCAGTTCTTCAGTCACAACTCTAAACGGCAAATGAAACGACGACTTTCTGCACCTGTCATTCCTATTCTCTCCTTTTTCCTTCCTTATAGTTCTTCTGTCATGTGCTGATTCATGTGACTGGAAGAGGATATACTTCCTCTCTAAAGTGATTGTTTCCAATCTAATCTCCTGAGACTACACTCCATCACCTTAGTTCCGTTGAAGAGAACCATCATATCAATAGTTTCATATTAAATAACCTGTATTCAGGTAATAAGTTATCTTTGCCTTTTATACCATAATTATATAATAAATGGAAAATATCCAACCTTTAAAAAATACTGCCATAGTCTTAAGCTGCAGCAGGGGAGATTCAGATTGGGCATTAGGAAGAATTTCTTCACAGGAGGGGTGATTAGACAGTGGAATGGATGGGCCAGGGAGGTGGTGAAGTCACCATCCCTGGGAGTGCTTAAGGAAAGACTGGATGTGACACTTATGCCATGGTCTGGTTGGCACGTGGTGATGTTAGGCCATAGGTTGGACTTGATGATCTCAGAGGTCTTTTCTAACCTAACTGATTCTGGATTGTAAAGGCAAGGCATGAGATGTCAGGATGTGTCAAAAACAGGTTGTCTGTGAACATTTAATTTAACATCCTAGAACAAGGTATTATGGTAATCCTTCTAAGTACATAATCACAAAAATATTGTTCGTATTAAAAGTCCATGATCATCCCCCTCACAGGGTGAATGGTGTTCTCTGTATGAACTCCTAGATTCTGTTCGAAACTATACTTTTCATTCTTCAAATTGCCTTATTTGCAGACTACTGTTTCATTCCAACTTTAAAGAATTATTCATTTCTTTCATAGAACCTTTGGATTCATAAAAAATTAGCTGAAAATAAATAGTTTCATGCTTAAAACTTTGTTTATAAAAAAGGAAAGCACGTCATATATAGGGTCAATAATTTATTGTTAGCATAGTTGGCATCTTAACAGCCTAATCTAAGATTTCCTGATGTTATGCTCTCCTTTCCTCACTTCCCTGAGCCCTAAAGTTGGTGGCTACATGTAGGTAGCAGTGGTAGGGGACTGTTAGGGCAAGGTATCTTTTCTCAAGCCCTCTGTCATTTTAACAGACCTGTATTTGTCTGTACTACATTGTTATGCTGGAATTGTAAAGCCATGATGTCATCATAAAAAGTTAAACAAAAGTAAATCAAAGTAGCCATGGAAATAGAAAAATCACTCTTACAGCTAACTCTCAGTCCTGAGACCTTGCAAATTCATTACAAAGCTTATGTCTTCCTACCAGAAAAATCAACACCATATGACAGTGTTATGTGAATGCAGCAGGTCTAGAAACAGGTTAATGATTTGTACCCAGGGCTTTAAGCCTGAGAAAACCTAGGCATTAAGTGTACTTTCACACCCACTTATGATCTTTAACCAAAGTCAAACAACCTTTTCAAAATTTCTTTTGGACATGTCCTGAAGACTCATGCTTCTGTTTTAGCTTCTGGAGACCTCAGAGACCTACAATAGCAACAGCAAGGGTACACCACCAGCACACTTACAGTCCCTCAGATAGTGAGTCACTAGAGCAGTTCTGGATAATGCTTGATGCAAAAGTGAGCCTCAGATGTAGCAACATTGCTACTGAAATGTAGCATATACAAATTTACTTTACCATGTTTGGAACACCAGGAAAAACAGTAGGACAGGTGTCTGGCTCAGGTCACAGCTTAATAAAGAACATGTAACTCTATGTCGCTCCTAACCTATACATCTTCCTACCCTCAGTTTCATGTTGCACTGTGTCCCTTCTGTTCACACAGATAATGTGCTCACAGTAACATTAACCAGATTGTACAACAGTTAGGAAGACAAAGTTCACTGGGCTGAAAATTAATGTTGTTTATTGCTAATTTCTTTTTGGTGTGTTAGTTTTCAATTCTCCCTATTCCTCGTTCAAGGACAACATATGGTTACATGAATACTAGTATCATTGAAGAATCAGTAGGTGAAATATGTGTTCATTAGACATAGATGATTTACATTAAATTAGGAATATTATATTTTGTTCCCAAAGGCAGCGTGATACTTCACACCAAGGATAAGTTATTTAGTCAAATAAAAAGGACGGATTTCCTTGTACTCTTGTACATTTCATTTGGTGATATGTGTGGCTTCTGGAAAACAAGAGTCGAAAGCCTTTTACTTGGTAATGTACCCAATTGGCATTGATGACTTGACAGTGGGCTGTTGATTTTGTCAACCAAGTAGACTCTTCAGTGTTAAATGTTGTCTTAATCCCAACCCTCCCTGTGTCTGCACCTTCATAATGAAATTACTTAAGACAATTGCTACTTGCAAAGAGATCAATCTTGATAACACGAATCTTTTCAAGGACTGGAAGAAGGACATCTTGAAATTTGGGGATTTTTTTCCCCTTGATTTCAATCATATAATCCTACAAGGTAATGTTACTTACTTGATGTAGAGAAGCACAACATCTGATTAGTATTCCATCTATACTTTCAGATGCATCCAGACTCGTTCTTCTAAACAATAAGGACAGAAATTTTAAACAAATTGCTACCACTACTTTTTTGCTATAAAGACTGAGATAAAATATAAAAAAATAAATAAGTGAGCTATGCCAGTATAACCACGCATTTCCATTTCCAATGAAAGTTAATTAAACAGTTCCCACTCATCCTAAAATGATTCTTTCCCTTTTTATTTCAGTTTTTGCTTCAGTAAGAGGTATGAAAATTACAAAAAATGGCTAGAGCAGTTCCCTACAAACAGTAGTATCTGCTCTGTCAGATTTCATACTGAACTGAATCAAGTCCAGAATAATATGATGAGTGTACCTACCCGATCAAACACTCTAGATAAGAAAGTAGAGTATACATATAGTTGTATATCAAAATTGCCACAAAACACCAGGGAGGGTCATGCAGCTCAACTTTAGTGTCTGAGTACAGATATATTATCAAACCTAATCATCTTGATTCCCCATGGAGAGCACTAGGCACTTCAAGGATTTGCCTCATCTAGCCAAATTTAAGCATTTGTTTTAAGATTAAATTAATCTTGTTTGAAGAACACTTGTTTCTGTTCATTGACTGTAAAGGGTATTGAGTGATGGGATCTGATGTAGATGTCAACATGGAGTTAGTTGAACCCCACCACTAGGTGTCCAAACCAGGCCACCTGCTCCTGTAGGAATCTCTTCACCCTGGGCCCCTCGTGATTTAGATACTGGTAGGGTTCAGGTCCATCCTGACAAGAGTTGTACATGGGACAAAGTAGACAGTATTGCTTTTTGAGCCATAAAAAACAGTAGGGTGCTAAACTTGAGCTTGAGATAGTACGATTTAGATAGGAACTATCTTCGGAAGTTATAATGAATTAAAAAGTTATAAACCCAAAATTTTTCATTTTTTTCTCTCTAATAATATTTATACAAATATATGCATTCTCATCGAAACTTTTGAACTTTTGGGTTGTTTTGGGGAAAAAATCAGTTTTCCACAGTTTCGCATGGATTCAATCACAGAATGATGTTGTTTTGCTCTTATCTGATTTCCAGAGACAAAAAAAGTCTTAGTTAAATTTTATCTGTCATAAATTGACAAATTCAAATACACACCAACATAAACTATACCATTCAGTAAACATAAGATCCTTCTAATGTTATAACTTTTGAGAAGTAGATTTCTACTGTGACAAATTCTCAAATTCATTGAGAGTTATTAGCAAGGTCTATAATACATTCAGTTCCAGGAAATCTATGCTGTATGTTTTATTCAAATATGAGATATCTTTACTGTTAAACATTAAACTGGTGTTCTAAATACACATTCTAATGAAAAAATATACATATATACATAGAAAAATGATAGTTTAATCATAATCACTAAAGCTCTAAATACACTGGAATTAGAATATTTCAATGTTATGAAGTACCATTCAAAATTTAGATTAGAAAATTGCAGATTTTTTTTCTGAAACTGGCTATTGTAAAATAGTAGAGTAACATGAAGAAATGATCATGAAAGATCATATACCATACTGTACAAATTAATAATGACATTGGTTATTTTCACATCAGAGCCATGGGGCAAATGCAAATTTCCCTTTGATTTAGATGGAAAGAAATCTTTCCTCCAAATAAACATAGTAATGTTTGAACTACCTTTTCTTCCAAGGAACAATTAATTGATATTTTGCAAAAAGAGTTCCATTTACAGTCCTAAAACAAAGCAAAACACACTGATTTTTCATACACTTCATCTGGAACACATTTTTAATGTCAACTGACTTGTGTTTTTCTGTAGTCATGATGCTGATCGGATGAGCAAATGCCTCAAATACTAAATCTTTGCTCTAAACATTTGAACTTTTCCTGAATAATTAAACCTACTCCTTTAGGTACGGACACATGCTTTCTATTTAAATAACTGAAATATATACATGCAATATCTGCAGTGTAGTCATAATTTATATAACAATGAACATTCCTCCTGCTCTAAATAAGGGGGGTTTCTAGGTGATTCACATAGATTGGCTCTGTTCCTGCTTTCAGTGATGGTGATGAATCACTTGCTCTCCAGGGATCCTTATCAATTTAAATTATTTTATGTTTCTATTATTTTATAGAGATTGAAACAAATAATATCTAACACAGGCATCACTGGAAGTTGTGTGTGTGTGTGTGTTTATATATGGGGAAACAATAAAAATATGTTCAAAAATAAAACATCTCATTAATTATTAATGTTTTAACCTGTTGGTTTGTTTTTTTTAAGGTAAATATAGTTGTTGAGTCATGGAATTGCAGAAATAATTAGGTTGATTTGAATATCTGAAAATTATTGAGTCTATTCTCCTGCTCAAAAAAAAAGCTCGTCTCAAACTAAAACTGGTTACCCAACATCTTATCCACATCAGTTTTAAAATATTTAAAGATGGAGATTTCACAACCTTTCTGGGCAATCGAATTCAATGTCCAACAATTCCTATTGTGGAGGATTTTTTCTAATAGAAAATCAGGATCTTTCTTCTTACAACCTTTTTGTAAACTTTAGCTTTTATGCTTTCATCATACACTTCGAAGAAAAATTTAGATGTCAATGAACCAATTTTATTTAAGGAAACACAGCAATTGGATCCAAGCTTAATTTCCCCCTCTTCAGACTAAAAAGCTTCAGTAGGTATCTCGGTACCCCCTTGTAAATCACATACTGCAGAAGTCAGTTTTTTCTACCTATCTCTTCTGGTAAACTGACTCACAGTACCAATTCAAGGACAAACTAAATCTGTGCAACACTGGGAACACATAAAAATCTTCTGGTTGATAGAAATACACAACTGTGTTCGTGTAATGTTAGGTGTCAGATTCGTCTCTTTACAGATGACAACATGAAAGTACCCAAGATACTATGACAGTCTCACTTCTTCTTTGCTTAGAAGACAATAAATACAGTATTTGTATTCACATACAATTGGAAAGAATACTTCAAAGTAGAGCTTACTATAAAAGCTGACATTTCTGGAATTTCACTGGAGAAGTTACTGAAGTTGTTTAAAAATGGTGTATAAAATTGTTGACAACCCAAATGCTTCTAGAAATATACTCATAGAAATTTCATGTTGCCCAGAAGGCAATTATAAATAAAAATTTAGGAATTTAAGAAGGAATTTATGTTAGGGTTTTCTTGACATATTACAAGATACATACATTGTGCTCAAGTCAAAATTTGGAGTTTAACTTTTAATTCTATTCACTGTTAAATTTCTAAAGCATGAGATCTGAACCCTCTCTATCTGGGCCTGATGCTTCCAAACATAGATTTACAAATAAGCATGAAAAATCCAACTTCTTTGCACAATTTATGTTGACTAGCATAATACTACCCTATTTCACAGTTCCTTATTAGGTTACTTCTTTCACTAATTCTGATGCAGCTGACGGGGGACAACACAGTTTTCAGCTCCTGTAGTACTGTTCAACCTGTTCATAAACTCTGAATTCACTGTTCAAGCACTAGAAGTAACCCCCTGAAGGGTTTTAAATTATGTGTTAATAGAAAGCTGAAAGTTAGTGATAATTTTCTTATCTTTGACAATGCAAAGCCAATTACTGATTTCTTAGAAAAGCTACCTGAAAGCTTTTTTAGATGCCCATTCTGTCCTGCTGCTCCTTAGTCTCCTTATCTTACTGTTTTGATAATTGCTGACTCTTCAGATCTGACTCAGCAGACCACTGGCAAAGCAGCAGAGGAAAGGCTGGAAGTGCAGTCCGTGTAAATACTGTTTTCTTTGCAACATCCACTAGGAGTATTTGCTTCCAGTTAATGGAGTGGCTTTGTCAAGTCTTTAATTTCCTTGTTTGCAAACAAATCTGATCTACAAATGTATGTAAAGAGTGTGTTTCAGCTTAGCTAGCCATCTAAAAGTTAAATGGCTGCTCAGATTTAGAAATGTAGCCTCCCTGTATAATTACTCAAGAGAGAGAGGCAACTCCCAGAAGGTAATCCATCCCATCTTGGTTCTGTGTCTGAGATAAGGGCATGAACTGCCTGTGTCAGTATCCATTTTCTATTGGCTAAAAGGGGAGAGAGAAGTAGCCTAGACAAATAGCTTTGATTTTTAATTACAAGATGGAAAAAGAGGACTAGATAGAGAACAGAAAATAGAAACAGAATGGGAAACTTAGAATAAATGTTTATCAGTCAGAAGCAAATAACTTTTAAATATTATGCAAGTTCTCTTGCACCTTTAAAATGAAAGCAAATATAACTTGGTTTTTTTGTGAATTGTACTGTCAAAAAATATCCATAGGTAAAAAGAGTGTGACTACTCTCAAAAAAATGTGAGACTGCTTGTACCGAAGTTTATTTCAGGCTTCCCATTAACCCATCAGAGTCCATATCTCATTTTTGGTTTTTTGTTGGTTTGTTTTTTTTTAAGGTAATACTGCAAGGAGCAGGGAGATGGACTTGATTCTTATGTCTCTTACGCCCGAAGATATTCTATGAATGCATTTCTTGGATATCAAATGAAATCCTTCCACTTTCCAATGGAAAAATGAGAATTGCTTCACAATTAGTCTGTGCAAGGACTTCTTTCAATAAGGCATGCTAGAAATTAGAAACAGGCTCTGCACACATCTAAAAGAAAGACAAAGACTAGGAACCTTCCTGATGTTCTGTGTGTCTCAGACAATAGACTACTTGTGTGATACAAAAACAAAGGACTTCTTGTAAAGCTTTTAAAGATCCTGTCTGAGACTGCCTTAGAGACAAATTATGAACTTTATGTATTATGAAAACAGCTAGTAAATATGTTTTGTAAAAACAATTCTTGGAGTCTTAGGGTAGTTGTGAAATATTTGACAATGTAGAGGAGCTTATGGAGGTAGTCAATATTCTCATAGTGGAGGAAATAAACTAATATTATTAAGTCCTTTGAACAAAATGGTATAGAAAAAAGAGAAACAGTGTTCATACCAAAAGTGTGTTAGACTTCTAATGAAGCAGGGAAGTCTACAACATCTGTACACTGTTCTGACTGAGGCTCAGTATACAATCTTTCTTAAGTGAATTGCTAGTGCAATCAGAAAGTAGCAACATGGCATGAAAGGAATGGTAATTTTTAACTGCCTAGGACTTAAATGGTATGAGCTTATCTTGGCATGTGAGGTATACTTTACCTCAGCAAAAATAAATTGTGCCTAAATTGATGCCCATTGAAACCATCAAACCACCTTGCAGAAAGTGGCTGCAGTGGGTCAAATGATCCCACTCTTACACCTAATGCATGTGACACACACGGCAAATTAGGCAAGCTACAATCACTTTTCCTGATGTTGCTTTAATGACTGAAGGATGCTGCACAGAAAACAGCCATAACCTATTTCTGAAGTTCCATCTAAAATGTGTTGTAGATTTTGACAGCAATTTTGAGAGTAAAATATGCCTTACATCTGTACATTCTGCTAAGGGCAGAAGAACATATAAGATTTAGGAAAATTTAGTACCTGTTCCTAAGGCTTGGGAGACCTCTGTTGGACATCCTTATCTTCTACAGCAAAAGTTAGCAAAGTCCTGACTGCCACAGGGCATCCAAGCTGCTGAATCTTGTTTTCTCTCAGATATCTGAGGAATCTGCTGAAGGAAATCCAGCTGGGCAGCTTGTGGTGCAGAAACAAAACTGCATATATATGGCAAGGCACAGGGCAGTAAAGAGAGTAGAGTCAAAACACTGAGGATTGTCTGTACAGAGTGAATTCCTTTGATCAAATAACAGCCAGCCTTTTTTTTTTTTTTTTTTTTTTTTGTGGTTGTTGGATGTTATGGTTAGAATGGAAAATCCCACATGTCTGTTCTTCAAATATTGTGATATAACAAAATTCAGTATTCAGAGTGTTTGTGAATATAGAAAAATAAGAGACCACACCAGCCTCAAGCATCTGAATTTTCCTGCTCAAATTTCTAACCTCACCTGTTCTTTATGTTATGCACAGGGCTCAAGGGTCTAGTTGCTCCTTTTCTTGACTAGCTCAGTCCTAGAGTTACAATCTCAATGAACCAATAAATTAAATCCTGATGCATTGTAATTAATTAGTTAAAAACCTGAAAGTAATGAAATCAGAGATACCCTAAGACCTTACCCTGATTCCAGGAAGACTTTTTTTCAGGACATATTTTTACAACAGGTGATTACTGAGCAAGGAAAATCTAATCTTAATTTCTTATGTAATTCTTTATTCACATTAATCTTTCTATAGCATCTTGTAAGAGTACATTCAGGTGCACTAATAATTCCCTTAGAAAACAAGCAGAAGCACGAAGTTAAAAGATGTTTTTATTTTTTATTTTATCCCACTGAGAGCTTGAGTGATCAGTTCCAGATACCACAGTAAATGAAAACAGATCAAATCTCCAAAACATTCCCACTCTTATTTATTCAAATAATATTTGTCATTAAGAATAAATGGTTCATGTTTTGTACAAGTTACTCTTTATTCTCTTTGCTGACACGATATAGAGAAGTTGTGTACCTAGAAGTATTTTTCAGATCATGGAAGGGACCCTGGGAAATCTCCAGGCCCCTCTGACCACCTCTGGGATTAGATAAGGCTTCTCAGGTCTTGGTCCACTTGAGGAATAAAAACCTCCAAAGTATGGTGATGGCACAGCCCCTCAGGTCAGCATGCTCCACTGCTGACTGCCCTCAACTAAAGAGAAAATAAAGAGGTCTTATTTTTCCCCCATAATATCCTATTAAATAAGGATAATGATTTGAGGAAACTTTAAAACTTGAAAGACTTTTAATTAGTTATTTGGTCATTAACTCTTTCAGCTAAACTTACTGGTGATCTTGGGAAAAGAGCAGAAGTAATACCAGAATCTAAATTGTTTGTTTGAGTTACAAAGGAAGAAAATAAAAATCTGAAATAAAGGTAAAAAAAGCAATCTATCTTTTACAGTTATCATAATAATAATAATAATTTTGTCCTTCTGTTTTGAAACAAAGGCACAAAGGACATGTTAATATTTCCAGCTTCTGTTGGAAGTTGATCTCTGATAGGTGTTCCAGTCCTGTTGTCTTGAAGCCTTTCTCAGAATAATTATTAATGGAGAATAAATGAGAAAATGCTGCTACTGTGAGTTTTATTTTAAACATTGACTTAAATTTTAAAAACTAATGGAGTATTGAAACTTTTCAGAATATTACTTGGAGATGTTTATCCAACTATCATTAGCTCCAGTCTTTAAACTGCCTTTATTTACAAATATGTCTGTTTTTAATGAATCTTAGCAGTTATTTAACTTATGCAAATATGGATTAATTTCTCAACAGTCAAATACTTATTGATATGCAGATTGGATAACATCTTTAGTGTTTATATATAAACATTGAGTTGAGATATTAATTTATCTTGATTAGTATAATTTCCTTTATTTTATTAGTTAGAAACAAACATATTATCATTTATTTTTTCATTGTCATGTTATGCTTGTGCCATTGTAGTTTTCATAAAAATGTACTTTAATTATCAGTCTCTGTCTTCAGACTGTTAAATTACACCACATGTATATTATTTAATCGATCTAAATTACTACATTATCCATTTTATTTATAAATAGCAGAAATATAATTTTAAAGTTAAATAGAAATGCTATCACAAAGGTTTCTTCTTATAAGGTTTGTTTTTTCACAATAAAGTATAATTCATCTCTGAAATATATATATATAAAATGCATTATATTTATGCATGTATACCTACCATGATATAAGTTAACATGTTTGTTACTAAGTCAGACAAAATGTGTGCTTATTTTAGTGCTTCTCTGACAGTAACCTGTGACAAATATTTAAAAGAATACAAGAGTCAGAAATGTACAGTGAAACTTTCCCCCTTATACCCTCCCAGTTTCCACAGACTTGGTGTTTAGGGACCTCTGCAGAGGTAATAGCCCTTGGAGCTTTTCACCAAAACATTGTCTAGTTGTTTCCTGCAGTTATCCACAAAGCTGGCAGCAATGTTGTGTTGACTTCTACAATTTAATGATGTATAGTGTGAAAAGGTGTTTGTATTCATTTTAGAACTTCTTCCTTGTAATTCAGAATGATTCCACTGATCTTTCACTATTATACAAGATTTATGTAGATTTATATCCATATTCCTTCTCATTCTTCTTTTCAGTATAGTTTCTACTTTTGAAATGGTTTAGTTTCATATTTAGAGTAATTTAAACCATAAATTCTTAATTAACAATTAGAGAATTTCAGTCCTTTAATTAATTTAGAATTTAAAATAAATAAAATACAAAGGTGGCAAGTTCTTTTTTCAATTTATAAGGTTATTTGCAAAACTTTTCAGCTGACACTTTAGTCTGAGACACTTGCTCTGATTTGTCTTCCATAAAGAGTAGAACCACTTTTGAGAACCTCCTTAACACCTGAATACTTGTGCAAAGAATTGTTTTAGCTTAATAGCCACTGCTTTACCTTCCTGGAAGGCCCATTGATCATTGGTTCTGCAGAGGTGTTTTGTCATACTTCCTGTTTCTATTGGGTTTTATTGGAGGTTTAATTACTTTCAATAAGCTGATTTTATAATTTTTTCTGGCCCATCTTTTTGTGGCTATCCTTTGTCTTGTCAGAGTTTCCTAATTTCTACCTTCAATAATATCTTCTAACAAATAATACACATTAAATATAGACTTCTGAAACAACTTGGTACTACTCGAAGGTATTATGGCATTTTGAATGTTTCTTTTATCTTTCCTCTGAAAGAAAAAAAAAAAAAAACAACCCAAACAAAAACAAGAAAACAAAAAACAAAATCAAAAAGGCCCCAAGTAATCAAACAAAAATGGGTTATTTCAGGTTGTTTTGTATTATATACATTTTGAAGTTTGTGACTTTAACCACATTATCTTCATTATTACAGACTACAACAGTTTTGAACCGTGTCCCCTGCACTCCTCAGAAATAAATATGTTGTTTTCCTTCTGGTTTTGTTGTTACTTTAGAAGGCACTTGATTAAATAATCTACTTCTTCCTTATGACATTGTTCTAGGGTACAATAGGTTTCTGAAAGACAATTACTTCTGCCCTCATTGTGCCAAATCTGTGATGGCTCTTAGTTGGTCACGGTACCTGTTATACCTTGGATGAACAACATGATGTGCACAACACATATTTTCAAAGTTTGTCTTTTTAATGCTTGACACAATCCATATTGCAGTGTTAGTACACAGATAGTCTAACATTTCTTGATATCTTATTGAGCTCATGTTGTGGTTTAACCCCAACCTGCAGCTAAGCACCACACAGCCTTGTCTGGTGGGATGCAAGAGACAGTCAGAAGAGCAAAAGTGAGAAAACTTGTGAGCTGAGATAAAGACAGTTTAATAGGTAAAGAAAAGGCATGCACAAGCAAAGCAAACCAAGGATTTCATTCATCACTTTCCATGGGCAGGTAGGTGTTTAGGCATCTCTAGGAAAGCCAGGCTTCAGAATGCTTAATGGACTTGGCAAAACAAAGGCCATCACTCCAAACAACCCCCACCCCCACCTTTCTCCTTCTTTTCTCTGCTTTATATGCCAAGCATGACACCATATGGTGTGGGATATGCTTTTGGTCATTTGGGGTCAGCTGTTCTGGCCATGTCCTTTCACAATTCCTTGAGCACCCCCAGTCTGCTTACTGGTGGGATGGCGTGAGAGGTGGAAAAGACCTTGATGATGTGTAGCCATTGCTTATCAATAGATAAAGCATCCCTCTACAATCAGCACTGTTTCCATCACACATCCAAACTATAGCCCCACACTAGCTACTGTGAAGAAAATTAACTCTATCCCAGCTAAAACCAGCACAGGTCAGCATTTTATTTATCATATAGTTCCACTTCACTAATGCATCTACTTTGCCTTTCCTCTAAAGCATATACTATATCATATATATATTTATTAGATTGTCTTTCTGTTTATTGCCTTACTTCCACTAGACTTCCGAAATGTCCACTGTGTCAACATTTTTGTTAGAAGAAAGTTATTCAATCCCCTGGTGTCTCAGATGGTTGTGGGTTGTATTAACATAGAAGTATTTTTCCTTTATGCAGTTTTAATGTGGTTAAAGTAGGATTTGAACTGCTGAATATGCTCTCATCTCTTTCTGACCAGAATTTTATCTTTTCAGAAGTCTTTTCTTGTGCCTTGAGAACTCAGTGTCTATGTCTTCATCTTCACTAAATGATTCCTTCAAATTTTGTTGTCTTTCTGCATTTGTTTGCTTCTCTAGTTTTCTTTCTAGACACTTAAAATAATTCCTGAGGTGAATCCACATACCTGAGGTGAATACCACATATCACAAGACAGATTATTTTTTCAGTCTTCCATTGATCTTCAGAGGACACTGCAAATATTAATCCTGTGCCATTAGCTGACACATTAGACTGTAGTATAACCATATCATTGGTGAGGAGTAGAAATATTTTTGCTATCCTAATGACCAAGAACTCCCTCCTAGAAAATGTGTTATTTTATTTATTGCTTATAAAGTGAGTGTAAGATGACTGTTTCAGACGTAGATATTTGCACTGTATATTTATATCTAAAATTATTAGAGACACTCTCCTCATACCCAAAACACAGCTTTTATAGAGAAAAACACATTTTCTTTTGATCATGCTGGAAGTCACATGTTGTGTTATTGATTCAAAAGGTGACCTAAAGTCCACCCTTCTTCATCTTTCTTAATTTTTCAATATAAGCCAGAAGTTCAATCTATCAATGAAAAATGAAGGGTTTGTTTTGTTTGTTTGTTTGTTTGTTTTTATTTTGTTTTGTAATATGACAGGAAAAGTGTAAATAATAAAAGCTTGCTTTTTTCTGTGCAAGTCAATGTGCATTTTCCTGATCGTGCTTCTCTTTATATGACTTCACATGTACAGCATGAGTCATCCCAAGCAGACGGCTCTTCTGTAGCATTTAGTTTAGAAGTTGTCTTGAGACTCCAGACATTATGAAAGACTTTTGCTGTTCAGTTCTTGAATACTATTTGAAACAAATGGAATACCATTTATTTCCTGAAGAAATTTGATAAATATTTTAAAGTATTGTAAAGGTAACTAATAAAAGTTTTAGCTCGCACAATAATGACAAGTGTTAAATACTAGAAATGGGGTCTTTATTTGTTTTGTTCTCAAAAGAGAATGACAGGATGCTTTCTTTGTCACAACATTTCAACAATTATTATTCTGCTGATTTTTTTTCTGTTCCATAGTGTCTATCCTATCAGAACTAATTGCTTTTGCTGTGAGGAATAAATGAAGGTAAATAACCTCAGGATGACCTTCATATATAATTTCCCTAAAATTAAAGCTGTATCATTCTAAATCCTATTAATTGTCTTCCATATGAGAGATACTTTTGAAAATAAGTGGCCATTCTTACCTTGGTTAGCTTCTAGTGACTTACTTTGTATAACACTGTAGCTTTTCTAAGAAAGTATCTCTAAAAAAAAAAGTTGTTGTCCTAGTAACAGACTTTAGTCATAGAAATCAAAAGCATTCCCTCAACGTTTTCCAGGATTTCTTTTAGAAATGAAAAGAATTAAATAAAAACATATTTTTCTACTAGTATGGCAACAATATTTGCATATCTCCATACTAGTAATATTTAAAAGTTACCTAACTGCTCTGTTAATTAAGTTATTCAAAATTGTATTTTCTTATACTTAAACAATAACAAAATCCTAAAAAATAGGTTAATAGCAAAAGATAACAATCTAATAAAATATTCAATTTACATTATTAATATACATCACTAGATTGATTAAAATTGCATTATGACTGTAGAAATGCAATAAGACAAGAAATACATAGTGGTATTTTAAAATTCTCAAACTTTCTTATTGAGACTAAATTAAAAGAGAGAAAATATACATATATAAATAGTCCCTGAGCCTGCTAAAACTTACACATGTTTCTAAGTTTGTGGCAGTAGTTCCATTCTCTTAAATAACACAATTGTTAACAAAGCATTAAACAGATGTACAAACTTTGGCAGGATAGAAGTTTGGAAACTAGCTCTTGAGATAGTGAGTGCCAATTTTTTCTTTCTGAAATGATGTAAAATATACTGTAAATATTAGGAGTACATATTACTTTTATCCTCATAAACTCAAACATGATTTAACAATGGAATGAAGAAAGAAGAAATTAAGAGCCTTTGGGAAATATGCTGAGCAGAAGGCAAAGAGCAAGGTGATTAAGTGAAGACTGTAACAGATACAATAGCCTCACAGGCATAATAACATAACACTTGGATCTTATATTCCTGGTGTATTACTTGTCTGTCCATGAGTAAATTTCCTTTTGTTGTAATAACTCCTTCCAATCTGTGAGAAGCAATTACAAATTATTCTGGAGATAAGTGTTTCTGGGGGAAATTCTATGTGTGTATAGGAGAAATGCGATGGGAAGTGCTATTGAAGGAGTTATCTAACTCGAAAGAAAAGCTGCCTTGGGTTCCCTTTATAGCCAAAGGAAGGATGTACTTCCTTTATTTTTTCATGATTTGCATTCAAGAGCCCAGGCTAATTTCTCCCCTGATGTAGGTGCATCTGTTCAGCATCTAACACTGGTTGGGATAAGTGGGCAACAGAAAGAGATAAACATAGTACTGCTGAAGGACACTGAATGAACACAGCCACTTCCTAATCTGCAGGAGCTTCTGATTTCAAATATTTTTTTTCTCTACTCAAAGTAATAACTTGGTTTGGCATAAGAATTTGGCTGAATGGGAGCCCATGTGCGTACCATAAAGGGACAATATTGTAAAAAATCACTTTTAACTTGAAGTGGTATTAATTTACTGGCTAGGTGTATGACTTTGTCCTGACTTGCTGATCAGCCCTTAGTGCACTGGATTACTGCTTATATTTGCACATAGGCTCTCATTCTGAGGGGATTTTAGCCTATAGAAACTATTGAAAGTGTAAGCAGAACCAGGTAAGTGCTCAATGATCTGTTTTAGAAAGAGGATTTATAGAGTATGGGATAATTTGGGCAGAAAGGAGGCCAGTGGCTATCAAAAACTTTTCTTCTCCTTTGTCCCAGATATTTTCTAGTATAGGTAAGGTTAGAAAATATGTTCACTATAAATTAGTAGTACAGTCTACCTATTAGTCTATTAGCCTATTAACTCTTAGGACATCTCTATTAGATCAATATTACATCTAGGTATTAGGATGACTCTTAAAAGACCTCCAGCCATTATCTAGTGAAAATCACAGTAATCTAATGTCTACACTATATGGCAGGAAACTTTTATTTATGAACTATTTCCCTACAATGCTTGAAAACGCTAAAGCATGTGATTTCCTCATAAATCTTGTAGTCCTACATGTTTAAATAAAATAACAGCTCCTAGTGACCAGTAATTATCTTGAGATTATCAGGCGTAGGTATGTATATATAAAAACGTATAAGTACGTACACCACATAAGTGACTTTTTAGCTTTCATATCTGCAAGAAAGTGCCTGATACTGTAACCTAGCTTCAACCTGCAGTCTAAAAATCCAAGAGATTAAAAAAAAATTTCATTTTATTCAGCATTGATTTAAGGACAGCTACAACCTGTCAGGTGCCACCCTACAGCTTGGAGAAACATAGTGAAAGGTTCTTTTACCCCAATTTGGAAAAGAGGCACTGGAAGTGAGGTGGCAGTGATGCCTCCTTGGCTGCCCTGGGCACCCGTTTCTGCTTTGGTGTATGTTAGTCCCTTGCACGTTTCTCCTGCTGTTGTCCTCAGCAGCTCAGTTCTTCAAGTCTTTAGTACAGAGACAACTAGAAAGTTATGGCTTTAATTTACCAGGGCCTGACACTCACAGCAGCTACATTTTTGAATGTAGCATACTGTGTCTAAAGGTGTCCCAAGAGAGATGGACTTCTAAGCTACTATGTTAGATAAATATAGTGTACCTATTTGAAAATAAGAAGTTTGGGCAACTGAAGCAATTTAATTCTGCACTGATATTAAAACCAAAACTAGACAGCATTACCTATGCCTCAGAAACTGTTTCACATTTTTTGTGTGCTTGTACAGGATAATGGTGTGCCCTACCTGCTGAATAGTTGCAGAGTCTGAGTCTCATCATGGCAGAAGAATCACAAAGAGAAAAATGTGTGATTCGTACAATTTATGTTGGCCAAATTAAGAATAGTATGATTGGTCTCATCTTGATAACCTCTATCTATGCCTTCAACATTTTCAAGGCTTTCTTTTTATAGGGTCCCTTCTCACTTTTTTTAAAAAACATTTTGGGTACATGAGCAATTTGTTTATATTTCAAAGTGAAGCTGCTTTTGTGCACCACAAAAACCTAAACACTGACTTGTCATTATTAAGGCCCAACCTAGTAATTATGCTTTATAATTTGGCAGTAGCAACCACAGGTTTCTTCTCTTATAGTAGCAATTAGGGAGGCATCTGTCAGTTGTTTTCCAAATAAACTTCTAAGGTTTAAAGATAGGAAGTCTAAATCTGCCTAAAAATAAATATTGTGTCAAATTTGAAACAGGTAATTCCTCTCTCATAATTTTCTGTGGAGTTTCTGGGTTGTGTTTTTAAAAGAAACTTTTTATTTAGTGCCTTTTTTAAAAAAAATTAAGTTTTCTTTAATAGACAGGGTTTTTTTAATCAAAAATTGTCCTGGACAAAGTATCTTTTCTTTTATGAATGTTATCTTTTGAAAATGTTTTCATTTACCTAAGAAAAAATTTTTAAAATATCAATCTTACTTTTCACACAAAATGTAGTCTTTTGATACTAAGAGCTCCAATTTTTTTTTTCCAGATTAGTCAAAGACCTTAGTTCAACAAAATGTCACTGAACTGCATGGGAGTTTACCTACAACTTAGGAAATACAACCTCTATGTGATAAAATCAAATGGCTAAAAAGTCCAATTTTTGTATTTTCTTTACTGTCAACACATTTGGTCTCACGCTGACAGTCATATTCAAATTATTTAATTGAAAAAGTAATACGTAAATAGAATATATCTACAACATCATTAAGCAAAAGATGTCCTTGTGAAAAAACTTGCTGACCATATACTAATAGCCCTTTTCTTCAAAATATTAGTGCACTAGGAAAAAGAATTCATCTTATTCAAAAGAAATATTGAGTTCAGCACAGGAAAAATCCTCAGGGTGCTCTTGACAAATGAAGCATTATGCAAAAATTTTTTTCCTCGAATTTACATTTAGCATTTTGGAGGTTTCATGTTTTGTCATTTTTTTTTCCTCTCACAAATGTGGTGGATTTCAACATACCGAAAATCAAATAGCTCTCAAAAGGTTGTGCAGTAATGTTGAGATGATGATTTGTATACGGAATAAGTAAAGTATACATATATACTTCATACATACAACAGCATTAGAACCTCAGGAATAAAATGTTATCATAAGCCACTACTGAGAGTACAGTCTCAGTCACAGCAAAGTAATTCTTAGAGGGGCAAGGTTCATCACACGTGTGCGTGTGTGCGCCTGTATCTGTGCATATGTGTGTAGGTGCCTGCATGCCTATGTGAGTTAAAATAGAAGCCTTTGGACAGAAATCACTGTGCAGCTATAAAAAAATCCCATCCTGCTGAGCAATTTCAGGTTATGTGTGGCTGGACAGTGTGATGCTGGTCTTTTTCCACCCAAGCTCCACTTGGCAAGTACTAATGGAATCTCTGAAAGACTCAGAGATTGCCAGACACAGCCCTTTGCATCCCACTGTACAACACCAAGCATTTAACAACATCCACAGTATTCTCATGAACAATGAAAAGAGGATTTTGCCTAAAAATGCTACTTAGATGCCTAAAAGAATTAAGATTCTTATAGTATTAGACAGTAGGCTATAAATTCTGAATTTGATTGAAATAGTAACTGGACCAAAATGATTTAATTATGGATATTGCGTTTGGAGTTATAGACACAGTAATTTAAACTGTATCTTTCTGCTTAGAAGAGAGCTTCCCTTCTTGAACCACAGGCTACTCTTAATGTCTTGAAGAGCAGCCAGATTAGAACATCTGTACAATTACACTTATAAAAAAGGAGGAGAACATTTTATAGCCCACATGATGAATGCATCAAAAGCTACCTAGAAAAGAATGACAAGCTTCGAGTTAAAATATAAACAGACTTAATATAGCAAGTGAAGAACTGATATAATTTACAGAAGTGGAAATCAATGGGAAAAGATTTTGCTCAAATGCATCTGATCTGAGGATTTCACAAGCTCCACATTCAACACAGAGCTAGAACACAGACCATAAGATCATCTGCAATTTTTTTGGTTTAGGTACTCTGAGAGATTTGAAAAGCAAAAAAGCCAGAGCATGCGTATGCTGCTTACAAAACAAATTTGAATTAATTAGAAAAGATGGAAGACTACAACTTAACATAAGAAAACCTGTATTCATGTTTTCCATTGCAGTTTTTATTTCTCTTTTTCATTCTCTTACAAATAGATTAAAAATTCAATGGGTAGCTTGGATTCCTTCTAAAATATATTGTTATAACAGACATGGAGACTGAAGGAACTGAATGCAGTTAGATAGTATGATAGGTAAAAGGAAGATAAAGTATCTTATCAACACAGAGTACATTCTAAAGGCTCCATTTCAAATCCTTCTGAAGTATTTCCAGACAAACTTTTGCTATGTGTACCTGATTTTCAAGACATGAACTATGTGTTTAAGAAAAAAAAATTATAAAACAGAATATTCTTTAGGGACATGTAACTATTTTCTTGTCTTTTGTCTGACCTTCAAAGTCTGATTTATATGTTTTTACCTTTTTTTTTTTTTCAGAAAATAAAAGGAAAAGCAAAATAAACCTGTTAGTGAGTTAAAATAAGATACTTCCATATAAACTGGATAATTTTTTTTTTTTGAGACTTATCGGCCAATGCAAACATAGTGCACCAAAATACACCAAATATTTTTAATTATCTCCTGAGTCATGAATGGCTTAGTTATTTGAAGTAAAAAACTCTTAAACATAAAATAAATGAAAAGTTCAAATTAAATATTCTTTTGGTGATCAGAAATACAAAGAACACTAAATACAACCATTGAAATGAAGAATCCATTCTGAACCATGCAGAATAGCAAATATATCATCAGAGAAAACAACAACAACAACAACAACAAAAAATTATGCTTCTAAATTATTTTCTAGTCAGGTTAAATCCTGAGCAACATTGTCTGTAGTATTACATTTTAAATAGTTCTAGTAACAAAGTATGGAACTTTATTTATTTATATACTGTAGCAAGTCAACTGTGTCAAAGGCTTGCTACAATCTGAGCATAGTTTGCTAAGTAGTATGAGATAAACCAGATGAATAAAACCAAATCTTAAGGAAAAGGTATGAAATGTCTGTTCTGGAAACTTTGAAGGGGAATTTTTATTTTTTCTCATAAAATCAGGAGTGTCTAATTGCATATCTGTTCATGTGTAATTTAAAAAAAAAGTTTTCACAAAAGTGTAGTCTCATGTAAAGCTTTTCAGCTTTCTTCTGAATAGTTTCACAATGAATGCAGAAAATGAAAATGGTCAATATTCATGGAAAGTATCCATATCTCTTAGTTCTGAAAATATTCTATTCATTTTTACTTATATGTATATTCTGGTTTTGTACAGGAGGCAAACTGTCTTGCAAATTCACATACAGCATTACTTTGCAAATAGTAACTAATGGTGAGAAAATAACAGATATTTGTAGTCAATTAGCACTGGAAAAATAAAATAAACCTTAACTTTGGCTTTTAGGATTAATTCATTCATTCATACAAAATTTTTTATGCACCATTCAGCAACATGTGGGTTTTTCCCATTTTTATTTTAATCATAATGTGTTAATCACTTTATATTAACATAGCAAAGCTCATACAGAAGCAATTATTATGGAAGAGTTAATACAGTCTTCACTGATACACAAACAAGCTTGCATAATAGTGCAAACTATAATGTCTGTCCACTGTCAAACTATCAGCTATCTCTCTGCATGTTCTAATCTACAACAAATATATAATAGGTCATTCTTATTTCATCACTAATGTGTTTTAAATCACCAGATAGTTACCAACTATCTTGTACGTAGGCAGCTTTTGTGAAGTACGTACTTGTCTCTCTGTAGGCATGTAGATTTTTACTTGAGCACAAGGGACAGATGATATATTGTACATTGTCTTTGCTTGTCAGAAGTTACCCTATCCATCTTGCCCCATTGCAGAAAGTAGTTCACACATTTTTTCCATTATTAAAAGACACCTGACATACCCAGAGCTATCTGAAAGAACAATCAACCTAATTCAAAGGACATGGAGGCCTGAACTGACAGAACATCAAACATTTAACTTAAATGAGAGAACAGATTAAACTGGAAGTAGCCAGTATCCCTTCTTCTTTTCTTGGGAAAGAGAACCTATCAAAAAACAGGCCCCAGCACAGAGCATTCACTTTGTTGAACCAATGAATTAGAAATTTACATAGGAGAGAGATGCAAAATCAAGTGTGAGCCAGATGTACAGCTAAGCACACTGTGCTGAATGTTCAAGAGTCATACAACCTCTCAGAGGGGTGTTTGTACCTAAGGCAACATTAACGACTCTAATGAAGATATTCAACAGGATCACAGAGATCGAAGCAGCCCCTTTTCAGTTCTGCATTTCCTGATGTGCATAAACACATTCTTGTCATTGTTAAACATATGAAACTGTCTCCTGCAATGCTCTTGGGTATCTCTAAACGAGACACTGAGCATAAACACAACAAAGCTCATCGCAACAGTGCACATCCATAATTTCAGAACTATGCCAAGTTAAAAGCCAAACCATACAACATCCTTTTTTCAACCAAAAGAGCTGAGCTAAAGTAGAAATATTTCCATCTATATTAAACCTGTTCTTATAAATCTACACTAGATTATGATATTTGAAGAGCTTAATTTGAAAGCCCTTCAGTGAACTTCTTTGTGTAACTACATTTCTGACCCGATCGGTAGAGTTCTCACCTTAAAATACAAAGGTGGAATTATGCTGTCATTTACTGGTTTTACACAGAAGTCAGTTTTTCATTTGGTAATGTAATTTGACAGTCTGACAAAAATATTGGAAAAAGAATAACTATTCAGCTCTTGAGGGAGTCAGAACTGATGGAAAAATAGATACTTTGAAAAATTTCATAAATGGGAAGCTCGCTCTCAAGTAACATACAGTAGGCTTGTGTCATTCCTAGTCACTGGAATCTCTTTTACTAACTTCTCATGACACCACATCAGGTCCAGAAAATTCACCTATAGATTGTCTCACTGTATATGTATAGCTGCACAGGAACAAGACATAATTTTCAACTGTAGCCAAAAAGATTCACCTCCTGTTTCCAAAAGGAAAACAAGTGCATTAATGCACTCCTACACCTGTGCTTCATCCCTCACTGGGGGTTTGTATTCAGACTTAACTTAGTTCTATATACAGAACCTCTTCCAAAAGGAATATCACCAACTATATAGGGTTTTATTTAGACACAGTACACTCAAGTACATTATCTCTTTGGAAAAGTGACAATGAAAAGTTCAAAACAATTAAGTCACTATATCCTCACTGTCAGTGCAATATGATAAAAATAATAAGATTTTATGGCAAATTTTGGTTGTTCTAATGGAGATTTAGTCAAGGCTCCTACCCTATAAAATAGAAAGAAATGAGGAAGCATGGGCTTCAAAGTGCAGAGCTAAAATCATTGGACTTTTTCTGTATCTTTGCAAAGTTTTCCTTAAAAGTAATGCATTATGGCATTACCCTAATTTCCACTAGGCTAGATCAAACAATATAAAGATGCAAACTTTAGATGTATTAAAGCTAAGGGCAGATATTGCAAAGTCAGTTTCACTGGATTAAATCTAGTAAAGTGATTTACTTTACTAGATTTTACTAGATTTACTTTACTTAATTTTCATATTTTTTATATCACTTTAGTCCATCCTAAACCTCATTCTAGTTTTTCAGCTGAACCATCTTTGATTACTTCATGAGGATCTTGTCCCAGCTGTAGCGAGCAAGTACACAAAATTCAGTTTTATATTTCTCTCTTCTCTTAATAGGATGATAATTCTCCTTTTCTGCAGATTTCAAATAAAAAAAGATTATTTATATTTATATAAAGACATGGGAGTGTGGGTGAGGTTTTGTCCCTTTCTATGTTAATCTGCATCATTTTAGGAGTACTATGTCATTTAATTGTAAAACATTCATTCATGTAGAACTTTGTGAAAGCAATAAAAGTAATTGTTTCTGAAAGTAGGAGGCTTGCTCTTACCTCACATATGTTGAGTAATGACCTCATAGAGTCTCATTATCACATGTAAGAGCAGTAGAAATCCAGGTAGACTTCAAACAAAATCAACCATCTGGCATTGTGTAGCTTTTAGTGTACTGTACATTCCTACTAGGTGTTCTTCAAATTTATTAAATTAGTGAACTTATGAATCAAATATTAAAAAGAAAGATTGCAATGTCTTATCAGCCCAATTCAAATGGCAGCTTAACAACATGTAGAGTTGTATGTTATACATATACAGTATATGTTATAGTGTTAATGTTGGTTTGAAGAGTTAATTTCATAATATCTCTCCTGATTTTGAAAATGTAGTCAGAGACTTTCCTTGTCTTTGAAGAGACTTCTGCCAAGTAACTTGATTAATTGTAAAAACCTTCTGCATCATCAAGAATTCTTATGATTTTTTTCTCTTAAAATTTGAAATTTGATGTTTGCTGATTAACCTTCCTCTTTCACTTTCTTTTTAACTGTCTTATTACAAAGCATTATTTAATGCAGAACAAGGAGTTATTTAAAATTATAAGATCTTCCTAGATGTTTTTTTCATCTCCGCTTATTCCTAACATTGCTGTCTTCTGTATCTCCATTTTTATATGTTTAAAATAGGAGTAATGATATTTTCATATTGTAAAGCTCCTTGAGATTACTGATGTGCTTGTCTTGGGGATCTCTCCTGTGCAATTCCTAAATATGTAACTCATACACTTTATCCTCAGTCTTTTGTTGAGTTGTTTTTCCCCATTTGGGTATTATAAGTGTTTCTTTTTCCCACAATTCTGTTTTTCTTATGCTTTATATCTAAGCACTCAAGCAAAAAACAAATATATTTCTCTTTGGTTTTGAAAGTAATATATTTCTCTTTGGTTTTCATATAAAATATGTGAGTCTGCACTTTATAATTTTTCCCCAGTAGAAAGTGTAGATTTTGCTGCTGTAACACTTTTTGCCTATGTCAAAACAAATTAATAACCAAGGGGAAGTACTGGATCCTACACCTGGAATAGGGCAACCCTGGTTGTGTTTATAGACTGGGGAATGAAAGGTTGCAGTGGAGCCCTGAAGAAAAGGACCTGGGGGTCCTGGTCAATGGCAAGTTGAATGTGAATCAGCAGTGCCCTGACAGTCAGGAAGGCCAACCGTGTCCTGGGGGGAATCAGCAAAGCATCTCCAGACGGTCAAGGGAGGGGATTGTTCTGCTCTGCTCTGCACTGGTGCAGTCTCACCTTGAATATTGTGTGCAGGTTTGGGCACCACAATATGAGAAAGATATTAAACTGTTAGAGAGTGTCCAAAGGAGGGCAAGGAACAAGGTGAAGGGCCTTGAGGGGAAGCCGTGTGAGGAGCTACTGAGGTCACTTGGTGTGCTCAGCCTGGAGAAGAGGAGACTGAGGAGAGACCTCATCACAATCTACAACTTCCTTGTAAGGGGAAGAGGAGGGGCAGGCACCAATCTCTTCACTCTCATGGCCAGTGACAGGACCCAAGGGAATAGCCTGAATTTGTGTCAGAGGAGGCTTAGGCTGGATATTAGAAATAGATTCTTCACCCTGTGGGTGGCTGGGCAGTGCAACAGGCTCCCCGGGGAAGTGGTCACAGCACCAAGCCTGATGGAATTCAAGAAGCATTTGAACGACACTCTCAGGCACATGGTGTGACTGTGCAGGGCCAGGAGTTGGACTCAAGAATCCTTGTGGGTCCCTTTCAACTTGGCATATTCCATGATTCTGTGATTCTGTGATTTGTTCAAATACAAGAGTACTCCAAGGCCAAAAAATTTTTAAAAATGCTATTTACAAGAAAAAAATAAATCCTTAATCCTTTTCTTTTTATGAATATTTATGTCAATCTTTTTTCCATCAGAACTTTTTTATCTCATGTTTTGGAAAAAAGGTTAACCTTCCTGAATGACTTTCACAGGTAGGAAGGTAATATTAAAAAGAAAGATTTTGGAAGGTGGTTAAAGATGTTTCAGAAGTTAATGTAATTCCATTTATTGAAAGAAAATTTTTTAAAAAGAAAGAAATTTATTAATCAAAAGCAGTTCTTTCTTGGGAGAGCAGAGAATAATGACTAGAGCGTGGTGTCTTAATTATGAACACAAACATTTCTGGTTAAAAATTTTATTGAGTTTCTTACTAAGAAGTATTAAAGAGGTTACCATTACTTTTAGGAAGGAAAAGGTTGTGAAATGGGCAACCTACTGCAGTCTTTCTTCAAATTTCATGTGGAAAGAGACCACAAGAAATCAACTGTCATGAAGCAGCTGTTGTGGGACATCATGTTCCTACTTTGCCAGTCTGCATGTATTCTCTGTCAAAAACACTGGCTTACTTCTAAACAGTCTATGACTTCTGATGGATTTTAAACTCTTGAAGAAATCATTTTGTACTCAAGTAAGTGCAGTGTTGCAAAAATCTTTTATTTGGAGTAGGATTTATATATAAAAGGTTCTTTAATTGAATATATATAGATTCAGAGTATATAGAAAAGAATTTTCTGACAGGTGGGTAAAAGCAAGTAGATTAAAAAAAAATCAAATTTAATATAAAGTCTTGTAAGTTCTCAATGTAGTGTACAGTAACTGTGTGAGCAGCATGTGAAATTTAGGTAATATTTAAGATAGTGTTTTTCAGCTCTAGAATGTTTCATAGCTTTTCTGAAACACTGCTGTTACCCTTTGCTACATTGCTACCTCTTAAAAACAGTATAAAATATTAGAGTCATCTCATTCCTATACACTGGGAGAACTGTATTTTATGGCATTAGATGGAAATTTTTTAATTCATCTTGTCTTCTTGCATCACAAAACTCCATGTGGACTAGTGCGTTCAGTATTGTTTGATATGCTACAAGCTTGCCAGTTACAAAAATTAAACCCTAAATATTCCAAAAAGGAATCAGAATACAACATTTATAAACAGGAAGATTAAAACAGACATTTATTTGGGCTCTGAGTAAATAACACACATAGTACAAAGCTGCTTGATGCTCACAACCCTTTAGAAAATGAGGATAATTATGTTCTAATGTAAAGGTGCTTTTGTTGTTGTTATTGTTTGTGAGAAGAATAATCTCTAAATAACACAGTTACAGCAAATCAAGTGTTGGGTCACAAACAACTGAACCTGGTCTGTGGTAGGGTTGGAGGAAGTCGAAAAAGTAGTCAAAGAAAATGCTAGTACCTCAATAAATTTCTAACTAACAAGGAATATTAAAATAACACAGAATCATCGTAGACTAATTTGGGAATAAACACAAAAATTATGATCAGGAAGCTAAAGTTCTAAGTTTGAAGCAGCTACCCAACTAGATGTAGGGTAGTTACAAATTTTAATTAGTTTGAAGTACATATGCAGAATCATATAATATGATAGTATGACAAAACAGAATGTTTTTCCTGTTGCCCCGAAAAGACTGTTATTGAAAATATTCATACAAAACATTCTTTTTAAAGTTTTATAATGAAGCATTTTTAATTTTTATCTTGCATTGCCTAGAGGGAATTACTGAAAAACCCTACAAAAGAATTCCCTTGTGTCTGTTCCCTCTTTAAGAAGCCAGTGAAGTTAAAAAGTTGAGTTGATAGATTTACTTCAAGGTGATATGTCTTTGTCAGGAACATATTAGCCCTCTTTAACATTTACAGGATGTTGAAGCACTGTTGAGTCATGTCTATTAATTCATAAATTTGTTACAGTGAAGGTAAAACTGTCAGAATAAATGAAAGTCATCTAATGGGAGATGAAAATATCATCAAAATATCTTAATAAAGCACATTTAACAACAAAAAGAAAAAAAAAAAGAAGCGTCCCGTAATTAAATAGTGAATATTTTAAAAAACAATACTTTTAACCTGCCTAGGGTTAACAAATTATGTGAAAACAATTTAAAAAAAAGTCTAGGAATTAGTTATTGTATTATTAAGCAAAGCTGTGTTCTATTCCACAATCTGTGAATCTGATTATAATTTGTGTAAAGGACCAAAGAATAGAAAACAGAAAATACCTTACATTAATCGTCTCTCTATATATGCACATGAACATACACATGAATAAGGGGAGAAAATTGAGAAAAATATATACTAGTTTAACAAGATATTGATTTTTTTATATAAAGAATTTCAAGGAGAGAACAGTTGTCCCCTCATGGCAATGTGTTTGTTATTTCTTTGTAGTTTTGCAAGTCTACAAGAACTCATCATTGACATTTCTGGGATTAGCAACAAATGTTTTTCATAGTAAAAAGACAGTTTGATTCTCACAAGACAACGTTACTAGACTCTGGGAATTGCAGCAAAATACTTCCAAGAGTAAATCTTGAAAATTAGAAACAAAAAGACTATGCAACATCTTTTTTTACAAAGATGCAGAAGATATTCATGCTGGATCTTGGCACAGGTGTCAAGGGGGAAAAAAAAGGATGATGAAAGATAAAATAATCAAATACTTGTGATTTCTCCAACAAAACCATGGCTGAGATTTTGTTATTTCTTCATCATTTGTCGTGGTGCTTGTTTAACAACCCTGGAATCATATTAAGTTCTGATATAGGTTGCCTTTTTACTGAACAAGTACTTAATTATTAATATTGTGTCACTAGACATAATTTTACTGTTCTGTTTCATACATCATAAAATAGAAATGTTAACGGGGATGCTCACTAAAGACAAGGCAATAAATCTTGTGATTAGGTCAATATTTATCTGTTGCTGGAGACAAGAAAAAAAAATAAGTGGAGATTATAAATATTAAAGAAATTGATTAAAACTGCAACATCTGTTTGTAAAATCTAAGGTTGAATCTTTCACTCAATGCTTCTTGGATTGAATAAAAAACTCAAAACTGAATCAAAACATTATTAGCTTTAAGTAGTATTTTTTAAATTATTTTTAAAATGAGACTATGTAAAATTCAAAGCATTTGAAAGACGGATATAGTTATGCAGAAAAAATCAAAAAAACAGTGAACTCAATTTAATGGTATGTTTTTTTAAGTAATGGAAAATCAGGTGATACCCACAAGATTTGGGTTCTGTCTAGCCTGATTCATAATTTATAGCAAACATAGCAGCAGGGCAACTAGCTAATAATTTTTTGCTATTTTTTATGTTTCAGTGTTTTTATCTGATTTCACTGATATATTCTTAATGAAGTAATCAGTCATTGAGTCCTAGTGCAACATGTGAATGAAAATTAAAGTGGTCAGTAGAACAGTTTCCAATTTGCTACTTAAAACAAAGATTTATTTGGATAAGAAACTGCCCATCCATGCCTCAGAAAAAAAAAAAAGAAAAAGACGAAACTAGATGTTCCCTTTGAAAACTGTGCCATTGGTTACTAGCTTCCATTGACATTTGCTTGCTTTTGTTTGCTTGTTTGTCTTTGGTTTATTTCTGCTATTTTCTGTTCTGTATAATTTTTCGTTTAATATAGGCTCTTTTTCTCTAATGTGACACCTGCATATAGTTGCAGGGATCAAAAGATCACGTATGATGGAGAAAGCAGTGGTACCAAAGAACAGCAGCATGGTTCCCCTGGTTAAGATACAAATATGTGATCTGATATTCTGTGGTAAGTCTAAGGTAAATTTGAAAGGTCATGTAGTGGTGAGCTGGTTTTGACTGGGATAGAGTAAATTGTATTCATAGTAGGTGTGTGGGGCTGTGTTTAGTATTGTGCTGGAAACAGTGTGATAAGACAAGGATTTAGCTATTGCTTTAGCTATTGCTGAGCAGCGTTTACGCACTGTCAAGGACATTTCTACTTCTCACCCCACCAGCGCGGGCGGGGACAGAGCCAAGACAGCTGACCCCAACTGTCCAGAGGGACATCTCACATCATTTGGCTTCATGCTCAGTATATACACTGAGGGAAGAAGGATGAAGGAGGTGACATTTGGAGTGATGATGCCTGTCTTCCTAAGTCATCATTATGTGTGATTTTTATTTTAACCCCGAAGTTTTAGCACTTTTACCCTTCTGATTGTCTTTTCCCTCACAGTGTGGGAAGGTGAGCAAGTAGTTCTGTGGGGCTTGGTAGTTGACTATAGTCAAACCACAACACATGGCTATCAGTATCCAGTGGTTTGAGCTTCTGAGTCTTTGTATCTGGACTTGATTTCTACCATTTTATTCAACTTTGGTAAAAGGCAAATAGTAATTGTACTTATTATCTTCTTAAGAAAAAGCAGATGAGCAGGTATCCAGGAAAGAATTGTGATGTTCAGCTCTACAGTTCCTACTATTAATACTCTAGTTTACACAGAGAATTGTAAAATGCTCCTATCATTTACCTTCTGATTATACCAAAGGAAATAAGACTTGACAGTAATGAGCATAATGAAGCTTGTTAAAGTGAAAGAGGAAAGTCTGTTTCTGAAATTCTGCTTTCACCATTCACTTAGGTAACCTAAGTAACCCTTGTTGCTTCTGATCTTCACCAAAGAATAGGGCTCCATTATAGTGGAATGGAGCATTTGTACACATCTAGTTCTTTAAACATGAAAGACAGTTTGAGACCCTTGTTAGTCATTTTCTGAGAAATCATAAGTGAAGATGTGAATATCAGTTTAAATTTGTTACAGTATGAATTTGAACTGTAATGGTTTAAGCCCTCATAAGTAGAACTCAAGAGAAATTATTTCCTCATGCTCCAACATCCCATGTGAGCTTTTCAACTACTGCTGAAGTAAAATTTATTTAAGGATGCACTAGAATAGACTGGGAGTTTTCACGATGTCACTTACTAAGTCTGAGATGGCAGACTATAATTAATAGATGAAGGCAAGTAAGAAATGACTTCTGAACATCTCCCTGCTGAACTGATTCACCTTTACCAAGTGATAATATGATCAAGGTTGAAAAGTTCTGGTACAAGACAGAACACGCAGAAATGTTTCCCAAACCATGACAAACAAATGACTAACATAGATGAGTCACGGGGATGACTGCAAGACAGCTGACATCCAGGGCTCAGACAGGGGTCAGGGAAAAGGGGGAAGATCTCAGTGGTATAAACAAGGTACTGCTGCAGCCTGATTCAGTGCAGAGCTTAAGTGGAAGCTTAATGCAATAAAATTTGGATTTTCATAACCATAAAAAACATGCTATGGTTTTAGTAACCATAGTAACAATATCCAAAAGCACATAAAGACTGAAAAATTTCATTCTAGCATTTGTTTGCAAATTAACTGAACTCACATGAACCTGTTTGCAGGCTGAGTCTGAACATAATGGGATTCTGGTTGAGATGCAGGTTTTGTGATAGGTGAACTTTGAATGGGAATCTTCCTAGTGGGAGATACTGAAAAAAGATAAAAAGGGTTACTTTTATGTGCAGACAGACTTTAGTCTACAAATCAGAGAAAGCAGAACAGGCAAAATAAATTCAGTCAATTAATTCAATGCCTTTATTGGCCACTGGATTATATGGCTTTCACCTTTGAAAATATCTGCTAGAATCATTCTGGTCCTGTAATGTCTAGAGATTTCTGAGCACAAATCATTTTCCTGAGAGCTGCACCCCAAATATTCCTTTTGCATTTACAGAACAAACCCCATTGATCAGCCTCATAGAAATTCTCTACTTGTCTTTAGTTTGGTTTTTGTTTTGGTTTAGGGTTGTTTGAGGGGGATTGCTGTTTTTGTTTGTTAAGTGTTTTTGTTTTTTATTTATTACTATTTTCTTAGTACAATGATGAAACAAACATCATTGTATAATTTTAAAAAATATAGCAGAAAGCTCTAGCTGAATTTATCACATTTACCATAAATTACTTAGACACGGGAGAAGGTAATCTGGTCATGCAGTTTAATGCATGAGAAAGGGGACACAAATGTAAGATATCCATCTCAAAGGAAGCAACCAGATAAACCAGACAGAGTGTTCTTCTAATTCTGTAAGGGACTTATACATCCATATCTGCGACCATACTGATTACCAATGGCTTTAACACACAGCTCCCTGTGGCAGAAAAACAAGTTTCTTATTTCTTGGTGTCCTGCTCCAAGAATAAATTTTACTCACTTGTTTTCTCTTTATTTTTGAATGATATCTAAATTTTTAGCTTGGTCTGTATTCTTATATATATTAAATATATTATACATACTATTATATACATTATATATATTACATCTTTGTATATATAATATTGTATATTAATTTTAAAATAACATTACTGTAAAAGAAATAAAAATATTTAAAAACTCAATACAAAACAGCATTTAATACAAATTTCAGTGATAGAGCACAAAAGCACGGTGAAAAATACTTACAAAAGAAATTAAGAAAAGAGATTTTCCTGTAACTTTGGAATTAATCCTAAATATAGTGTCAATGCTGTGAGATCTATTTAGGTCTTCCTAAAAAGGAAGTCTCCGTATCATGGAAACAGGAGAATTTACAAATACAGGCTATTTAATGTCTATTACAAAGAAAACCACTAAACCTTGCTTCTTGATAATTACCCTAGGAATAAAATACAAAACATAAGAAAAGAAAAATACAACAATATCCATTCTATGTTCCCATCTTTGTTAGTATTCACGAAAGTTAAAATAAAAGTAGGGGAGGGGAAAAAAACCAGCACAGTGCTAAGCATACATCTTGTAAATTTCTCTGACATAATTATTTACATTTATGTAAATCATAAAAACCCATGGATTTTAACTCAGTCCTTCCAAGGCAAGAACACTTACACAACGTTTTTGAACTGTGGGTTTACACGAGTCAATGGGAATTTCAATCAATTTCCAGGAAAGTAGGGTTCATAAGGCCAGAGAAACATTGGTAGAAAAGACCACTAGTGGTCACCATATCCAGCTTTTTTCCCAAAATGGGACTATCTTACAGTGTGCTAGAGAGGTAAAGTGTAGTCAGAAAAAGATATGAGTGATTTCATTAGTGTGTATGAATGTGTAGATTATAAATACACATACTGTATATAGATTGTAAGCATACTACTGGTAGCGATTTTGAGATTATCATCCAAAAACTCCTGACTCATTTTACAGCCTTCTTTCAGATTTTTAAAATTTTCTGATTTTACTCCCTTTTGGAACAAAAAAACCAAAACTAAACTATTTTTAATGGTAATTTCCTGCAACTGAACTATAAGTGAAAGATTTCCATTGACAATTGCTGCTGGCAAAAAAAATATTTGGAAGCAGTTTTTCAAAAAAAAATTAAACATTTACAAACAATGAAAATCTGTCATGGTTCCAAAGCTCCAAAATTAAGAGAATGAACTAAAAAATAATTTTAATGGAAAATTACTACATAAAAAGTTATTGAATGAAACATGAAAAAAGAACTAATGATATACACAATTATCTTTGTAAACTACACTCAAATTTGGTTCAAAGTTTTAGCTTTTCTCCATGACTTATTGTTTTAAGTTGGAAATCAGGAGAGCCTAAGACTCTCTATTCTTGTCCATTTTTTCTCTTTCATCATGTGCATTTGTTTGCATAATATAGAAGAGCAGCAGGGCAGAGTAATTACGGCAATCAGTCTCCGAACACATTAATCTGCTCTAAACTGCAGGGAGTAAATGATGCAGAAAGAAATCCAGTAGCGAAATATTTCTTTTGTTTGTGGCAAATCTCATACCAAGTTTAAATCATGCAAGGGCAACTCGTAATTTATTTCATGGTTGCCTAGGCATCAGCAATTAAAATACCTGGTAAAAATGTTTGATTTGAAGAGGCTTATAAAGCCTCTAGTTTATATAAGTTAATGAACATGCTATTGTAAACAATAACAAATACTCTTCTTTGTTTACTCGCTTGGAGAATAATCCTTGTTAATAACTATATTCTTCCAATAGACTGTAGCTAAAGGTTTCAAACAGCAAATAAGATTTTTATTTCTTCTTTTGTTTCTTATTTTATTTCTTACTCTCATTTCTTCTAGGTACTTCTCATAAAAAACTTCAAGTCAGCAAGAGCAAAGCTAAATTCACTTATGAAAAAAAAATTAAAACCCACCACACAGAGATTAAATAATGAAACAATTTCAGATCCAGTTGATGGATTTTCATTGAATTTTTGGTGAAAAAGAAAAAGTGTAGGGAGTTTTTTAAATTTCTTTTTCTTCTATTAAATATTTTGATTTGAATTTATCTTCATTAAACCCGTAAAAAAGAGACTGCAGGAGGGGGAAAAATGTTTTTTATCAGCATTTAAAATATAAAAAAAATCTATGAAATTTTTTGTTCATAGTAAACCAAATTACTTTACAATGTCCTTAGTTCTCTCATACAAAAACAAAGAAACAGTAACATTTTGTGCAATGTTCAACTCTCTGTACTCTTAAATATCATCCCTGCCTTTAGATGTGCAGTGAAAATGTAATTCCATTACTGTAAGTGATTTTCTTTTCTTCCTTTTCCTAGAAAAAGGGCAGCATATTGTCTTTAGCTATTCAAGTCATAACCCAACAGAGCATTGGGTGCAGGATTTGAGTGAGTCTGTGCTGAGATTCTGAGCATAGATAAAAAAGGACATACTGTATGTCTAACTTGGGAGAAGGCAACGCTTCCTGCTGCCATCATTAAAACCAAATAACCACGTCTCTAATGAAGTGGACCTCTGAATAAAAAAATATAGTAGAGTAAAAGAACACTGATATTAATGTTGCTTTATCAACCATTGAATGTGTCCTGTGTTTTCTAAATATTTCAGAAATCTGAAAATGCTCACACTGAGCTAGTTATACATACAACTCATGTACAGACTTATATGACTTCTATTATATGGTTTATAATAAGTAGCTTAAGGGAGGTTGAGCACTGTGTGTTCTCTCCAAATAAATCTGAAATTTCATGCTTACTTTATTTTAATTCATGTTTTATTAGGGATTTTTTTCTGAGTGTTAAGGACTTATATAAAGTATTTACATGTTTATCATTGTTTTGGAACAATCAGTTGACTTCATCCTCCCTCCCAAAATAAACTGAAACAAACAGAATAAGCAACATGCTATTTGGCATTTGAGAAGCTTGACAAGAGCCGGCAATGTGCATTTGCAGCCCAAAAAGTCCATCATATCCTAGGCTATACCATGTGTGTAACAGCAGATTGAGGAAGTTAATTCTCCCCTCTACTCCACTCTGCTGAGACCCCCCTGGAGTACTGCATCCATTTCTGGGAGCCACAAAATAAGAAGGACATGGACCTGTTGGAGTGAGTCCAGAGAAGGTGATCAGATAGCTGGAGCACCTGTCCTATGCAGACAGGTTTACAGAGTTAGGTTTGTTTAACTTGGAGAACAGAAGACAACAGAGAGACCATATGGCAGGCTAATACTCAAAGAGGGGCTAGAAGAAACCTGAAGAGGGACTTTTTACAAGGGCGTATAGTGATAGGATATGGATTAATGTCTTTAAACTGAAGGATGACAGGTTTAGATAAGAAGTCTCTCCTGGTTTTGGCCAGAAAAGATTTAAGATTTTTTTGCAGTAGCTCAGGGGTAGTAGCTGTGGGTGTGCCTAAGAGGTTATTTGATTCCATCATTGCCATGGGTCAAGCATGGCAGAAGGAGCAGTGGGGTGGGGCCACGTAGGGTCAGGGTCAGTAAGTATTTTGCATGTAAATCACCCTCTCTTTGTACACTCTTGCTATTAGTATTATTGCTGTTGCTGTTTCTTTTCTTATTGCTGTTTCCAGTGAATTGTTCTTTTCTGAATTCGTGATTTTCAGCTTTGGTGCCTCCAGTTCTCAACTCCATTCTGGTTTGGAAGTTTCCATGGGGCCACTGAACAGGGGAGTACCATTCCTAAACCATGAAAATGCTGGAAAAAATCCTTCACTGTGGTGAGGCAGTGAAACATGTTTCCCAGAGAAATTGTGGATGACCCATCTCTGTCAGTGTTCAAGGCCAGGTTGGATGGCGCTTTGAGCAACCTGATCTTGTGGAAGGTATCCCAACCCATGGCAGGGGAGTTGGATCTAGATTGTCTTTAAGATCCTTTCCAATCCAAACATTCTGTGATTCAGGGAACATTTTAACAAATGAAGACTGTGCCGCTTAAAACTGATATGTGACTTTGATAAAACTGCTGGTTTCCTAAACAAAGGAACATCGGTAATACTATCTAGATTATGATAAACTATTTAATTTGGTAATGAATATTAGACTGGAAAGTTTTAAGATTTGCATAAGAATTATTGTTTAAAAAATGAATGAAGAATTTTAACAAGGGCAAGACAAGGCTGGAAAGAGTTGCAGGTAGAGTTCCTAAAACAAATATAAGCCTTGGAAAAAACTTTTAACAACTTTTAATGATCATAACATTAAAAAGTAACATTTTATTGCCATGTTTGCTGTTCACAAATATAAAGAAAGCATTATCACTGCAGAATTAAAATTGTATGATTGTATCGAGGACTGATCAGACAAATGAGAACACTATTAAAAGCAGAAAAAAACAAACCATGAAAGAAAATGATGCTAAACACAAGAATTCTTAATTTAAAAACAACAGAAGATTTTTTTTTAAAGTAAATTACTTAATACTACATATTTTATTTAAAATTAGTGTGATTCATCTGCTCCCAAGAAAATATTTAATAGATGACATATGGTTCTTTCGTGTAGTAAGTGCAAGGTATTAGTAATATGTCATCAGTAATATTTTTCACAATTCTATCACTCATATTTAAAAAAAACAAAGTGAATGCAGACTACAAATCTAAAAGATCTTCATTCTCAGAGAACAGAAAAGGACTGTGCAGAAATATGAGTGATATATATACATCTATACGTCTAAGCAGGGTAAACATGAATGGAAGAAGATATTTGAACACACATAATATATTTGTACTGGATATTAGAGAATAAAACCTTTCTAAATAGAAGGACATTAGGGCACTAAAATATATTGCCTAGGAAAATTCTATCACCAGAATTAGAGGATTTCAGGAAAAGCCTGGCAAAAATCTGTCAAGAATGATTTGGGACTCTAGATCTTGTTTTTGGACAGGGAAGTGGAAAAAGTGACATATTTGGTTTCCTCTCTTGATTTTCTGAAAATTAGTTTAAACAGCACATCTTTTGTTTTTAACTCCGCAGGTCAATTAACTGAGCCAACAAAAACAAAACACGAAAAATATTACAGTTTAATATATCTTTGGTTCATTCACTGTTTCTTGTAGCACTTCTCTAAAATCAAGATTTACTTCTCCAAAACCTGCAAAAGTGAAGGCGAACCACAGACATCCATAGCATCTTGGTGCATGACCTTCGTCTTTCACGGTCATTCCCTTACTGTAGATCATTATCCTATGATACCAGACGGTGGGTTTAATGCCACTCAAACATTTCACAGTCTAATGTACAAACTGTGTCATTTCTTTATCAGGATCATGCTTCATCTGTCATGCTTTCAGCTCAAGGAAAGTGTTTGCGTCTGTCAAGAACTACATTCAGGAACAGTTTGATAAAATGGTTGGTTTGTCAAATTGCTGTTAATGTAATCAGCAGTTAATGTGAGCATCAACAAGATGAAAATAACAGCAACTGTAACGGTTTAACATAGAATTAAACAAGAAAGTACTATATTTCCTCAATTCATGAAGCACATGGAGGTGCTGCAGCAATTCCAGAGAAGGGAAACGAAGCAGGTAAAGGGTCTACAGGGTAAGTCTTATGAAGCACATCTGAGAGAGTTAGGGTTGTTTAATCTGGACAAGAGGAGGCTCTGAGATGATCTTATCACTCTCTACAAAGGAGGTTGTAGCCAGGTGGGGGTCATCCTCTTTTCCCAGAAAACTAGTGACAGAATGAGAGGACACAGTCGCAAGCTGTGCCAGGGGAAGTTCAGGTTGGAAATTAGGAGGAATTTGTTCACAGAAAGGGTGATTAAAAATTGGACTGGACTGCCCAGGGAAGTGGTGGAGTCACCATCCCTGACAGTGTTTAAGAAAAGACTGGGCATAGCACTTAGTGCCGTGGTCTATTTGACATGGTTGTGTTCAAAGGTTGGACTTGATATTCTCGGAGGTCTTTTCCATCCTAAATGGTTCTGTGATTCTGTAAAAGAAACAGTGGGCAGGGAAAATGGAAATCTTAAACAAAAGTGGAATCTTAATCAAACTGTGTAACAATGTTTATATGTTAGCCTGCACCAGCCTATGGCCTTAAGATCAGAAATGTTACATCATTTTATGCTGAAAGTAGTGATTGGCTGCTAACTGAACAAAAATAACTGAATCTCAAGCACAAACATTTCAAGAGTGCATTAAACCATCTGTTTGCCATCTCTGAAGAGGTATTAAATAAAATTCTACATTTCCCACACAGAGCAGCTGGTAGCAACAACCAGATATACCACAGTGTTTTACAATTCTGCGGATGGTTTAGGAAATAGTATCACAAACTTAAAACATATTTGCTAAAATATTAAGAGATGAACATGCAAAAACTGACCTTTTACAGTTTATACCTAAGAGGTACCTTTATATTCTCAGTAATGATAGAATCATGTAAAATATCTATAGATATTTTTCTCATAGAATTAAAATAGTAATAATAAAAATTAAGATAATTGACTCATATTTTATTTGTATAACACATAGTTATACTCCTGTAGTTTTTGCAGCTCAGTACTAAGTGTTGAAAGTCAGTAGTCAGATTTTTAAGTGTGCAGAAAGTTTAAAATTGGGATATACAATAGTAGAAGTAGCACACTGAAGCTTATATCTCCTTTTTGAAGTATTCTCATTGGAAGATAAATATATCTTGTAGCAATGGCTTGCTATTCTCATCCCTTTTGGATTCTTACTTTCCACTGGGAAGACAAGTTGCATGGATTCATCTTTTAATTTCTCCCATCCTGGTTTCAGGACAGATAACACTACAGTGTAGTGGCAGAGTTAATTTTCTTCCTAGTAGCTGATACAATCCCGGATTTAGGATGAGAATAATGTTGATAACATACTGATGTTTTAGTTGTTACTGAGTGGTGCTTACCCTAAGTCAAGGACTTTTTAGTGTCTCATGCTCTGCCAAAGCGGAGTTGCACAGGAAGCTGAGAAGGACCCAAACCAGGACAGCTGACCCAAACTGGCCAAAGGGATATTCCATACCACAGGATGTCACGCTCAGTATATAAACTGGGGAGAGTTTCCGGGAGGGGTCAATCACTGCTCAGGGGTGGGATGAGATGAGCATTGGTCAGTGGGTAGTGAGTAATTGTAATGGGCATCACCTGTCTGTCTTGGACTTTATTCCTCTCTCTTTTTTAATTACAATTATGTGCAATTATTGTTATTGTTTATTGCTTATTATTGTTTATTATTATTGCTATTGAAATTGTTATTGTTTGACGTTGCTATTGTCATTGTTATCCTATTATTTAACTTTATTTCAATTTTTAAACTGTTCTTATCTCAACCCATGGGTTTTAAGTTTTTTTGATTCTCCCAATCTTGCGGCAGAGTGGTGAGTGAGCGAGTGGTTGTGTGGTGTTTAACTGCTGGCAGGAGTTAAACCACAATATCTCCCTGAAAGATAGAAAGATGGACCTGTAAAAAGCAGGTAAACTGTAAAAAGCAATAACAACTCAAAAGGAAATGTCAGAATCAATTAGCAATTGAAGAAAGGGAACAGTGCTCTGATTTATAAGAGGAAAAGGATCTCAGAGAAGTGGCCTTTACAATCTTTGAGAAAAACAGAAAAATGAAACCTGAGTTCTAAAGATTTTAAATGTGTATGTGCTGACAATACAGTGACCTTTAGACTGGACTTTACAGATAAAAGTTTTAAGATACTGCACTTATGGCTTTTCTTTGTATAGAGGATTCCCATTCACATTTTGAATGTAGTCTCTCATAGGTGAATGAAATACAACTTGCAATAAAATTGCCACTGGAAAGCCCTTGGACTGGTCAGAATTAGTTTCCATGCTATTCTCCAAAAGAACAGAAAAGAAAAAGTATTTCAACTGCAAATCAAAGCTTTCTACTACTTTGTGCTTTAAGCAATATGAAACTGTCCACAACATTATATTTTTCAAGTTCAGACACACTAAAGGTTTTATTCTGTTGTTCTCTGTTGGCTTTTCCCTATAAGTAAAAATACACCAAAGCACATAATGCCTTCTGATTTCCTAACACCTTTTCGAAGAAAAAACTCAAATGTTTACAGTAACTATGACAAAACATGATAAATGTAAAAAAACAAAATAAAAGCACCACATAAAGCAGGGATGTTTTCTGGTTAGAATCATTGTTTGCTTGCCGGGGGAACACATGGAGTATTTTAATCCATAGTTGTGCTTAGTGAAACTAGCTTTTTGTGATTGAAGGCAGCTATTTATCATACCTGATGGAACAGGAATGAGGTTTAGAAGAAACTGACCTAACAAAATGTTTTACAGGGATGGGAAAGAATGCTAAAGCCTGCTTCAGACTAGGTTTCTTCTGTGTATTTCATTATTCCCACCATTTAAATATTTGGGAGTCTGGGGATTAAAGGTAGCAGAGTCTCCTAGATATAGTCCTGCTTCACCTCTACAGCTTGTGGTTAATTTCTTATTTGGAAAACTACCACAATAATGCAAAGTTATAACACAGGTTTAGATATTGGCCAATGGACATGTGGGTGATTTCCATTTTCACTTAGTCTGGATTCACTGCGTTATCAAGAAGCAACCTTTCAAACCAACCATGAATAGAAAAGATGAAAAACAAAGCAGTTTAAATGAATCTTCCCCTCTACAGTGATTACAAAGCATGTGCACACCTGGTCCCGTCGTACACACTTTTTACAAAGATTATCACTCAACATGGGAACCACATAATACCTCTAAAGAAATTGTCTGTTTGTTTGTTTCCAGGGAACTTTGACAAACAGCAGTAACGCTGAGTGTTTCACTTCCCGGCTTTTTGTATACTCAAATCAGTGTGTAGCATTGCTTCCTGGGAGCATACTGGGTAGTGAGATCAATGAGAGACCTGAGAGGTGTAAGATATAGCCTATAGTTAAGGACCAGAGTAAGTAAATTAATTACATTACTGTATACCTCAGATCTACCTGAGCTGCTGCTTCAATGGGAAATAGTTATACATATCCTCTAGGTTATACTAGGCTTGATGGAGGAGTAGAATAGCATAACAAGTAATAATTAATTTGTAGATTTGATATGACACATGGTGAAGAGTCATCATCTTCATACAGTTAAGTGTTAACAACTGTGTCCTTATAGAAATTATAACATTTAATTATTTACTATTAACTTATTCCTTTCTTCGGGATATTTAAGTTTGGTCTCAGCATTAGTATACAATCAGATTATTTCTAATGTTAATTGTAATAATGGTGAGGAAGACTAATTGAATTGACTTCTGTCTTCTAAACAGACTGCACTGGACAGATAAGAATAGAATTGGCTTTTGATCAGTTGCAGGAAGTAAAATATAAACTGTATACATAGTCTGAATGTTTTAAAATTTTATTTCCGATTTTCTTAATTGTTCAAAGACAGATCTATTTGACAGTGCTGATGTCTTTTTTTCTTTCTCTATCAGGCAAAAATTATTGCAGAAAAAAACATCACCCTAATATGGATTCAGTTATAATCTCTGACATTAAAAGTTACTAATAATGGCAAGGGTCCTAAATAAGATTTCCTGGTGAGATTTTTGCTCTTTGCTTGGATATAAAATCAAACGCAAGAACAACTTACTAATTAGGGTCAACTATTTTTGTGTTTGCGGCAGAGTTTAGTAGGAACCTTCACATTTTAAAGAGATTTAGCTGCATTTATGACCCTATTTCAGAACTGAAATATGCTTGTAAAAGAGTATTCAAAGCAGAGATGCTCTCAGACTAAGTGACAGTTGTAATTTGGAAATGTACAGGTAACTGTATCTGCTAAATTTTCAACTTCAGTTCCAAAAATGCACTGGTAATTCACCTATTTTCTATAAGAAAAATAATTCAGTGTCATAAAACACCTTGATATAACAGGTTCTTTGTTTCCACATGCGTGTCTTTAGACATCAGGCTCATGTTTCAGGTTTGCTAAGTGCAAATAGCTGAGAGAGGATTTTGAAAAGAAATGTTCATGATGGGGTTAATGGATTTAAGGAATATTGGCTTTATCTTCAAACTGCCTTTAGATCTGGATAAACAACAGAGTTACTCTGGTATTCTGGGCACCAGGCTGCAGTGACCTGCAGAACAGAAACACTTTTTCCTCCTGCTGTACAGGAGCTAAAACCAGGCTGGCTGCTGCCAAGGAAAGATTTTTATGTGTGGGGATTGAAGAAAAAACAACAACACCAAATTTTGCTTTCCAGTACCCCTCTTCTGGTAATCTCTTTTGTTATTTATACTGCTGAGAAACTTGAAACAGCTCTAAAATTGAGTCTTACCTTCCAAACCAAAGACTGAAAATTATGTTATGGGAACTACAAAGACCAGAATATTGCTTTATTTCTGTGACAGGATTCATCACATTTTTCTGAATGTCACATGTCATTTTTATGGCATACATTTGCTTTATGTTTACTTGGTGCATAGTTGTTAAATTAGCAATGTTTTTCTTCCTTATGACCATCACAATAACTGGTCACGAGTCTTCTGTAAATTCACATAGCAATTGAAAATAAAGCAAAAGTCAATGTTCTAGCTTGCAATCCAACTCACTGAATTGCTTAATCTTAGACATAAAATTTATTAGATTTAGTGAACAAATCCCATTTTTGGCAAGTAATCATAAAGGCTCAGTGCCAGCTCGTTATTTCTATCATTCAATCATAAAAACTGATATGTGCTATTTATATGCTATTCACGGATACCAAATGCCAGAAATAATCCTAGTGTTAAATCAGACTTCTTGCATTATTCATGATGTTCTCTGTAATATTATTTTTACAACTCAAAGAGAAACAAGCAGTATTGCTACTTCGGGAAATAAGTCACATGAAACTGTATTTGTGTTTCATGACCATCTGAAGAAATTCTAAGGTTTGATTTAATTAAAGGCACATATCTATATTCCTACAATGTTGAGGCTAAATTTCATGTTAAGAAATTAATTAAAATTACCAAAAATATACACGAAAGTCTCCTATTTAAAATCTTCCCTTAAGGTCCTTGATTCTTAAAGCAAGGTTAGCAAATCTATGCCATGAAGCAAATGTATTTGGAAGAATATGCTTTCAAAAGGGCAGATTTTAGGCGACAAAATTTCATCTGCCACTTGGGTAGTGTGATTAAAAGTCTGCAGTCAACAACAAGAGAAAAGAACAACATAGGTGGCGTGAAATATAATCTTTGACTCTTCAGTCTAAATGATCTTGTGTCACCAGTGATTTCTACCTAAATCTACAGTGTTATTTTTTTACATTTCCTTGACCAGCTGAACCACACTTTGTCTATGGTCCATAACTTGAGTTTTGTCTTGCACAAGAATATATTTCTAATATATAAATGGGACAAGTCATTAGTTTTCTCAGTGGGACCGCTATGCGGTATTTAAGACCTGCATTATTATTAGTAACATTTTTAAAGAAAGCATTTTTTATCATTATGTTGTTTTGATTCACCTTACTGTTAATGTTATCAAAATCAACTCATATATGTCACTATCTGTACATACTTAAGAAGGCTGTGTTTTAGAGTCTAATTATTTTTAACTGAAAGCATCAAAGAAATTTCATATTGGAAGGTCTTATTTGTTTCTCTTTTCCTCTAGAAAGTGTGCATTTATTAAGCAGAAAAAAAAATTAATAACTGAAAGGCATTGGTGCAGAAAAGTGAAAAAAAGAGCTTCTTGAATGTAGTTCTCATTTTCTGAAGAAGCTTTCTGTTTCAATTTTTTTCCTTCCTTCCCTCCTGTTTTCAAATCATTGCAAGGATAAGGTTATTGAAGTATTATCAAATGCCTCCTGCCATTCTGACTGTGATATATTTCCTAACCTTTACTCTGGCTTTGACTGGGTGATCCCAGCCACTGTGTCAAGGGAATGGCTCTTCTGCAGCAAAATTAAATTCTGTCATACCCAGTTGTTTGGTTCCACATTGTGACAAACTAATCAAAAGTTTATGCATTTTTAATAGAAGTCATGAAACAGTGAAATTCATAGAATCAAAGGAAATTTAAAATATAAAAAGAACAGTGATATGTTGTTTTTTTCCTATCACAGCTGTTGACTCGTTCCAATACATTCCAAACATAACCTTTGCAGTCACAGATTCTAATGTATTTCTCTGTTTTCTTTTGTGACACTCACTGTGTAATGCCATCAGATAAAAGTGTATCTGAGTATTCGAAAAACTGAGAAATAGGCCAATGTGAAAAAACTAGGATAAAGATGGTCAGATGCTTATTGTGTAAGTTCTATGTGACTGCAGCAGGATCATTTGACAATGTCTCATCTAGCTGCAAATGAACCACACCAGACATGCAAAGTTATCATCAGCATAGAAATAAAGAAAAAGGGAGAAGGTAAAATAATACAATATCATAACTATATTGTATAAGCAGTCTTGAGCAATATTTTTTTACTGTAATTAGGTTTTTATTATTTATAACATCTTCAAAACCAGGAAAAGACTAAACCAGGACATCACAAAATTTAAGCTGAAATGAAAAACACATTAAAAAAAAGGAAGAAGAAGCTGATAAACTAATACAGAAGATTTTCTACCTATCTTTTGAACTAAAGTCTTCTCATAAAAGCTCTTTTTGTAACAGTGCATTTAGCAACTAAGCATTCTTGAAAATCATATTCCAATTTCCTTTCAGACAGAATGAAGTCAAGAGTTGTCTGGAAACCAACGAAAAGTCTTTTATTTCTTTGTCACTTGTGTTTTGCAAGATTCGTGTTTCTTTTTACAAATAAGTTTAGTAAAAATTAATTTCAAAGAAGCAGATGTAAGTTACTAGTTCTGCCTGTTGCTGTCTGTGTTCATGCTGAAAATCACTTTATTCAATGCCTGATATAAGTGAGTGTGACCATGCTTGCTAGTGCCTGTACTGTTGGCCACAGCAAAGCACACGTGCCTGCTGAAATTGAGCCCATCACATTTTCACCCTTTGAAGGCTTCAAAGTCTGTTTGGAGTCAGACAACTGTCGACACCATGCTCCGGCTATCTCATGCCTCAGTGCTTTTCAACAAAATACTTCCACTTGCCTCTACACACCCAACAGGCAATGGGTAGACTCCTGTGCTTCTTCCAGAGACATATTTGAAAAGGCTTGCTATCAGCAAGTGGTATATTTCAAGACTATTTACACTTTCTGCTAGGAAAGTAAATCCTTGACATTGATACAAGAAATACCTTGTATTTCATTTACTCTCAGACAAGTTTGTGTAGAAAGAAAGACAACTGGAAGGCTATTAAGAAGTAATACTGTTCATATAGAGTACAGGGAAGTTAGTCAGATGCTACTGAGATAATTGGCAACTGATATCCAAATTTCCACGTATATATTTGGACAACTAGTTGAACTCTGTTGTGTGAGAAACTTGTTCCTCTCTGTGCTGTCTTATGTTTGGTGCATATTGCATTAAGAAACTTCAATGAAAGCTGTTTAGATGAGAGTTTGGAATGCCCTCATTTTACTCCCTTGACCTAGAGGATGACTGAGGGCTAAACCTGGATTTGTCAGTGAGCATCTGCCAACTTTAGGCCTCTGGTAGGAGTTATCTTAAGGCTGCTACCAGCCACAGACCATGGTGGTTTTCTACGAAGATCCCATATAGATTTCTGTATTGGAGAAAGATTTTAAAATCTGTTTTATGCACTTGATGAAGTAAGAAAAAAAGCACCACATTCAACTTTTTAAAATTCAACAGTATTGGCCCTAGTGAAGCAGCCTGAAATATCTCCTGCCTGATGGCAGCATACTGCTAAAGAAGAAAACAATAAATTCATTAATAGAAATGTGAAGCCAGGTTAAGAACTTGGGAATACTCAGATACAAAATAAATCTGAATTTCGAAAGGCTGGAAGATGAGTTCTCTGAAATGAAGATATTTTTCTTATTTTCCCAAATATTACCTGTTATAGTGGGAAGCTGCAGGAGGTAAATTTTGACATTAAAATGTACCGTGATGTCTTGGACGAGTGTGTGAAGTCTTTGGGCTGCAGGGAAGTCTGCAAATGGCTACGAGCAAGTCAGCAGGAAACACAGGGGGAACGGGCACCTCCATTAGGTCATGGTGAAAGATTAGGACATGCAGCTCACCCACTTCCATCACTGAGCACTTAGTAAATGAAACATTGCATTCCCAGCTGTTTGCATCAGCAGGCAAAAAGTGTGAAAAGTCAGAAATTGAAACACCTATGTGAAGTTAGGAAAGAGTCAGGTAAAGCGTCAGCTCTGTCAAGAGAAGCTAAATACAGTGGTCTTTGATGACAAGGGATTGCTCCATCCAGGTGCCCTGGAGCCAAAGTTGTTCATTGCTCCAGCCAAGGGGTTTTCTTATCCTCAAGTCCCATACAGCCAGGATGTTGCAATTCCCTCTCCCTGGGTCCTACCAGCAGTAAGACTGAATGTATATTACCCCTATAAACATACACTCATCAGCTACAGACAAGGCTGGATGCAAAAACCAGTATAGAGAACAATTCCTTTGCTGGTGCTTTAGAAAGGACTGGAGACCATCATCCATGCAAAATGGCTGGGGTAGAGACTGATGGCCCCATGCTGGGCTTGAACATGGCCCTGTGCCCTGTCCAGGGTGAAAGGGAGCTGCACTGAGGGGCACAACAGGGACAGACAGGGCTGGTGGTGCTCTCAGGGCCCCAACAAGTACAAATTAAAGTACTTTTTCTTCTGAAGTCTTACATATATGCTTGGAGGTTATTCATCCTTCTACCAGAGAGGCAGGTAATATCAGGAATAATTACTTCTCTCAACTAAATAGCATAACAATAAATGCTCATAGTAAGACCTACAGTACAGTATGCAATCTCTTAAAATGTACATGCATCACTAAGTTTTATACTTAACAGATATCGTTTAAATAACACTCATAGAGAGAGAACATCTATATTACAGCACCCACTGTCAGAAAATACAATGACTATGCTTGAGTCTGTTAAAAAAGTGAGACTCTAATAGCACTCATTTCACATTAAATGTGATCCACTCTTGGGCTAATAAAGACATTTTCAGTATTAATGAAACTAATCCAACACTAGAGATTTCTGCCTGCTCATTACAATATTTTATTCATAAAGTGTTCAGTTCCTGGGAGACTCTGATGGAGAGCTGTACTCAGGACAGACATTTCTAGGAGCATTTCTGAGCTGGTCTCCAGCTTATCACTGGATTTTTCCCTTGCTGTCCCTGTTAAGCTTTTCGAAGCAGTCAAAATCTGCAAATGTGAGCCTACTCAAATATTTTCCAAAATGAGTCCATGATCAAAGAGGACAAAAATCTTTAGCTCTTCACATTTGAGTGTTTTCAGTTCAGCATTTCTCTGGCAGGCTGAAGGGAAATAACATAGAATAAACAATAAAACTGAAATTAAAATAAGCGATAAAGACAGAGTTTACTAGGAATTTGAAAATATTTTTTAAACTGTTCACATCTTCTGGCTGGAAACACCAGACAAAAGATAATTTGAGCAGCTATTTTCAGATAATCACTTAGAGGAAAAAATACTTAGAATCTGGTGGAAAGTTTACATAAGATAACCATGACCAGCAAGACAATAGGTATGACCAGGAAAATAAAACAGAAAAGTGACATTGCAATAACTTAGATCACTTAACAAGAATATTTCTAGGTCTTTGTCTCCCATTCCCATGCTTGACTGGTCACTCCATTTCCCTACACTTCACCAGAAAAGTGAAAATCTAACAGGAATGAGAATGGGTCTCTTTAATCAGATTTTCCAAGACTGTTTTTGGCACCCTACTGGCCAGGAATCATAGCAGTGCTACGCTTTTTACTCACATCTAATCTATTTCTTGGGGATGCATTGAGAACCCAGCTACATATCTATATGTTCAGCAGCTGCACTCTCAGGTTCAGGAGCATAAACGTTTGATATGACAACCTAATTGTCACTATACATTAAAATGATTTTTTGGTTTTTGAATAAAGTGTGAATCATCTAGTGTAAGTGTCATGGTTGTTTGAAACAAACTTCTCTCTTTTTATATTATCTATTTTACTCTTGATATAACTTCTGTAATAGTTTCCTATTCTTCTTCTTAACATTACACTAGAATTGCTATTATGGAATGCAGTTTAGACATTTTTTCCAGTATTCCGGTTTCTGGACATCAAACAACCATTTGATTTATTTAGTTCTTTCTTGACTCAAAGAATTCAAAGAAAAAAAAAAAAGTATCGGCTCTAGATTCTTCATGAGCTCAAATTCTCATTAAATACTTTAAATTTGCACCTAAACCCAAAAATAAAATTTTGACCTATCTGAAATGCATAGCAAATCTTTTTTAGATCAGTCAATATTAACTTTGAATTATTAGAATCCATTTAAAATTATATTACTGAAATGAATCTTGCTTTGTCATAGGAAACCATAAGAGAAAAAAAATTATATTCCTAAACGAATATTCAGAAGAGCTAACTTGGCATTCCCAGCTGTAGAACTTACTGTTTTAAGCTGCCTTACTCTTACAAAAACTTCTACAATTAAGGAATTAATCAGCAATATACTATATTGATTAAAGCAAGTCTCTTCTATACTCAGTGAAGTCTTTCAAACTATTCAAACTTAATTCATCTTTACACTATGGTAATTTAGGTTTGTTTTTTTTTTTCCTTCTAGGAGTATATTCAGTTTCAGATTACTCAGCATTAAATAACTCTTTGGTATTATCCTTTTCATTTCTTACCAGCATGCAGGCTTCTCACCTCCAGTTTTGAAGGTAATCCTTTTCCTCCAGTTAACTTAGAAAGAATTCCTACTGTATAGATTAAAAATAAAGATTTAAAATGGTCAAATAATCTGATCAACATATAGAACATTTAAATATACATGTAAAGTTATTTTTCTTCACCCGCAGTGGGTATTTGTGTCATCATGGCTGGGCTTCACGAATGAAGATTTGGGAAGGGCTCTACCCACGTTTGTTACAAGCACATTGGTGGCTAAAAAGGCCAATATGAGATAGGCACGACTGGTGCAAAAGGCACAACAGAAAGACTCCTTAGGTGGTATATTCTGCAAGACACGATTCTTTCTGCGTTGTCTTTTCTCCTCAAGAGTGATCCTGCGTGCTTTCTCAAAGGAAGCAGCAGCGTTATAGATGGTGTGTCTCCAGGCCTTCCGATTGGAGGCTAGAATAGACCAGTTATGTTGATCAATATGGCCAAGGCTGAGATGTTTCAGGGAGTCCTTGTATCTTCTCTTCAGGGCTCCTCTCGTGTGACAACCGGTGGCAAGTTCACCATAAAGCAGGATCTTAGGGAGGTGGTGGTCCTTCATCCTTGAGACGTGTCCTGCCCATCGCAGCTGTGTTCTCATCAACATGGCCTCAATGCTTGTGACTGCTGCTTGTTCTAGAACAGATGTATTAGTCACATAATCTGACCAGTTTTGTGTACTTGCTACAAAATTAACTCTACATGTCTGAGTGTGTCATCTGAAGAAGTCTGTTGTCGATATTTCAGTCGAGTATTTGAATTAAGTAACTACAGCCTAACAGTTAGCTTTCACTGAGGTGTTCTTATTTCTGACACAGCTAAATCAGTTAAATTTGCAAAAAAGCTTCTTTCCATTCCATTTAATTTCCAAAAATTTCTTTCTCAAGACATGGTGAGCAGGTGATAGAATTGTACTACCTATAAAGTTGCTGTTCTTGTTGTTGTTGTTATTATCATTAAAGCTTCTCTAAACATAAGAGTCCAGTCTTGTCATTGCTTAACTGTCTGCTGAAAGGCACTTTGAGAGTATGCAGACGAAAGTAAGAACTTGATGGATTAGAATATTATGTCAGTAATAAAGACAGATGTTCTGCTTCTCAGAAACTGCCAAAGGAGTGGCCTTTTATAAATAGGCAGAAAAAATAATGGGACAAAACAGTGGGTGACATGTTCATAGAAACATGAAAAATGGAATGGAGGAGGAAATGGATGCCTAAATTCCAGAGCACAGTTTAAAAACCCTAGCAGCCAGAGAAATCAAGGATTAAATTAAATGAAGAATATTTTTGGTTTGTTTATCACAAATTTACAGCACTGTGGAATGCCACAACTTTGGAAGAGGAACAGCGTGAATCAGCAAAAGAGTAAACTCCAGGGAGTATATCTTACTAGTGAATCCTTTGAGATCCTTTTAACAATGGAATAACTTAGAGAATCTCTTCAGGGGTTTTGTCTTCTTGGTTTTGTTTGTGTGAATACTACTGTTGTTAAGCATTTGGGAGTTAATAACTCTATTCAGAATTGTGGGGCTGCAATGCCATCATTCATTGCAAATGGTAGGCATCTGCTATATTTATGGATTTGTACAGCAGACCTTTTGCATTCTAAAAAGAGTTCATTGTTTAACAGTGCATGATTCATTGAAGATTTCAATATTTCCCAAAATAGACAGCCATAAAGCATATGTAGCATTTGCAGTCTTTTTTGGATGTAAACTATTTTATTTTATTTATATGTAAAATGCTCAAATTGCAAAGGCGTGTCCTCAACAATAATATTTGAGATATATTCTTGGATGCCTGCCACTGAGGCCAATTTTAAGAAAATGTGTACTTTTATTAGTTCCCATAATAATAGCATCTATAAATTGATTGAAACAGTGTTGAGTGACAGACTGCTTTCTTCTTAATTTTCTCCAGTTTTTATTTGAACAGATCTTGTTGCTAGAAAGGCAATGGCAGATGTTATTTTTTAACTACAACAAGCAAAGCTTCACTTCTCTGTGCAGCATTTGTTAAATCCCCTTTAAACTTTCAGAAGATCTATAATAAGGCTTATAAAATCTGTATTGCTTTAAAAATCAAGGTAAAAAAATTATTTTCTAAACTCCTAAGTCCTTATAGAAAGATAAATAAATGTTCCCTTTGGTGCTTTTTTATTCAGAGTATCATATATGCTTTTATTTTTTTAAAAAATAGAATGATAAATTTTCTTACTTTTAAAGTAATAATTTATGAAATTACATAATTTTAGAATAATAAATGACCTATTTATTATTTTACATTATTTAGTTATTAATGTTAAACAATTACATTTTCCCCTAAGCAATTGTGGTTCCAGCAATATTTGAGCAGTTCTAAAGGACAAGAAATCTATTTCTATCTATACATATATATTTAATTTCTGGTATTATATTGCTATAAAAATAAAGGATATACATCCCTAAGTTTTTAAATCATTTAACATAGAACACTATTTTTTCCTGTGATCCAACTTCAACATTATGTTTCCTCATCAAATTATTAAATTTATTTTCACTGTCTTGTAAACTGTGGTCTTTACATTGTAGGGTATAAAACACTGAAACTTTGTAGATTCTGAGGCAAACCAGTGTATCCTTATTAGGTGTTGTTCCATCTGTTCCATATAGTTTGTTTTCTCTTATAGTAAATTAGCATCAAAACAGCACTGGTGCTTGACCTAATCTAGTATACGAGATATTCTAGTATACGAAATAGTTCAGTCACTACTTGTCACTTCCATGAATGCTGCCTCCGTACAATCCTAAACATCCACTGGTCAGATTATGTGACTAATACATCTGTTCTAGAACAAGCAGCAGTCACAAGTATTGAGGCCATGTTGATGAGAACACAGCTGCGATGGGCAGGGCACGTCTCCAGGATGAAGGACCACCACCTTCCTAAGATCTTGCTTTACGGTGAACTTGCCACTGGCTGCGGCATGAGAGGAGCCCCGAAGAAAAGATACAAGGACTCCCTGAAACAACATCTCAGCCTTGGCCATATTGATCACCATAACTGGTCTATTCTAGCCTCCAATCGAGAGGCCTGGAGACACACCATCTATAACACAGCTGTCTCCTTTGAGAACACACGCAGGATCACTCTCGAGGAGAAAAGACAACACAGAAAGAATCATGTCTTGCAGAACATACCACCTAAGGAGTCTTTCTGTTGTGCCTTTTGCAACCAGTTGTACCTATCTTGTATTGGCCTTTTTAGCCACCAGCGTGCTTGTAACAAATGTGGATAGAGCCTTCCTAAATCTTCGTTCGCAAAGCCTAGCCATGATGATGTTGTTCTACCATACATATTAAGTAACATCACATATATATGTCATGAAATATGAACTTGAATAGAGTTTTTTAAAACTTTCATTGAAGTCAAAATTTTCAGAAATATCTTAAAGCCAAGGACACTGACACTAGATAAAGCAGATATATGTCAAATTTCTAATGGCTAATGGCAAATTTCTAAATTACTGTTCAGCACTTTATGTGTCGTTAAAAAACCTCTTGAAATACACTGGTGGAAGTATGTCAATCCAAACTAATGAAAAAAGAAACACAAAAATTTCAATTATTGTTTAAAAATTCATAGCTTAAGTAATAGATTTCTGCTAGAAGCTTAACTCAATTCTATTGCACCTGATTTCTGGGCAGTGGTGAGGAGAATTATGCAATATAAGAGATAATAAACTTTCTTCTACAAGTAGAGAATGGATGAAAAGTCATTGGTGAAAGACAAGAGCATCAAGTGCCTTTCACAAGAATTAAGCTCAGCTATCCCTGCAATTTCCGTGGCACTATGCAGGCATCTTCTCAAATCTTGGCTTCCAGTTAAGAAAAAGATTAACCGGTTTCCTCAAATGCAGATAATCCACACAATGATTTGTGTGGTGCAGTTAAAACTCAGATGTTTGGAACACAGGACCACATTGGAGCACCTTCGCCCTGCAGGCAACCTGGACTGGTCCCTAATCCTGTGATACGGAAAAAACTGAGATCCGTTCAAGTTTTGGGAATATTCTTTGACTATTGTATTTACGTTAAAATCCATTTATTACTCTATCTGAATCATTATCATCAATAAACCTGTAAATGTATCTATTTTTTTCCCCATATATATTTTAAGGTGGACCTTGGAGAGTCCAGAAGATGCTGATAAGGAAGAGTAGCTTATAGGAGACAAGTGATTTTCCTTATATATTCTTCTCACACTTTTAACTATATACCACATATCTGTGAAACATGGAATACAGAAATTGTATGCCACCTAGACAGTTAGGATCACAATGCATAGAGATAGGAAATGTCCCTGTTTATTGTGTAGGGTTAATGTTTTATCAGAAATCTGAATAGCACCAATATCATTCCAGCAGACTTATCAGCATGTGCTGGCTGTTTTTTTTCCCCTACCATCTGCAGCATATGCAAACACATTACAAATCACCCACTGAGGTAATTTTTCTTTATGTCTGCTGCTTGCTTAGGGGTACATAACCTATCACCAGGTATCCTAATAAAAACTCTCTACTTCTCTTTTAAGTTTCCTTTTATTTGGGGCAACTGTCACCAAATCAAAGGTCTGTTTTAAATACTAATTGTTCATCAGATCAGTGAAGACTCCACCACTGTAAATATGATAATTGCTGGACAGACACAGACACATGCTACACAACAGACAAAAATCAGTTGCAATTTTTTTCCTGGAAAGGGATTACATACGGTTTGATTTTTTTTTTACTTTGCTGTTTTCTTGACAAATATTTGTGTATTTTTCTACAAACTAATGCTGTGATTCATCATAAATAGCAAGTTCTACACCCATAACAAATTCAGCAAATGAAAAAAATTCATCCCTTGAGCATGAAGGTTAGTCTGAGTGTAGGTTGTGGTGCTTGTCTTCATGGGTGTAGAAATTTGCAAAAGTAGTCTATAGATTTTTGCATGCTTACTACAGGAACAGTGGAATGAAACCAAAAGGAACTGTGAAGTTTCTTAGCTGGTAGTTATTACTGCAAAGCCAATCCTCCATTTAGGTGCTTAGCATGTATGTATTTCAGGTGTATATATGTAGAATGTCTTCAGTGCTGAACCCGTGCAGATGCTGAAAGTCAGCTGTAATGCTTATTTTTATTTATAGAAGAACTGACAGTGAATGCAGTTAGCTTGACAGCTAATAACCTTTCAGTGTATCTTCTCAGCATGATCTAGACCTTCCCAGTATTGGAGGATGTTATTCTACCCTTACAGTGACCAGACATTTATACCTCCTAGTTAGATTTTTTCATTCTATAAATATGAGGTTCTCTGAAACACAGAACTATTTTCCTTCTCATTTTCTAGCACATCCTCTGGAGCGGTAGCACTGTCCTAAACTGGAAAAGTCCCTAAAACAGAGCTATTCAGTCTGTTACTGTGCATGTTTCTCATAAGAGTAATTGGAATAAAGAGGCCACTTACACATTCTTGCAAAAAAAAACTTGACTTTTTTTTTTTTCTATATCACCAGTTCTACTTGCAGTTCAAAACAAGGAAAAGCATAAACATAAGATCTCTCTAACAGTAATAACATCACATGCAGCTGCCAGGAACAGTTTGTACCAAGGAAACATTGGGCATATGTTGATGTGACAGCCATTGGCAGAGTTTGGTTGCATATGCTGCACTGTCAAAACACCTTTTTAACTACCTCAGAGGGTTTGTATTATTTTCTTTTTCATTTTGAGATAAAATTCAGAAAACAAATGAGTTTCTGCAAAGTTTCAAACAAGTATTTGAAAGAGTTCCTTATCCAGGAACCACAATGTATTATGCCTTTTTTTCCCTAATTTTTATATGTTATTCCTCACTCCATGAGATCTATCTTAACTTCTTTCATAATAATATATATAATGTCACAATTATATAATTATATAGATTATATAGATCTATATAGATCTATACCTATATAGATTATATAGGTATCCAGGCTATAGATCGATAGCCTGGATACCTAAAGTAATTATGAGTAGATGTTCTATTTTAATATTTTTCATTCCTTAAAGGTGAACAGAAGAAATGCTTTCATTCATATGATAAAGATTTAGACAAATCATATGCATGTGTACACTTGAGTTTTTGTATGTACTACTCTGTGTGTGTATGAACATATACAAACACAAGCTCATTGAATATCTTTAACTATCACCTTTACAAATACTAAAGAAACTGAAAAAAGTTCACTATATTTCCTCAGAAAGACATTTTCCCATTCATCCTCGAAGGGAAACAAAAAAAGCAAAACAAAACATAAAGTGTACATTCAGTCTTGAAAACACTTTCTTTTTCCAAAATTCTTGGAAAAGGGATGAGTTTAGCAACCTACCCAAATGACAAAGAAATGAGTCCAAATCCATTAGAGTCAGAGAGATTCTTTCCATTAACTAAAATAATTTTGGGATAAGGCCCACGGCACATGTTTTCTAGCGATTTGTATTAAAATGTGAAAGAAATTACATCAACACATTAAAATCGCATACTGAAAATGTGCTTTTATGCTATACTAAAAATAGCTGCTAGATCATCCTTATAAAGAGAGTTCATCATGGTTGTTGAATAACCAGAGTAATAGCTGCCCAGATACCATAATGAGATTTATGTAAAATATTGTGTGGGCAGAAATTATAATCACTTTTTTGTTGTTGTTATTGTCATAGAAGAGAAGATTTCATTTTTCAGTTTCTAGCCTTGTGAAGTTCAGTTAACGGACTGAGATTACAGTTTAACTCCAGCTTATCACTACCTATATGGTAAATGTATATATAAAAATGTATATACATCTGGTAGCAAAATTTCCAAGCCTTAGCCTAAAATCAGAGGGTAAAAATATTTCTGTGGTATATATTGTGAAATTTGAGGGCTATGAGCACTAAATGCTTTACTGTTTTAAGCTTTATATTTCAGATAAATGATACTGCCTCTCAATATTAATTACAAAAAAAAAAGCACCTAAAAGATAATAATTCAATTACAATGAATGCTCTTGACAGCTGTTTGAAGAGAATTAGCTAACTATGCTGAACTGATAGTGAGATAATTCACAGTATGAAAAAAAGAAATAGTAGGTAGACTATTTTATAACAGCTGTATACCTCCTTAGGGAAACTGAATAGTTCACGTGAAGACATGCGTACAAAATACATCAGGCAGCTCTCAGATCATTTTCTGTAGCATCTTCTCAAATACCTCATGTTTATCATGGAGATGTCTCAGCTTCAATTCAGCCTTACTACAGTCTCAATAATTTATATTTGGAAACTGTAGATTACTTACTTCATAGTTCAGAGGACTAGAACACCTTCCTGTGAAAAAAGGCTGAGAGAGTTGGGGTTGTTCAGCCTGCAGAAGAGAAGGCCCAGGAGGAAGCCCGGGTGCAGCCTTTTAGTACTTAAAGGGGCCCTATAAGAAAGACAGAGAGAGACCAGTAGTGACAGGACAAGGGACAATGGTTTAGAATGGAAATATTTAGATTAGATATAAGAAATTCTTTAGTATGAGAGTGGTTGTAGTGGGTTGACCCTGACTGGATGCCTGGTGCCCACCAAGCTGCTTTATCACTTCCCCTTCTTATCTGGACACAGGAGAGAAAACTGTAACTGTGGGTAAAAGCCTGAGGGAAGGTTTGGGAAGGTTTCGGAAGGTTTGGTAAGGGAAGGGAAGCAATTTCTTGTAAAAAAGTAGAGAAATTTGTATACAAAGCAGTAAGTTACATGAGGATAGATTAAAAGGCCTAAATCACTGCTTAAAAAGAAGTTGAACTTGCAACTCAAAAGTTTTAAAACTGTTTAAATGTGTTCTTTTTTTTTTTTTTTTTTCATTTCAGCTGTTAAAATATTTTCTAGTGTGGTATTGTCTCTGCAGCACAGGAAGTCCATAAGGAACAAGCATTTCTGGTAGAAATCCATAGATGAATCACAAAAAAAAGGTAGGAAAGTTAGAACTTCTCAAGGCACAGAATACTATGTCAGGGCTAGTGTATACACTTACAGTTTCTCATTGCTAAAGCTTTTTCTCTTCAGCACTGTAATAATGTCACTGCTATCTGCACAATGAATTTTATATTTAGCACAGATGAACAAAAGAGATAATTTGATTCCGATTCTTTTTGTGCATTACCAATAGAATTAGGAACTGTTTGCAAGCATGAAACCAAGCTCTGCATTGATTAATATTGATAAATGCTAACATATGTATATTAATATATTATTATATAAACATTAATGTGTTATATATCAATATATGTAAAAATCCAATATGGATATCAAATATGTATACAAATACTTAATCTCCAAGATTTTAGATATAGAAGACATAATTTAGTATCTGATCAACATAATCTTTCTGATGGTACCACATGAGAAAGACAGAGTGAAACAGAAAAAGAAAATGAGAATGAGATAGAAAGAAAGAGGGAAAGAAAGGATGGACAGACAGTAAGGCAGAAGGAAGAAAAGTAGGGTGGGAAAGAGGGAGGGAAGGAGAGAAGGAGGTGGGGGCAGAGGGGGAGGGAAAAAAAAAGTTTTTGGAGGTCTTCTCTGAATGGGATTATATAAAGGGAAGTTAAGAAAAAAAATGTTCTCCAGTAGTGGAAACTTTTCTGACACAATTCCAACATTTTTAGTGAGTAGACCACCAGGTCACGGGGGTGGGAGATAAGGCAAGGGGAGGAAAAAAGAACATTACAGACCATTGAAAGATTTTGTTACCATTGGATTTCTGAGTTTAGATAAATTGTACTATTTAGAAGTGCTAAAGCCACAATGTCATCATAATCATCATCAGAAAATCTGTTGCTAAAACCTTTATACATTAGCATAAACATTTATAACTACAATGGTATACATGCTGTAAGCTCATTTTTAAAAAGTCAAAACTTAAAAGAGCAGTAATTAATGTCAACATTTCTGTTAATATTTGGTAACTGTATTGTAACAATCCTTCACAGCCCAAATTATGTTACAGTCCACTGAGGGAAGTTAAATATTAAATGATTCCTGACCTTTCATTTCTTCATTATGTGTTTATTCATAGTGCTACCATATCTGGGTACAGACAAGCCTTGTCTAGAGTCCAAGTAATATATATAGCATACAGAGAAAATAAATATTATTCTAATAAATTTAATAACATTATTAAAGAAACATAATCTATGAAAATATTGCAAATTAGATTAAGGTCTCCAGAAGGACTGCTCAAAACCAAAGTATTAGATCTCTGTTTCTCTGGACCTTAAAATTTATTTTTGTTAACCCCTACATACAGGGTAAATTAATTAGGGACAATCACCTATTCTCAGGACAAATGCAGAGAAGATTTTTCTAGCAAAAAATTTTAATTTATGAGGCAAAATTCTACATGCAAAAGTTTATTAAAGTATTTATCTTAAGTTTATTTGTATTTATCTTAATTTAATGAAGAAGTAGATTCCAGGACACTGTGAAACTTGCAGTTCTCATAAATGTGCTTCAAAAATTAACCAGTGGGGAACCCCTAAATTGAATCAATAAAAAGCATTTGAAATTACATTTTCAGACTGCTCAGCAACAAATTCTTTGTAATTGTTTATACTGACCGTGCTTTTCTAATAAAAAATCCTCTTTTAATGCGTAATGTTTCCCTGAATAGAAAAGGCTTAATTAGGCTTCATATGCACAACCAGGAATCACGAACAGATTATAATTTGTATGACAAAACTGGAGCATCATTAACATTACATTTGGTATGGTAGTTATAAGAAATTGTATTGAATAAATATCTGCAGCTTAAGATCGAATACTATAAAATAAATATAACCCCTTACCTGAAAATATGATTGTGGGCCTTTTTTCCCATGCATATTACTGTTCATTGTAGAAAGGCTGCAGAGAGGGAAGTAGGTCCATATATATGACTGATAATTTAATCTGTTATAATATAATCATTTTGAGGAACTATATGGTGGAAATCTTTTCATGGCTTATTATACAGAATTGTTAAAAGTCCTCTCAATCAGTCACATTTTATGGAAATAAGACTTAAGGAAAAAGAAATCCTTTATTGTGAGTCAAAATTAACATGAAATCCATTTCTCCTTTTGTAGCTATCACTTCAAGTTTTACTGTGTTTACTACTACCAGGTAAAATCTTTTAAGCAACATGAAAACATTTTTGATAAACAGTATACATAGAAAATATCATCTTCCTAATTATACTTTATATATTTCAAATAGTCCTAATTACTTGTTAATTGGAAACAGGGTTCACAAATAAACAATTTTGTTATTATATTTCTTTCTTCATCAACTTTTTAACTTCTGTAGGAGTGAGGGAAGGGAAAAATATGTAGCACTATAAAATATTTCTTGAAATATGAATGTTGTACCAACTGATAAGTGACTCGGGACCTTGACTTAAAAACTGCTTGTCTTTTTCTCACCTTCAAATCTGAATAGCGGAAAATGCTTTGATGGTACACAGAATGATACATCCATGTAGGAGCCATGAAAGAGTACTAACAAAAGTGCTCATGCAGAAAGGCAGCTATAACAGGGTATCTTACCTTCTCACGCTTTCATGTTTACTTTGAAGTAAAAAAAAATTAAAAAAAAATCTTAGTTTCCCCTGGAAAAAGTTTCTCTCTGATGATCCATAGTGTGAATAGAAATAATAGGGATCTCTATTCATACTTTCTGAATCTGTGTCCAAAACAACCACTCTTTCACCACTGGCTCAAGCAGGTAGAGAAGAAAAAGAGATTGTAATGAGATTTCAAGGAGTTGATCTCCAAAATCTTTTGCCCTTCACCTGTCAGTCCTAAGAATTGGAGACTACAGGAAAGCAAAATTGCTTGGTTTATGAGACCTGGCTTTCCATCACTATTGAAAGCATTTGAGTTCCTCTTTGAAAATACCTGAATATATATATATTCAACTTGCTCTAAGCTTTGACCAGTAAAACACTGCCTATTCAATATGTAGAGGAGTATGCATTCAGCAGAAGCCTAAAAATAAATGACAAATCTTGGTTGCAGTTGCACCATGCTGATTTAATGTAAAGTGTGATAGCTTCAGATATGTTGTTTTCAATAATATGAACTCAATTCCATAGAAAAACATTGTATTTATTCATAGCAGAATGGTAAATGTTGCAGTATTGGGTTAAATTGAATGGATATATTTTGTGTGGAAATATGCATTGGATGGGCAAGTACTTGTGACTGGAAAAAGCTGGAGTTGAGAAGTAAATGTATTGATGTAAATGAAAATGTATTGATTTGGCAAAAAGTTACTGGCTTCTATAAATATATTTTTGAAAGAAAACCTATTAATGTATAAAAATATAATTCTATCATTTGGAAAGTACTGTTATTGATTTCAGAATAGATTGACAATATATCAGATTCAGCAAAATGGCCTTGATTTCAGTGTCTATTGCACATATTTCCCTGAAATTGTATTGTGTTAAAAAATCAAATACAAATCCAATTCAGTTGTTTCCAGTCTCAAAAGTGTTGCAACAAACTCATGTAGATGAACCAGTTAGTCTTTATTAAATTGGGAGAATTTATTTAGGATTCTTTAATTAGCATTTGTCTTTACTTACATTTCTGAGACTTCAATTTCAGTAATGGATGAGCCACCCCTCATTCACAGCTCTGATTTCTTATTGATGCACATTCACAGCTATGCCTTTGCTTCTATCAGCTCCAAAAGCCAAGTTTTAAAGACTTATTCCTCCAAACTTTTGTTCAGAGAAGACTTTAATACTATTTTTTTATTTTCCTGAGGAATGGAGTAGCTTTCATGTAGATTGTCCTTTCTCATGCTTCACTAGAAACTGAATAAATTTCCTCTTCCTTGGAAGTTAGCAGAATTCATACAGAATTTTTGCTGTCTTCTATTTTAAACTTGTTTCTAACATTTTTTTATTATAAGGTACAGACTTTTGTTTGCCTAGTGTGAGCTTCATCTTTGCTATGGTATTAGCTACCAGGGAAATATGATAGTCATAACAAGTAATATCCTATTCCTTCCTAAGCTAACAATATTTGTGATTCTATGTTTTCTTCTATGAGTTCTAAGTGCAAAAAAATCATATCGTAAGACATTTTATCTCAAATAAAAAAATGCATTAAAATATTTACATTTGTTAAATTAAAAGTAATTTGATAATTTTTTAATATTTTTTTCAAATGCTGTTTCATATCCCATTGCAAAACCAGTCTTCATTATCTCCAGCTTCCTACACTGATAGCTTTCAAAATATCCTGCTTGATATCTTACCTCCTGATTCCTGTATGTGCACACTTGTTGACAGCTTATTTGATCCCCATATCTTCTCTCTTTTCTTTCTACTCTTTCTTTGCCTTTCTGCAAACTTCCTATTTAGCTACTTCACAGAAACTGTTAAAGCCAGAGAGGAAGCTCTCTCCCCTCCCTTGCTTTGAACTCACTCAGTTCTTGGACTAAAATCCTGACAAAAATAAATTGGAGCACTAGATTTCACTATATAATAAAATATGTGCATAATATGCGCATAATATGCTGAGAAATCGAATAGTAGACCCAGAAAGTAACATTAGCAGCATTTACTTAGATTATCTTGAAACTAAGACAGTCATAAGTTAGTCCTGTTTCTAGCAGATGGGAATTCACTCACCAGTAACTGGTGTCATGGTCAGAAATGCAAACTGAGCTTGTACAACGAAGGAAAAAAAGAAATTAAAATATGAATACTTCAGAACTTATTTTTATGATTATAATATGCTGTGTTAGGGAAGTTTGATGAAAGTTAAGGTAGAAACCGCAGTGTATTCCTGTTGCTGATTTGTTTGGTCTGTCCCCAAGCACAAATCTCAAGAATGGACTAGACTGGTAATTGCAGAGATGAGAACTGGTGGAAGTAGACTGGTAAAAATCATTAATTCCCTACACTAATCTCCATATTTCAGTTTACAAGAAAGGAGGGGAAGGGAAGCAGTATTTTGATAACATGATAACTTGGCTGAGATTTTTTTTGTGCATAAAGAAAAGCAAAAGAATGAAAAAGGGAAGACAAAATAATAAATGAATTTGCAATAAAATTCACCTGAGAAATACCATCTGCACATTCTAACTGTTAAAAGTACAAGTGGCATGCTGAGCTTGTTTTGATAGCTTGATGAAAAAACAGTGTTTATGAAGACATAGAGGAAAAGAAATTATTAAAGGCCAGGGACCATTTTTATTTATGTATGTAGATAAATATAATTGAAATAGAGATGAAAGTTACATTAAAATAATTGTTGCAATGATGAAAAATATTATGAAATACATAATTACATGTGCACTGGTACACATATCAAACAAAACAGCTGGTCAAAACATCAGCTAGTTGTAAATTGTTTGTTCAGTTAACTGTAAGTATTTAAACAAGAAAAAGAATATGATATTAGCAAGAGGGTGAGAGGTGAAGATGGGAAATTATTTTTCCTCACCATCAAACAGTGCTACAGTTTAAATAACTTCAAGATCTTTGGAAACCTTTGAAATAGCTGTGCTGTTCTGCTTTTAAAGAAAGCAAGAAAATGCCTCGGTGATGTTACTCAATTCAGTTGACAGAGTCAAGTTCTTCTGATTGCAATAAAGGATTTCAAAATGAGACTGTAGAGACACCTTTTGTTCCCTTTCTCCCAAAAACTATTTATATGAAGTAGAGCAGCTCCATGAGAAGGACTGAAATTTCGTCACTTCCTCTTCAAAAGAGAAATAGGTCTCAAGAAGGGTAAATTCAGGTATCACTTCTGATTGAGGTAGATGTTAGGTTCTGGATTTGACTTGAATTTACTTAACACCGGACTACCAGTTTTGCTGAAAAAATGTTGAAAATGAGATCTTTTCACCAATAAAAATTATGCTTAAACTAGCATGTTATCACAAGAAAAGTATTTTGGGGAAGCCACCATAATCCACCAATGTGTATGTAACAAAATAGTTTCAAAAAAATTCTGATGAAGGTGATAAAAATCCGGTAACAATATCCTCTGATTAATTAATACAAAATCAAACTTGTAAGTGTGCCTTCAATTACTGTCCATCCTACCCGCTCCCATATCTTACTTTTATTAGAGTTCTATTTCTGTGGGTTCTTGAAAACACAATATCTTGGAGTTAATTTTTTTTTAATGCGTCTTTAAGAGGGCTTATGCTGTGTTTGGAAAAACTGAATGGAATTCAACAAAATTAGAGAAGTTTTAAAGAAAGAAAACTCTGTTAAAACTCTACTCTTTGAATGATAATGTGCTGCATATATGGATTTTAAACTCTGATCTTTAGTTTACCATCTGAAAAGTTTTGTCTTGGTTCACAAAGAAAGCTGAAAAAAAAGCTTAAAGCTGCCAAATAAGAACAACTCCTTGTGAGGACCTATAGAATTTTTTTGATTTCAAGAGGCAGATACATATTCCATTTGAGGAAAAACTGTGGACCATATAAGTAAATAGAACACGAGGTGTTTTTATGCATGTTCTAAAAGCTTATCTTAGAGAGTTTCATTCTGTATTACTTAAGATAATTCTTAAGAGGTTTTTTTTCCCCATTTTTTTGGTTGGTTGATTGGTTGGTTGGTTAGTTAGTTGGTTTTTTGGGGAGCTGGTGTTACATAGAGCAAAATACCAATGAGGAAATATAATTTACTAAAATAACTTCTTTTAGGTTCACAAAGAGAATCACCTGCTATTTTTGAAGAACATGCGAGACATTTATTTCCTTTATTCTTTAAAGTGAGAAATGAGGGTCTATATAGGTATGTAACAATTATAATAGAAATAATTAATGGATGTAAGTAAAATAATTGCAACAGAAGCACAAAGGCAACAGTGATACAACAGCAGCAGAGTATTACAGTAATAAGTCACAGCACTCCAATTTCCTGAGCTCTGAAGAGAAACATGAAGGTTTGATACAATCTCATAATGAACCTTGAAGTCATACCTGATGAGGATTTAAAATTGCACTCCTGGGAGAAATAAGCCAGTGGAGGTTGTGTTGAACATCCTCCCAGTGTCCTAAAAGATATACAAAAGACCAGGTGACTGAGCGTGTTCTGAGGGTCTGTTAGCGTGGAAATTTTTGTCATTGCACAGCCAATCTTTGCACTACTTACTTTGGAGATTGTGTGTTGCTAAGAAGTCTTGCTCATTCTGAGTCACAGATGATGTGTGGACTTTTTTTTCACTATAAGTAAATATGTGGTCCAGCAACTACTGAACAATCTGTGGAATGCAAATAAGAAAAGTATATCGCTTTGGGGAAACTTTCCACTTCTTATGTGAGAGCTTTGCAACTATAAAGGGTAACTGTCAAAGACTCAGCAAATCCAAAAAGACTGAAGTTCACTGTCCTAAATCTAAAATCCTAAATTACTTCAGGAAATGAGGGACTTGTGGTAAGAGGAAGTGTAACAATATACAGAAATAGAATTTTTTTGGATGAAAAGACTTGGATTTCTCTCAGTATTTCTGTGTGCTCCTAAGTGACACTGCTTTGATTTCATCAGTGCTTGCTCTTTCCACAGTGCATGTTACCAGTAAAGCACATTTCTACACACAAAGGGCTTATAAAGCTGAACCACAATATCTTTATACAGTTAAAACCACATCCCGGTAAGTATGCAATACTGTAAAAGACTTGTCTTAAATTAATATAATTTCAGGTTTCCAAAGTAGTTTCTACATAATAACTGATGACAGTCACAACGACAAAAATCGGACTGCAATGTTAGTGGAAAATAACATAGGGGAAGAAAATTAGACAGGCAATGTAATGAATTAAAAAAAAAAAAAAAGAACAAAAGACCACATTAAAAATAAGCATAATCCCTGGGTTTGCTAAAAGCAGGGTGAGAGTTCACCATCTGTTTTATATTATTTTAATAGTCAGGCTTCAGTCCATTGTATTGTAAATTGGGTAGGTAATGATCTGTATTTTTACTTTTTCATTTTTTTTCTTTCCACATTCCTTCTTCCCTACCTCCACTACTTCTGATTACAAAACTGTAAACTAAAACTAAAAGGTACGTATATATATATTCATAAATGAATATATATAAATATAAATCCTCATAGATGTATATACATATATAAACTCAACATTTTCTGTAAATCTCATTCAGGGAGCAGACTGAAATGTTCATTATTTCACAAATATTTATGTTTATGTTTATTCAAAAATGTTCATAGTGCAGTTGCCCTGGAAGCTTGTTCCAGTTATATTTCTTACCTGGAAGACACCTGTTCAGCAATTATATGGCCAGCAGTACATTAGCAACATTGCCTGCTGGATTGCAGGTGTTTGAATCTATAGGGAGAAGGTCATTACATTACCATTTCTCTCCATCTGGCCTTAAGAAAGCTAAGTGTGTATGGGCCACTGAGATTGCTCACTTCAGAGGATATCTCCCTGTCCATTTATCATCAAACAACACATACCACACTTCCAGAATTTCTAAGATGCCAGCTATTATTAATTTCTAGTTGTGAGACTTGTTAAGTAGTACTGCTCTAAGTAAATAGATTAACTCCTTAGTCTCCATACACACTAGCAAAAATACCTTGAAATTCCTGTGTGTGCAATCCATTTGTTTGCTTGTTTTTACTGTAACTTATAGAAAAAAAAATGTTCCTTGCAGAAAGGTGGTTTTTACCTGGAGTTTTACACTGTCTGCTGGTGTCAGACCAACAGTAGAAAGGTTAGTAGCTTATATTTTAGTGTAGAAAGCCATGAGGCACGAGACACTGACACTGATCAGCTAAATGTGAAAGAGTAAGGGTATTTCTACATATCTTTCTTTGTTGCACTCACTTGTGATACATATCAATCAGAAGGATGAAACCAGAGCAGATATGTTTTAACTTCACCAAACCACATTATTATAACATTGTTTTTATAAATTCATTGAGAGAGAAACGTTAACAAGGAAGGAAAACTGCTTCAGCCACATCTTTCTTGCAGGAAATATGCTGGCAGTTTGTCACTGTCCAATCCAGTACTGAGTCTGAAAACTTTTTATTATGGCTACAACTACCCAAGTACCTCCCACTGTTTCTAAGCAAATCCAGATATGCAGCTAAGCAGATGACTATAGCTATGCCTTGTGTGTACAGAATGGACAAAATTTACCATGAGGAGAAGTTGAAAGGCCTAAATTTACAAATATATAATGGAATTTAATGAAATATCTTGGCTGAAATCAGATTAATAATTTTGACCCTTTAGATAGAAATAAATTGGAGCAACTTGTACAGATATAAAGGGGTTTATATCGAGAATTGATGTATTTATGGATCTTGCTGCATGATGTATTTAGTACAGCAGACAGGAACTTAAACCTCATGATACAGAACATCCTTTGCAGTCCTATCTTCTTACAGAGTCAATAAAGAAAGACAATATTTTCACTGGGATGATGGTCTCAAAGGGAAATTTTTGGCCTACAGGTCCCAGTTTTCTGTTCTTATGGACTTCAAAGAACCACATAATTGTTGATGTTCAAAAGGAGCTCTGGATGTCGCTCTCAAATGCCATTGTTCAAGCAGGTCCACATAGAGCAGACTATCTGAGTCCATTTTCAGGCAGCTTTTGAGTACTTCTGAGGATGGAGGCTCTGCAGCCTCTCTAGTAATCTGTCAGTATCACAGTAAAAACATGTTTCCTTATGTTCAAACAGAACCTCTAGTGTTTCTTCTTCTACTCATTGCTTCTTAAGAGTACTGCCAAGGATGCTAGTGACAAAATAAGTAACAGAAAAGAAACAGAGGAACCTTTAAGCATACCATGTAAAACTACTAGTAAAACATTTCTCTTTCTTCCTTTCTGTATCTCTATGAAAATGATTTTACAAGCTTATGTATAAAATTAGAAGTTTTTTTCTTGGACAAAATTATTAAAATAAAAATTTAGCTATGTAAAAAAGACACCATTTTTTTCTACAGCTTCCTGAGGATGGGAAATGGTGATGGAGGTACTAATCTATTCTCCTTGGGATCCAATGACAGGATGCGTAGGAATGGCTCAAAGATACATCAGGAGAGGTTTAGACTGGATATTAGGAATAATTTTTTTACCTCGACGGTGGTCAAACCCTGGAACAGGCTTCCTAGAGAGGGGATTGTTGGACCAGGCCTGTCAGTGTTTGAGAGACATTTGGACAATGCCACTAACAACATGCTTTAACTTCTGATCAGCCTTGAATTTCAAGCAGTTAGACTGGATGATTGTTGCAGGCCCCTTCCAACTGAAATATTCTATTCTATTCTATTCTATTCTATTCTATTCTATTCTATTCTATTCTATTCTATTCGCTTTTTTATCTTTTATTATTTTTCTTTTTTTCCTCCCCTATTTACTTTTGGGGGGGGTTGTTTGTTTGTTTTGGTTTGGTTTTGTTTATTTTTTGGGTTGTTTTTTATCCTCAAGAATCACAGAGGATATGTTGAGTTGGAAGGAACCCACCAGGATCATCAAGTCCAGCTTTTAGGCCTGCATAGGACCATCCCCAAGAGTCACACCATGTACCCAAGAGTCATATCATGTGCCCCTTTTTCTAATATCCAATGTAAACCTCCCCTGACACAACTTCAGTCCATTCCCTTGGGTTCTGTCACTGGTCACCTCAGAGAAGAGATCAGTGCCTGCCCCTCCTCTTTCCCTCATGAGGAAGTTGTAGACTGCAGTGAGATCTCCCCTCAGTCTCCTCCAAGTTGAACCTGGTTTGGTTTTGGTTCAGTTTTGTTTGGTTGGTTTTTTTGTTATTGTTGTTGGGGTTTGTTTTGTTTTGTTTTGTGGGGTTTTTTTTTACCATTTAGTATTGTTTTAATGCTAGAGTATTATTAAGTTGCTCCGCTGACAAATTCAGGTTTTTCAGAATCAGTCGTGCTATATAAGATCATTTTCACTAGATGTAACAATGGTTTATTGTCTCTTTTAAAGGTTGGGGAGGTAAAAAATTAATTTAATTTCTAAAGTAAGGTGCAATAAATCCAGTTATTTTTTGGTTTCAACAGCTTTCTGATAAGCTTTTGGGATATACTTAATAACATACACTCATCTAATCATGCCTAGTTTATATGAAAAATGTGACTTGTTACATTGGCTTTGATTTTATATTTTCAAACAAAATATTTGTTTTCATAGAAGAAATTCAGAATAACAATACATCTTAACAGGGTTGCAAAAATTTTAGAAGACAAATGTTTCATTCTAGGAGGAACCACTTTACAACAAACTAGTAGTTTTGAGAAATGGATGAGTAACACAATAAAACAGAAGTTCAGCTTATCTGCTGAGATGTTTATCTTCTCTCAACAAAATAAGGTCACTCTCTTCAGAAGAAATCTTAAAAATGTAATGGAGCTAAACAATAAATAGAAATGCTGTCTTCTCATTATCTTGCGAGGAAGTGTTTTCCTGATGTACTTTGTCTTTCTTACTTGTGTGTATTAGCTTTCAACCAATATATCCGTTCATCCAGAACTTTCAGGTCTAGGCAGAGGAGAATATTCAGTTGCAAAATTTGATAAAACAATTTTTTGTGAGTATATTACATGTTTTATGGGTGCATGGTAAGCTTCTAATGTTCAGCCAAAATGCTACAGGAATGAAAAAATACCATCTGTGTGTTATGCCTCAATTTTTCTTTTGTAACTTTTATGTTGGATTGTAGTGTATGAAGACAGACTTCCAATTTTAGTATATTTTTATGAAGTTGCAGGTTCTACCTGTTCAGATGGAAGAAGCAATTCAGGCATGAGAAAGCTCAGAGCTGAATTTACACTTCAGTTCCTACTCCAGCCTCTTTGCTTGCCTGAACAACCAGGGTAGGCAGATAGAAGGGCAGGAGAGTGGCAGAGTTGGAGTGGGAAGAGCTAGTGAGACAGAAGCACTGAGGGGAACTGGTTTTGTGTCTCATCAAAGAGTTCATCAGAGGGTATAAAACACAGAAAGAAATATCTTTCGCTCATCTTAAACAAAATTAGAGAGTTTGTGCTTATTTTAACAAATAATGCAAAGACATGATTGTTCTTAGTAAAGTATGAGCTGTGATATATCAGTATTTTTAATGCCTTCACTTCTAAAAGTATAAAACCCCACAAACTCATTAGTCTCTACATGTAAACACAAATATCTACTTCTTGTAATACCCTTCAGTTCTATTAAATTCAATACACAATTCTGTAAATGAAATATAAGATTGGAAAAGTGATCAATTTAAAATGGATAAAGGAATTAAGAGAATCTATTTGTCTAAGGAATAGTGGAGTGGAGCTCCACCAGTGAATCTCTTCTTCAGAATCCCTAAAACATTAGTCTTTCTACTTCAACTCTAAGCTCTGCCCCCAGGCTGAGCAGATCATGACCCGACTACACCTCACATAACTGTTGTCTATGCTGCCCTCTGAGAGCAATGCCAGGGTCTGACATTCCCAGCCACTATGCAGATAAGCAATCACAGTAAAATTACACTCACAAATTGTGTTGAAAAATTTACTGGGGTAGTTTTATTATAGCCTCCTTAGTCCTTCATGGCTACTTGTTACAGGAAAAGTCATAGTCTTGTAGGTGTGACAGCCACAATAATAAAGTTACCTGATGCTTGCCAATATAGAGAAACATGAAGCTGCTTTATTGTTCTTCTTCTTCTCAATAAGTATTGATATCAAATATGACACCAAGACTTCAAAATGGAAATACTTAAGGGAAAAGTAATTTCTATTTCATGAAAAGTTTCCATTTAAGTCTTATGGAATTGCAAACTGTCAGAAACTCTAATTTTATGCCTGTAGTTTGTGCAATATGACTTGTTGGGTTTCAGTTTGGCAGCGAGCGAGAACTCCAGCCACTGCTCAGTCTGCACCCATGGCATCTCATATCAATATTTTTGATGGGTCAAACTCTGGACAAAAACACATCTTCTCATCAAAGAGCAGAAGAGTTGCGACCTATGGATAGAGCTGTGATCCAAGTTCCTTAGACATTACAGGCAGTCATGGTTTTCTCACTGCATACATCTTAAATTAATAATTTCTTATCCAGAACCTACAGTCCTATAATTGTAACAGGATGTCACTGTTATCATTGCCATGTTCTGCATTTTGTGGTCATCTTTCAGTCAGTTAATGGAAAACTCTATGTAAATGTCAAATATTATTAAAGTTCTTTTGGATATACAGAAAGTGGCCCACATGAGGAATTAAGAAATTTTGATTTTTTTATGGACAAGCATTTGAAAGACTCAAATTCCAACTCTAGAATTCAGGGATCATAAAAGATTAATTTCAATCAAGAAAACTATCACCTCTGTCTGTGCTGGTGTTGGATCTGATGTCAGATCTTCCTCAGAAGGATCTACTATGTCTTCACCTTTGCCATCTTTTGCTGCACAGAGATGGTCCTTAGGTTCAATATAAGAGTTGTTTTAGCGTGTAATGCAGGCCTTTCTAAGGTCAGATTTACAAGGGACAAACAATAAAAAGCTGCCTTGGAAATTCAGGGATTGAGCTGGTGAAGCAAAGTTTTTAGCATAAATAGTAATTATACAACATACTTATTGACGCCTCAGAAATATTATTTTCAAGCAAATAAGCATATAAGACTAAAGTTACCTAATTTGTTATCAGGCCACAAGAAACAGAACATTGTTAGTTCTTTGGCCATGTGTGCTACTAGGCAGGTAAAACTACATGATTGCTTCATTTACCTGCTTCCTGCCTCATCTAGTATCTAGAATGAACTGTATTAAAGAACTAAATTAATTTATTTTTTAATAAATGAAACTTCTGTGAAGTGTGAAGCCAAAGTAGAGAAATGGACAGAAGAAAAGCAATGGTTAGCTTAATGGAGTAAATATCCCTATCTTACCTGTATTTATTCTGAGATTTGATAGAAGATTCCTTTTTAGTGTAAGTAATTTAAATCCAGATATTTACAGATGAAAATCAGCTAGATTTTGCTTTCCAAACCACTAATTAGAATTCCAGAAAAAATAGAGCATGTTTCACAAGAGGCTTCAAGACTGTTAAATATTTTTTCATTCAGATTAGGAATAAAATTTAAGCATACCAATTTACCCAAAGAAATACTGAAGAGGATGTAAGCTAAAGTAAATCATGTGGCTTTTTCAACCCTTTTTTTCCCCCCTAAATATCTTGTATCTGAAAAGAATTATACAAAAGTTTCTGTGACAGAAATCTTTCAGGAATTTTCACTTTTTTCTCCAAAATAACAGCTGAAACCCAGGGCAGCTGTCATATCCAACTGCTTAGTAAAAGAGGCAATGTAATCTAGAAGAATAGATAGAAAAGAGTAAAGCTGTGTGCGTAATAGCTTGATTTCAACCATTAAATTAAATAATTAAAAATAAATAAACAAAAATTAAGGGGGAATAGGGAGCGGTTGTTTGGAGAGAAACATATTTATGAGTTCATTTGGGATCATTGGACAGGTTGAAAAGCAAATTATTCTGTTTTCTGCTTCAGTTGTCTGATTTGAAAAATAAAAGAAGAATCTCTTCTCGTATTCATGTTGCAAAGAAAGAAATCTGATACATACTTTGGACAAATAAGGCTTTTTAATTGGATTTCTTTTTTTTTATACATGGTGTGATGTCTAGATGGCATGCTATGCTTTATGATGGCATGCTTTGAAATACCCAAGAATATATTGCATCATGAAGATGTATATTTTTAAATATAATTGTTTTAAAATCTTTTCAAATCTTATTTTCTTAATTTCTGTCCATTCTACAGGTTCCATTGAGTTACCCTGATTCACGTAGAATTTTTTGTGTATGCGTAGGTTTTGTGTTTACCAACTAACATTGAGAATTAAAGTTATAATACGTTATGTGTATTTTTGACTCCAAAATTTGTGATCATGCATGTCTTTCAAAAAGGTATGAAGGTACTATTCTGTTACACCACAGCAGACATTTTATTAATGAAATTTGAGACCTGATTAAGCAAAAGACATATACCTTGAGCTTTTTTTGCACGAAAAATTCACTGATTTCAATCAGACTTTTTTTCTGAACAATACTGTGCAGAAGCTTTGATGTCTATACTCATTCTTTCTTCTTTCCATCTTTTTAGTTTGTTTGTTTGTTTGTTTCAGCTGCAAATCACATAAATTTCAGATATGCCTGACTAATCTAGTGGTCTATCATGGAGTGACTGCATCAGTGAACAAGGAAGCAGCTACAAATGTGATCTACTTGGGCATCTGTAAGGGTTTTGATATGGTCTCCCACAATGTTCTTGCTGCTAAATTTAAGAGAGAGGGGTTTGACAAAGATTAGATAGATAAGGAAAGGCCTGGACAGCCACATCCAAAGAATTATAGTCAACAGTTCAGTGTCTAAGTGAAAATCACCAATGAGTGCTTACTCAAGTTCCCTCAAGGGTCCGTACTGGAACCAAGACTATTGAATGTCTTCATTTTTGGCACAGGCAGTAGAACAGAGTTCACCCTCAGTAAATTTGCATATTACACCAATTTGAGTGGTGCAGTTGATTTGCTAAAGTGAAGGGATGCCATCCACTGCCAGCTTGAAAACCTTAAGGAGTGGGAAGGCCAAGTGCGAGGTTTTGAGCCTGAGCTGGGTCAATTCCCAGGAACAAGACAGACTGAGGAATGAAAGAATTGAGAGCAGCCCAGCCAAGAAAGACTTGGGGTTACTGACAGAATTAAAATTGTGAGAATTAAAAATGGCAATGTGAGTTTGCAGCCCAGAAAACCAGTTGCATACTGGGCTGCATCAAAAGAAAGATGGTCAGCAAGTCAAGAGAGATGATTCCCCTCTCTCTACTCTTCTGTCATGAGATCCCACCTGAAGTACTGAATCCAGGTCTAGGGTCTCCAGTGCATGAAAGACATGGATCTTTTCAGAGGTACAGAGGATGGCCACAAAAATAGTCAGAGGACTAGAACAATTCTACTGTGAAGAACAGCTTGAGAGAGTTGAGGATGCTCAGTCTGGCAAAGAGAAAATTCTGGAAAGATCTTACAGCCTTTCAGTACCCAAAGGGGTATTGAAGAAGAAGAGAGAACCTGTTTACTGGGGCTTGTAGTGATACAACAAGGGGTAATTGTTTTAAAGTGAAATTGATCATGTTTAGATTGGGCAAGAGGAAGACATTTTTATGATGAGGGTGGTGAGACAGAGGACTAGGTTGAAGGTTTGGATGCCACCCTTGGAATTGTTCAAGGTCAGGATGGACCAGGCGTTGAGCAAATCAATCTAATGAAAGATGTCCATGCCCATATTTGAAGCTGCCTTTTGATCAAATAATTCTATGCTTCTGTATCCTACTAGCTATTCACAGAGATTGGTTGAATATCAGAAAATGAAAGCTTAAAGTTAAACTGGGCATCTGTCAAGTTCTCTGCAGTTGCTTTTATGAGACTCTACCTGGGTCTTGCCAGTCACTTCAGTTCATTTTTCTTTCTACTTTTTGCTGTAAAAATATCTCTTTCATTTATTAATGTTTTGCTAGTCCAGGTGTTGAAATCCCAAAACTTAGCTCTTTCCAAACAGTTTATTATTTATTTTCATTCTTTTGTGCCATCCCTGGTAGAATTATGATTTTATATCTGTCAATAAACTGTAGCTTACCCTTAGATAGGTTTACATTTTCACCTGTTCTGAAGGTTCAGTATTACTTCACAATTTCCATTATAATTACTTTAAATACTATTAAATTTATTGAATAAATAGAATTGCTCGTCTCCTTAGTGAATCAGGACATTTAACCAATTATTATAAATAAAGCTCAAAAGCATTGAGTACCTCAAGCTCCAAACAGCATCTGTGATCTGCACATACCTTTAATATGATCTATAATAATGAACAAGTGCACTTATTTGTAGTTATTTGGCAGCTGGATTAGCTTATCTTTGGAGGTCTCTTCCAACCCAAACTATTGTAAGATTCTATGATTCTACTCAGGAAGAAATTCATGACAGTACATTTAATGGCTACTTTAAATTTGTGTGGGCTAGAAATTGGCTTTTTTTTTTGAGTGTTATAAGCTTTCGTATACTCACTAAAAATGAAATTCCATCAAAACCATGTTTGTTTCAGAGCTGCTTATCCCTTGGAGCATGTAGACTTTTCTGTCTCAATCATCTGTAAAAGTTTCTCAGAGCAAGGTTGCTAAAATGAAACAGCTGAATCTTTCACCTGTACAAAAAATGACTCCATTTCAAAATCCAGGAATTTAAAAAAACAAATGAACAAACAAAAAATCCCCAAACAATGACTCTTACAGGTATGAAGTTAGTTTTTTATAGGTACATTAGACCCATCTTTGGAGTTTGAGTGTTTCCATCCAGAAAAGTAAGATAAAATCTCTGCTAGAAGTATCTCTTTGATGCACAAAACATATATCATAGAAGTGAACTGAAGGTTTTTAAAGCAAAGAAAATTATGGATTATCTTTTTTCTTGTTTTTTATGTTAATTATGAAGAGATTATACAAAAAAAGAAGTTTTTTGAGTACTTAAATAAATTGTTGAAAAAACTCGGAATTTTAAATATTTCTCACAAACTACGCTTAAAGCGTATGTGTTGTGAATGTATATAAAAGATAGGCAGGTCGTCTCTTCCACTCCGTCTGGATGTGTCATTGATAAATTTCTACTAACCCACTTTTTCTATTTCCCTTCCATGACACCAGGATCCTTTTTTCTTCTACATAGTGCAAAAGTAATCAAGAAAATGCTGTGCAGAGACTTTTTCCTTGGGTGTTTTTTTAATTTTTTTTAAGAGAAAATTCTTTGAACCTTTGTGGTAAGAAACACATAGAAATGTGTTACTCAGATGTAACTGCTGGCTTTCTTTTAATCCTTGGCCTCTGAAAAATGTGAGTTTTAGGAATGATTTTCTAATTATATATTTCTAGGTACACTCCTGAATGACAAATAATGCTTTAAGACCATAAAAATGCTGTATTGTACTTTGGCAAACAAAAGGAAAGATAAATATACATTTGATCAAAGTACATTTGATCAAAACTGTACTGAAGTAGCTAGAGATATTACTAAAGTGAAACACTTTCTAAGAATATCAAAACCAAGGAAACACTCTCCTCCCTTCTCCCTTGTTTTCTGAGCATAAAAACAAAACAAAACAAAATAAAATCCCCCTGCGCATATAATAGATTACAATAAAATACACCACTAAAATGACAATAAAAAGACAATAGTTATTCTTTCAGTTTCTTAAGTTGTCTGTTCCAACCTTCAGAAACAGCTTCCACTGAACAAAAACTTTAGTGCTTGCAGAAAAAAAACCCTGGAATATACTGATATATTATTATAGCTATAAATAGGCTTATTGATAAATTATTCTATTACATATGTATGTATGTATATAGACATATATTTCCATATAGCCTAGTCATTCTTAGGATATCGTTTATGTAGTAAGCCTGTATGAGAAGCCTCATATTGCCTCCCAGGATATAGTGCATTTCTCTACCATGTAAATACCTGAGAGCTTATCTTTCTTTATGAAAATGGCCTTGAGGTGTGATCTTGAACTGCTTGGAACTTATCTTCACGCAAAGCACCACTAATAGATAGGATTATTTGACACAGTGAAAGTTCATACGCTAATTTTCTTCAAGTACCATATTTTAAATCTGGACCTCTTTTCCACACTAGTGTAGATGAATACACAAAATATGCAGAAATCTGTAATTATGTAATGTCATTACTGGCATGCAGTGAGTAGTTTATTATATTACAATTCAACCTTTTTAATTATGCCATGAAATAAATATTATCCTACTATGTTATTAAACAAATTACTAAAATCTGCCCACTCACTAAATAAGTCAGGCAATATAATTGAACATAAATAGCTCCTGGTACCAACCTAATCTGTTTAGATAGCAAAAACATTCTTTTCATTTCTCTTGCTAAGTAGAGAGCTTTGGCAAGTCAGGAGAGGCTTCAGAGAATTTTTCCATTTCTTTGTAAACTGATATCATATCCTCTAATTATCTGAACAGGGAAAAAAATCACAGATGTTGGTATTTAATGAAAAAACAGTTAATCTAAAATCACTTCTTAGAAAAGCTTGATAAGATGTGAGTTGCTTTCAATAAAATGTAACCCCTAATGTATATATGTGTTGAGTTTAAAAGTGCTATTTAGTTTTAAACAAATTTATCAAAAAAAAAAATTGATGTTTCATGAAAATTAAACATAAAGTTACATTGAATAGCCTCTTAACTGAAACTTTTTATTGAAATATGCAACTATAGAATCTGAATTGTACTGTATTTCTATTCAAAAAATAAGGATTACAAGAGGAGCAAAGATTAATTTGAGCTATTATTCTTCCAGGAAGAGATACAACGGAAGATTGAATGAAAAATTTTGTATGAATCTGAGTCTAAAGTAAAGTGTAAAGGCTTAAAATCTGAGCATTATGACAGCTTTTGAAACTTCCTCCATTAATATATGGACTGAGAAACCATCTTAGATGCTTGGGATTTAACTTTACATTTATTTCCTCTTCTCTGAATTTAAAATAGTACTTAAAATACTGGTGCAATGTGAAACAATGAACTTTCCCATAACTACCTGTGGCTGAGGTTTTGTCAGACATTGAAATAACATTTCAGCGCAGACTGTCGATATTTCTCTTCTTTTTCAGGTTTGCCATACTAAGCTGACATTTCATGTCATTAAAAATTTTTATTGTTTTGTATTGTTGTTTTATGTTTCTATCCATACAGAAGGGTTTTAGACAAGATCTCAGAAAACCTGATAGAACCTTTTATAATAAAACAAATAGACCGTCTAAGACAGGAGGAATGAGGTGGTTTTGCTGCAGCATGGGGCAGAGTGTCTCATCCTTTCCAAGCAAATTCCTACTAGTATACTTAAGGGAATCCTGTTGACTCCTCTTTTTATCTGTTCTCCTATAGAATGAATAGCAAGATCATAGTCTTCTTGTGTGTTTACTGTTTGCTCTTAACAAAGAATGATTTATGGTTTGATCAAAGTCTATGTTTAAAAGTGCCAAGAGGAAGGGAGGGGAGGGAGGGGAGGTTTGGAAAGGGAAGAGAAGGGAAGGGAAGGGACAGGAATATGTGACAGTCCTCATGGATGTGTATATACAGATACATCATTTTGTGGAAGACTGAAGTAGATTATATCTAAATTTCCAGTTGCCTTTGTTACTTGGTCTACTGCATACTACTATTCATCTCTACAAGATACCGAATTGCAGAGGCCAGAAGTTGCTGGTGTAGCCATTAATTTTGTTTCTCCTTGAAGTCGATAATGCTGGTAGAGGGAAAATTAAGGATGGAGATTTATGCAGATCAGCTCTGTTTAATACTGTGTGCCGTATTTATGGTTCTCTCATCTGCAGATAAGGCAGTAAAAGACAAAAGTTGGTGCAAGCTGAAACATTTTGAAAGCTTTGCATACAGATATTTATTTGTTGAAGACAAAATGTTTGTGGGGAGCATACAGTTTCTGATCACAGGTGATAAATTTCAGTTAAGGAATAAAGAGGTAACCAGTGAAAAGAGCTGTTTTTCACATTATGCATCAAATGTAATTTTCTCACTAAGCACTGCTATTTTGTCTGTTTCCTTGTTTTGATATTTACTTAGTAATAGATGGATTTTTTTATGTAATATTGAACTCATACAGAAAAACCTAGGCATTTTAAATATACAAGAAAGATTTGTCCTCTTTTTACTGTATATTTCTAGACACTTTCACCTACTGTCAATACATTAGTACAGCTGCAGTCTTGTTATAATAATACTACAAGCCAAAAGCAGTCTTTGCTCTGTTAAACTTGTCACTTTTGGCAGCTCTACTCTTTTTTTTGTCATATTTCTCTTCCTCAACTATCTGCTTGATGCAAATAGGAAAAATGAGCTGTCATTCAGTATGAGAAAGACACAAACATATTAAAGTGGATGCAATGAAGAGGTACAAAGATGAATAAAGGACTGGACCTTTATCAAAAAGGAGAGGCTGACAGAGCTGGGACATTTCAACTTGGAGAAGTGAAAGCTCAGGTGTATTTTATCCATGTCCATAAACACTTGATGGGGAAAGTAAAGATATCACATAGTCCTGGGCAACCTACCCTCGATGTCCCTGCTTTGAGTAAGAGGTTGGACAAAAAGTTCTCCAGATGTGCCTTCCAGTCTCTGCAATTTCAATGATTGTCTAATTAAATAATAAAAAGATTATTGAAAGTAAATATGAACCCAATAAAAGACCTAGCACTTTTTAAACTAGTAGAGAGGAAAATTTATTCTACTGTTTGTAAAAAAGGCAAATTTTATGAAAGTTCTAAGTTATGATAAAATTTAGTAGGTCTAGGGCATTTTCTTAGAGCACGTAAATTGACCTTAATTTTGAAATATGTCCCTTCAGGATTGCACCAGCTATGTGCATAGTGCCAAATTGTAGGAAATTTTAGTATTGATGTTAGCGAAATGTAGGCTGAATATGTCTCCCTCTTTGGAAAAATACCAATAAGGATTCTGAGAAAGAGAAAACTGTAAGTCTCCTCATACCTTTACAGAGTATAAAATCTGTACTATTATCTAGTTTCTTTCAATGTGTACCATTTCTTTTTCATAAACAAAAAGAGGGAATGTTCCCTTGTCTCTGCTTAGGACACTTCCCTATACACTTACTTTTACTAAAATAAAAATTATTTTTCTATATGAAATTGTTATCTTGTGGTTTTCAAACAAACAAACAAACAAAAAAACGCGTGACAGCCAGACAGACAAACTCCCTCTTTGTTTCTGTTAAACTCTTCAATTCTATCCTTTCAAGTATCTTCCTTCAAGGGTTATTGCTGCCTTAATTCAGTGAAAATATTTGTCTTCCATGAACAGTGATTCCTGCTCTTCCAGATTCGACTTACTAGTTAGCAATACCTATTTCTCAAACTTTTCAGTGTGTCAAATGACTGTGCAAACCCAACCAGCACCCCCAGCCAAGATCTAGGGAATCTGAAATTATATGACACCAAGTAACTAAGAAATAGAGATAATGTGCTTTCTCATGCTTGTGTATAAATCAGTAAGGCTAAATAGTTGGTATTTACCACCCCGAGCAATAGACAATAAGGTAATTGCTAGTCTCAGTAATGACTGAATCCTTGAATTCAGCTAGCAATCTGTGAACACAGTAATTAATGTCTTGCATAACACAGCTGCCAAAAGCACTTTTCTTTCTGACGTGAAGTTTTATTAGTCATTTGTAAGTGATTAATGATATCTAAGATTTTGTCACTTCAAAGAACAAAGGAAGCTTCTGATGCAGCATGTGTATGGACCCTAATTTGATGGGTCAATGAAAGTGTTTCTGCTCCTCTTCTACATTTGTTTTCTGTTTGCCTTTCTGAAGCTACATAGTGAAAAGAAATTCTTGTGCTATGAGGAGATACGGCCAATTTCAGTTTAAAATCACTTTGATGAGGCTTCTCTTTGTCATCAGCTTTGAATTAATCTTTAAAATAAATGTCTTTAGAAAATTGTCTAACAAAGAAAGTTATTTAAAATCTATCTCATCCAGGCTAATATCATGCTGAGTAATTAGATTACATTTCTGTGCAACTGTACCAGTCTTCTCTTTTATAAACCTTTTCCCAGATTCAGAAAAATATTCACATCTCAAAGATGAACCTGACTTTCTAAAGTTCTCCAGAAAAGTTATGTTACTATCTTTGTTTTAAAATTTCTTAGGTGCATCTTCGTCCATATTTATAGTTTACTATTCATTAAGGAGAAGAAAAGTACCTTTTAGCATTTCTAATTATTGATTATGTTAATATATGAGAAAACCCAAACACAGTAAAAACTGAGATAATTGCTAAAACAACTCCTTCAAATCACTGAATAAAGAGGAAAAATCAGCTTTAATATTAAGGGGTTCACGTACAACAGCTAACAGTCACAAACATTAGAGACAAGGCCAAATGATCACCCATCTGTTACTGAGTAAGCTTAACATTATGATCATATATCATGATCCACAAAATATGCAAACTTTACTAACAGCCACAGAAACAACAGTAGCAAAAAAAAAGCTTTTCAGCAAGGATGAGAAAATATGATCTTGATCACAATATATTAATAATTGATATTGGCTGCGTTTGAGTTGTGAAAATATGTTTGACAAAGTTCCATATTTTTTTGGTCATTTGTTTTGTTTATTTGGTTGGTTGTTTTGGTTTAGTGTTTCTGTTGTTAGGGTTATTTTTTTTCTTGGGATTTCTTTGTTTCTTTTTTTTATCTGTACAGAGATCTATTTTAATGGAGAAACTTGTTTTATGTGAAACTAATTTCTCACAAGTTCTGCTCAAATGATTTTGAAATTAGAAAGCCATTATTTTGAGACTGAGGCCAATTGAAATCAGTTTGTGCCTTTCAATTGATTTAAAGGAGTGATGCCCTGCAATTCTATTACCAAATTATTTGTGATATAACAAGCTTCCTTCCCTATTTGGAGGCTTTTTTTCTACTGTATATTTTTCTGTATGTTTTAATTGACCTTACAAAGTCATAGCAGTAGCATTGTATGTAATAAATTCACTTTACTAAAAAGAAAATAAAGTTACCATTGAAAATCACTAATCTTTTAAAGGAAGTTCACAAACTGTCGTGACCGTTTCATGACCAGTGGTATAACAGAGGTTGTGTAGCCAAGCAAGTACATTCCAAGCAAATCCTGCTAACAGCCAAAAGGGTTCTCAATTAAGTAGAGCAGGTCTGAGGACAAACAAAACAATTACCTAAGTAACCAAGTGATACTGCTTACAGGGAAAGGACACTGACAATTTAGGTATTACTGCAAGCCAAGCAGTTTTCAGGAAAGAGATGTTTCTTACCCTTAGTTCTATTACCTCCTTTGCATGAAAAGCAATTTAATTTATCTTTTGAATTATATTCTCCTATAAATTTTATAGGTCATAAAAGGATAACTTTAATCTGGACTCTGTGTAATAAATGTAGCATTATTTTCTGAGAAGGTTGAACTCAAAAACTTGAAAGTATACACTACTCTTTTTTCTTCACATTCTAGTGAATTTCAACACAAAATAACAATTATAATTCCTATAGAATAGGGATTATGAGATAGATATTTTAAGGAGTTATAATGGGACTTTTAAATAAAAATTTCATACTCAACATATACTTTAAAATCATATTTTTTGTTCCAATACATGTAGTTTATTTCTCTGGTAGCTAATACGCCTTCAGTAATCATCTCTCTCTGCATAATAGCAGACAGTTCTGGAGCATCAATTAAATTGATTCATGAATAAAAAAAAGGATGAAGATTGAGATGTGGGAGGGGGCTAGGACTAGGGAATTAGAATTTTGGGGATCTCAAACCATGACATTTTCATATACTCTTATGTAGGTATATATTATTTATGCTCTTCATATTTATTTCCATATATATATGTATCCTTATATCCTTAATAAAAAAGGAATTATATTGTTTTAAAAATTTTAAATATGTCTAACTTCTTCTTTCCTATTTTCTTATAATTTCAGGTTGTATTGTATATCATGCTCCTGAAAAGAGAGCACTATGTAAACCGAAGGAGTAATAGATGAAAAAGCTCTATATCAGCAGTTTAAGTTAAATTTGCTTTTTTCTGTTGGAAATATTTGTGAGATATTCATGCATATCCAGGCTTTCTAGATGAAAATATTCTTGTAAAGATACTTTGAATCACATCTCTGCACAGTGTTCTGCACTCCATTCAGCAAACCCACCAAAATCCGAAGTTTCATTTTCCATGATAGTGGAGTCTCTTCCCTGTGGTGTCAATTTTCCAGTTATTTAAGCACTGGTCTCCCTGTAGCACCAGATGCAACTGACCAATAAGAAATAGTTGGTGTTCATTTTAAAGGTTGTACATTTCCACTTATCCTGCAATCAAGATGCTGTTCCAAGTAGCTCTTTTGAAACTGGAAATATGTATGCCAAATGGACAAAGAAAATCACGGGGTTCAGAAAGACGGAAAAGATTGAAAATCAATATCCCTCCTAAGCCTGAAAGAGGAAAATAAATACCCCATACGCAACTCAGAAAACAGTTTTTCCCTCTGTACTTACCATTTCTTCTTATTTTATTGCAGTGTCCTACACAAGGGTATATAACACCTACAGCCATCATGAATTTGTCAACAACAAACTGTGTCAAACCAATCTAATATCTTCCCATGACACAGGAACAGCCTCGTGGCAAGAGACAAAAAAGATGTCATGTCTTGACTCTGGTGTAGTTTTTGATGGTCTCTCATGACATTCTTTTAATGAAGTTCAGAAAATATAATCTGGTGGAAACTGTTACACAATGCAAAAATTTTTCCAAAAATAGCACAACTGTTTTACTAGCACAAAGAAAGGATGACTAAACTGAGAACCTGTATCTGCAGCCAGAGAATATTGTCAGGGTTGACCAGATAATGCAGGAAATAGTGTATTTGTTAAATTTTCAGATATACAAAACTGGAAAAAGTTGCCAGGGCATTGAAAGGATAAGAATTCAGAGGGCTCATAATGAACAGGGAAAAAGGTTGGGAAAACAGGATACAATTTATAAGATATGAAAAAGAGTAAGCACAGGAAAGAATTGCATATCAATAAAAAAAATACATGTTAAGTGGGTAATATAGGTGCATAACAGACCTACAGATCAAAATCTGGGGAATAAACACAAAGTATCAATTTTTTTTTTTAATTGGGAAAAAAAGAAAAGAAAAAAAGAAAGGTAAACAGCCTACCTATCCCATTCATTTCAGATGAGTAAATTGATCAACCTGATTAGGCAGGTGAACTAGATTTTATAGAGAAAACCTAAAAGCCTATTAAAAATTTCACTAACATTTGTCCACGCACATCTGCATGCTATACAATGTAATATTGACAGGACAATAAACAAGTGATAGGGTTATATATTGTAATAAAATAATAGAGAAAACCTTCACCTATCTATTTTGAAATTATCTAATGTCTATTTTTAAAAGATTTTAACAAAAAAAAAGATAAATTGTGCTAGTTATACTTCTTTCAACAGGTTTCAAGGTAAATCTGTACACTGAAGCAAAACAGGTCCAATAAGCAAGCTGAGTCACTAGACCAGTCACTATCTATGGTTTTAAGGTTATCAAAATTGCTGGGGGGTTATATTCTTTTTTTTTCGAGTTCAAGATATAATAAGTCCTTGTGGATAAGCCTTCAAAGTGAAGACACCCTTTACCCTCTGGTCTTCTTCAGTACCATATTCTGGACAGTGTTGTGTCCTCCAGCTCCCACAGGCTGCTGACATTCTGCCTCTGCACATGCAATACCTGCTACCACTATGATGGGATACAACCACCGGGTATCACAAGGAGAAGAGATATGATATAAAATCAATTATTATATAAAATGGATACAAACAGTCTCTGACACCTGGCCTTGGGGAAAGAAAATGGTCCTAGCCTCTGCTCATAAAATTAGATTCATGCTGCCTTAGAAAGGACACGTATGTCCTTTGGAAGGACACATATGAGCACAGAGTGCAGTGTTACTAAACAAAGTATGATAAAACCAATTTCATTACAAATATGAATATAGTTCTATGCAACATTCCTTCCCAAGGCTTGTAGGTTTTCCTTGTACAGGCTAAGATGAAAGGAATCTCAATAAAAAGACTAAGAGAAAGGGAAAGTTCATGCAGGGCAAAGGAAGTTTTCCTCTTCTGGTTTTAACTCACCTATGAAAATAGATTCTGGAAAAAGGACTATATTTTTATATCACAAGCTCTTTAGGCATCACTGTTGAAATTAGTTAAATTAAACACAACAACAACAACAACAAAAGTCCTGATAAGGACTGCTGCAGAAATAGCTTAAAAAGTTGACTTATATATATGTACAAGATCAACTATTTCATCTAAGAAAAATTCAAAACAAAAATAGTTTACTTCTCTGGTAGCTAATACGCCTTCAGTAATCATTTCTCTCTGCATAATAGCAGACAGTTCTGGAGCATCAATTAAATTGATTCATGAATAAAAAAAAGGATGATGTTGTGTTTTCCTCATCTTAAAAACAAACCCCATAATTCTCAGAAGAAGAAGGAAGACAAAAATAAAACAGAAGGAAATTAAAATATTAAAGGGCTTGTCATTGATACAGACAACCAGTGTCAACCTTGCTAAATCTGAAAACAGTAGATCTGAGACAAAAATATTCTAGTGGTAAAATAAAATGAAGAATATCATTATCAATTATGCACTTATCAATTATAAAACACATACTGTGGTTTATATGTTTTCTAAGGTTTCCTTAACCAAGATACCATTTTTTTCAATGGGATGTAAAATTACTGAGACAAAATTAAATTCTTGACATTACTCAAATACATGCAGAAATGAGATTTATTTATTGAAACACTACAAGTTAGTTGTGCCAAAAATAATAGTCTTTTAAATCCTTTGTTAATGCACTAACGGATATGCCCACCAAATATCAATCTTCTGGCTGAAAATTCACACCCTGTCTAGTGGAGCTTAGTTGATTTAGCATAGTGAACTTGCTGTAGAAAAGTATTCTGACACAAAGAAAGCTTTGTTCAAGGAAGACAAGACAACCAGGGAAAACAGATCTAGTCAAGTAAACTTAAATTGGTTATTTAATGGTTTCCTGACTTTTTTTCAGTCTGCTAAAGAAACATTTTCTTATGTTGTCTACCAAAGTTTTAAGTGAAATATAACGTAAAGGGATATAATTTATAGGCACCTTATAGTTGTTAATATTGAAAATTCTGGGATTATATGTTCTATTTATCTATTTATTTGGCTTTCTAAAAGAGAAAGCCTTCATCCTTCGTTATACTATGAGCTTGTAGCCCAGAAAGCTAATTTTATCCTGGGCTGTATCAAAAGAAATGTTGGCAGTAAGTCAAGGAGGTGATTGTCTCACTCCACTACCATGAAATTCCAGCTGGAGTACTATGTTTAACTCTGAGGCCCTCAACATAAGAAGAATTAGGACCTGCTGGAGTGAGCCCAGAGGGTCATGAAGAAGATCAGAGTTCTGGAGCACCTCTGCTATGAAGTCAGACTGATAGAGCTGGGGTTGTTCAGCCTGGAGAAGAGAAGGCTCTGGGGAGACCTTTTTACAAAGATGAGACTTTTTACAAAGGATGTAGTGATAGGACAAGGGTTATTGGTTTTTACACTGAGAGTAGGTGTGGATTAGATATTAGGGAGAAATTCTTTACTGTGAGGGTGATGAGGCACTGGAACAGGTTTTCCAGAGAAGCTGTGGATGACATCACTGGAAGTGCTCAAGGCCAGATTGAATGGGTCTTCTAGCAACCTGATCTAGTGAAAGATGTCCCTGCCCATAGCTGGGATTTGGACTACCTGATATTTTAAGGTCTCCTCCAAATCAAACCATTCTATGTTTCTATGGTTCTAAAAATATATACTAAACATTTAGGACCTGAGGTATTCTGTAATATTTTTTTAACTCAGGATCTTCAAACTTATTGGAGAGGGGAAAGGGGGATCATCAGATTTTCTAATTTGATTTACCTCAGAGACCAGCTTCTATTGAAAATATGATTATGTCAAACAGTTATTTTTCTCTCTGGGCTCAGAAATCTTTTTCTGCAACCTGATACATACTATAGATTGCTTGAATTTAAATAAAACAATAGAAGAATGGGTAGCACAGTAGCCACTTCCAAACCTTAAAGTGCTCTTGATCTGAATCATTCTTTCAAGAAAGCTTATTTCTCCTCTCTGTTTCTTGGGGTATCATGTCACTAACTTACATGTCTTTACTTGTCTTGACATTCACTCTTCTCATATCTCCATGTAGTTGATCAGTCCTTGACAACCACTTTATGATGTTCATGATCCCAGGATATCATCAACACTAAAACCAGAATTCAGTCAAGCAGTAAATTTACAGTCTGGATTAGGCTAAAAAGATTATATGCCTGCTCCATAATAATAATGTGAAGGGTTGCCATAGGCAAACGACACCAAATTCAATGCCTGCCAATGAATTTTCATGAAGATTCAGTGGTTCTCAAAGAGTAAAAGTTGACTAAACAGCACGTCTCTATTTATATTCCATGATGGGAATTTTAGGAAATCATCCAGTGTGTATTATATGGGCTAAAGCACATTTTGGTTTTGTCTTCATAATCTAGGGTCAAGGTGTGCAATGTAATCAGCATGCAGTATAAGTTTAAAAGTGAATTCAGGAGAGGTGATTGAAGGATGTAAAATCTTTTATGAGGAACCTTGATACCCTTTAATTTGGTATCATCATAATAAAATTGTACAGTACATACTGGATTTGTGGTAAAGGTGTGATAGTGTGATGTGGAAGAGGCTGGAAGGAAGTTGTTGACATTAGTAAAGGATGAAATTCTGTAAGGAAAGTTAGGGAATGGGGTTGCATGGGAATAAAAGAACAGTTTCCTGAGACAAATACAGCTATCAACATGCTAGAATCATTTACCATCTGTGAAGCTATGCCTTCTGCTCACTCACTGCAAGGTAGGCAAACACTTTTGAACTAGTGTTAGTTGTTGTCCGAGGATGATGTGGTGTTACACAGCAACACATAGATAGGGTGTTTGTTACGATATCAATGTATTGCATCTTTGTTGTCATTCACTGTCTGGTTGGTGATGTCAGTCTTCATTACATCTGTCGACACAAAGGAGTCTCTGACTAAGTCTGATGAGATTTCCTGAACTGCTGCTCTAGTGTGTTCTTATAACCAGTTAGCCCACACCAATTGTAACTACTCCAGTTCATGCATGATTTGTTTCTGTTGACTAATTTAAACTACCTGCAAACCAAATTCTAACTACTCCATATCCTAATTAACGTATTTTAAATACTGCAACAGGTTGCCCTATTTGTCCATTCCTGACTATTTACATATACTTAATCTATAAACGGTTTACTCCATTCTGCAGCAGTAACAACCTCCAGAAGGACCTGTGACAGCCAGATTCTCCTCCCAGCATGCAAAAAAAAAATCTATTTATGAGTCTATCCAGAGCAGGGTTTGCCTGGAGGGAATCTCCAGGGCTGACTGAAACTCCCACCTTGAGAACTCTTATAACACTTAGTCAAGCATTTTTCCATGGGGATGGTTAATACTTCAGTTAAAGACTTATCTCAAGTCACTTTATCGTCCCAAAGATGCTTTTAGACCATGTAAGAAAATGTCTAAATGTGTTAGGTATGCACGCAAGGCCAACTCTGATCCCCTGCTACCCCACAATTGCAACCACGTAGAAAACTTCAATTCTGTGCTGATATTAGTAATATTAATTAAAATCTGTAGAGATTCTATTAAAAAGGGCATGAGAAAGGAGAGAACAGGCTGTCAGGAGAGTCTCTCTTGCCTTTGCCCATTACCTGCCCCACGCAATGTTTCTCTTGCACATTGTCACCTACTACCTCCATACTGTGTCAACCACTTGTTTTCTATGCTACATCACTTTACCTGAGCAATGCTTTAACCCATCTGAGATCACCTGGATGTCCCAATTAAAACTCTTTGTCATTTACACCCCATCAAATATTGCCTAAAAGACTGGGAAGACATGACTGAGAACAACACTGTGCTTCTCCACTGTGGACCACACAAGGCACTGGTGCCTTAGCCTCTGGTCTTAAAAACAAAAGTAACCGAACAAAAAAATACCACCATCCCCCAACTAAAAATCAACAACACCAACAAACGCTCCACAGTCCTTTTATGCAGCTACTCCTGAAGATATTTTAGTCTCTGGCTTCTGGCTGGACAGAACATGCTGACTCAGTAAGAGCAACTGAGCTATGAAAGGAAGTGGAGTTTGGGATTTTGTGGTTAAATAATTGGAAGCACAGTCATTGCCCTATTTGAGAGGGTTTGATTTATTACTCCAAATTCTCTAACTCCCCCATCAAGTTGTGAACCTTGATTCCATTTCAGAAAACATTTAGGAATCATCACTTATTACTGGTCCTGGTCCAAAGGCCAGCTACGCTGATTTCTTTTGCTCTCTGTTTTCCTTTTTTTTTTAATGAGAATGTTTGGTAAAAAGAATGGAAAGATATAAGGCTTGACACTTGGTAAAAAAACAAAACAAAAAATCACAACCACCCAACAAACAAAAAACCTCCAGAAAACCATAAAACCCAAACATACAACCAAAAAAAAAAAAAAAAAAAAAAGAAAAGAAAAAAAGAGGAAGAAAAAACAATGGTTTAAAAATAAATTAACAAATGGGAGCCAATTCTCTTTTGTTTTTATTATGGATATTTACTTTGTGGTAATCTGCAAGAAAGTAATTCCCTAATGCACTGAAATCTTTATGATCTAAAGTGTTATTTTTCATTCACTTACTGTGCTAACTGTTGAAAAGAAGCTGTCTTCATTCATACTCGAAGGACAATTCTTCAACAATTATTTATGCCCACTGCATAATCTATACAGTAGTAATAAAAATAAAGTTTAACATTTTTTCTCCTTTTCATAATTCCAATAAAATCATGTAAAGACAAAAAAAAAAAAAAAATCAAGTTATTACACATCTTTTTGGCCTCTCTGTAATGTGTTAAGAGTAGAATCCAGCTGACATGATTACAACCACAGGTTATGGCCATTATGAAAATGGTTTGCTTAATACTTTTAGAAAGTTTGTATTTTTTTTTTGAAAATTGTGTTTTAACTACTCAACCAGAAAGTGGTAATCCCCTGTGTTACTTTAAATTATGCTAAAGGGTATTTCAAAATCATATGAAAGAACAGAAAGAAGACCCAAATCTCAATGTTTGATAGAAGTAAGATTGCTTATTTTTCTTTTAAAATGTAAAATTATAAACTGCAGCTCCTTTATAATATTGCATGGTGTATTTCAAACTTTTTGTCACTGTATAGGTAAAACAGGAAATACTTAGCAAAAGGAAATAAAACTAAAATCAGAGACCATAGTTTTAACCTTATAGAGGTGAATTTGAATAAATTTCTATCTATAATATTTTGAAACTCAGTTTTGTGCTTTAAAAACCAAAATTTTGGTCCAACTACTGCTTTCTGAATTTGATAAAACACATTTCTGCTCCACTGCCAAATAGAAATACTTCATTGAAACTAATGTAGTGGTATATTAGATGGCATACTTATCATTTAATTTTATTAGAGCATCAAGACAAAAATTTTCCACTCACAAAAAAGGTCATATCTATTGAGTGAGACAATTGAGGTACAAAATACAGAAAACTAAAGATCACTGTGAATAATTTTTTTTTTCAAAATCAGTGGTAAGCCTATTTAAGACAGAGTTGATATTCGTCTGATCATCTTCAAAAAAATCAAATTCTTCTGAATTATTTCTAAAAATTAAACCCTTACTATATGCAATAGTACCTTCTGATTCTGCCTCCTCAGACTATCTTACTTTTTGCCTTGTTTTGAGTGTTCCATTCAGATTTTTATGCTACATTTCTGACAGAAAAAGGCAGTATTATGAGTTGGTAAGCAATTGTTTTCCTCGGAAATATTCAACTGATGATAATCTTTCTAAACATACATTTTTTAAATTATTGCATTAAAAATAGAAATAATAGGAGTCTTAAGCAACTTATTTGAAATATAAAAGGCAGAGCACAGTAAAAGAGCAATTTGATACAAAACACCATCAAGTCAGATTCAGAAAAATTTGAACCTTGTCTACTACTTTTTCTCTTTTAGCTTTAGTATGAGTTGCCCCTAGAACATATAATGGAAAATAACTACACTGAGTACTTCCAGTCTCTCATATATCCTTGAGACATTATTCTTGAAACAAATATTTCAGTTTATTCTGAGGGAAATTTCACCTTTTTGAGGAGTAGGTCAGATTCACAAAATAGGACTTTAGGTCTTGTTTAGCTTGGATAGGAATTAGATCAATTAATAGTTCTTGAGAGAAGTTTAAAGCGAGTAGCCTAACTTTTCCAGTTGTAAATATAGTCTTGGTTAACTCAACATAGCTTAATCCTGTTGAGTTAAAACTCTCTCTCTCTCTCCCCCTCTCTCCCTCCCTTCCTCCCTCGTTACTCCTTCCCCCTTCCCTCCTTTCCATAAAGAAAGGTGGGAAAACTTTTGTCTACTGTCTGCCCAAAAAGCCTTGAGAAGCAGATAAGCTTAATGTGTTCAGTCAGAGGATCACTGTTGATCTGCTTAGTTAATGTAAGAGAAATAATTAATAAATACAAAATCAAATTGAATATAAGATGAGAGGGTGGTGAAGGGACATGGGTTTTTAGTATAACTGTAGCAAACATCTAGACAGATCTTGTGCTCTTACAATGAGAGAAACTGTATTTATTGCCTGCTGCTTAGTTAGGGTAATTAGGGCAGGATAGGGTCTATTTAATGTGGGCATACAACCTGGATGTAAAATAAAACACTTAAGAAAACAATCCACAGGAAGCAAATGCCTAAACCATTGATTGAGATTGAAGAAGGCATCTGTCTTTGAGAGCCTTTAACAAGATTTTTCTCTCCTAGCCTGGGCGCTTACCTCAATAGAGATGAAAATAAAAGTTCATCTGTTCAACCTAAGTTGAGCAGTCCAATTCCTGTCCCGAGTCTCTTTTAATAAATAAAGACTTTTAATGATATAGCCATTACTGAAAACCATAAGTCAATTAATTCTCCACAGCAGCAGAGAAAGTTCTTCTGTATAAAAATATAGATCTGCATTGCACTGAGTGGATTTATAAAGTATGGTGGGATGTAATGATTTATATGCATTACAAAAGCTAAGAAAAATGGAAGATAGCCTTCCATTAAGAAAACTATGCAAAGAGTAAGGTAAAATAAGAAGACTAAAATCAACAGTCATTTTACCCAACTTCTACACAGCCAGGTGTTCCTCTAAACTGAAATATTAGGTAGCATTGGTCACCTTTAAATTCTCTTCTGTGGAAACTAAAATAGACTGTCACCATACCATATGCTTCCAGCAGAGGTAGTGGTAAACTGCAGGTGTAGTCTTCAGCTTCTCTAGCTTTATGTTAAAAATATCAAAGATAAAATAGGTTGTTATTTTTTTTCTTATTATTTTCTTCCATGCTCATTGCTAGGGGTTTTTTATGGTGTATGTATTTTTTTGCAAATGTAGCAGAAATCAGGAATTTTATTAAAGAAAAAAAAAGCACTTTATACTTAAATTTCTTCCCCTATAATTCAGCATAACTTTAAATAGAAACATTTATTGACCAAAAAGTGAAACAAAATGTATTTTTTCTCTAAACATAAGCAGTGAATGCTTTCTTTAAAGTAATAGATAGCTAGATACAATGAAAAAAACTATCATAGATAACAGTGTTAATTAAAATTTTAATTGTATCTGTATGAATTACCAAGGGCAGAAGAAAAATCATATACAGAACATTGCCTGATGTTTTGCGTTTCTTTATTTTTTATTCTTTTTTTTTTCTTTATTTTCCTCCCTCTATTCTTTTTAACTATTTCTGGAAGCTCATTCAGCTCAACTGGAGAGTGCAAGAGCATCCCCTGCAGGAACATTTCATCCCACACTGATTTTCTTGTCTACAGTGTTTTTTCTTCTGTTAATTTGTATTCATCTTGCATGGTGCACAGTAATTGTGTCTAGAGAATTAGAGAGGGATGGCTATTGCAGTGGTAATAGAATTACTATCAGTGTTCTAAGCTGGTAAAAGGATTGTGAGTTTCAGTCAGAGGATTTAAAAACACATACTGAAATGTATATTGGGATCTCTTTTCTGCAGCACTCCTTATAGATGTATTTTTCTTTGGGGTTATAAAGTCAGCAAATGTTGCTAAAAAGATGATACTAGAACTCTCTGAAAAAGCAGCCTTAGGTTTGTACATGATAACAACACACAAATGTGCACACATTCTGAAGTGATTGAACTGTCTCTTTAAGTGCCCTTGAATTCAAAGGGAACTGCAATTCACTGACTACAGCAGTAGCTACTAGTTGCTATTTTATACCACTCTGTGTTTTCTTCCAATATGTTCTTTCTGACTTGATCTCCCCTGCTTTATTTAAATAAAAGTAAAAAGAAAAAAGTTATCATCATTAAATGTCAACATATCATAGGCATGCCCAAAAACTCTGACCTATATGCTGCTTTAATATATGTTGATAATAATTTTCAAGTCCTGCTAGAAGTGCTATGGATTTGATAATATTCTGAGAGTAACATTCTAATTATCACATATATAGTATTAAAAGTTTCAGTGAACTATTTATATTATAAAAATCAACAATAAAATCCAGACAAATTATGTCTTTTGTCCTCTCGAGGTGTTAATATTCTACCTATAAGAACTAATACCTAAATCTGTAAACCTGGCTTCAGCATAAGATGGCATAAAGAAATTTGAACTATTTCACCTTATTTCTGCAGAAAGATCCATCTTTTCAGTGTAAGGGGAACTACAGATACTCCAAAATTTGTGCTCATAGAAACAACATGAATAAAATTAATTTGTAGAAAATTACTACATGTTATAAGAAGGAGAAATTGATTGTTTAACTGGGTATTTTTCTCTCCTTTCCCTGAATATTGTAGAGAGCCAAGATGCCATATATAAAAGAATAAGATACACTGCCTGATAATGATCTGGGACTTGAAATGGAATTCAGAGAAATCTACAAGTTTTTTTAAAATGAGAAGTTGAGTAAGGACATCAGTATGTCCTGCAGCTCTTGTTCTTCGTTCTGTTGATCTGGCTTTTTCTCATTCCTCATTTGCAAAGCTAGAAGACACACATTTGTATCATTTCTTGAAGAAGCAAAGCAGTGTTCTTTCCCTCACAAATGGTTGATAGCAGTCAGGGGTTAGTCTTTCCCTTGTCCCTTTTTGGTTCACTCACTGCACAGAGATTGGAAACCCTAGTGGAAGAGGAGCTATTTGAACACTCAGATTCCATTAATATACAACAAATTGTGGAATACTCTACTGAATAAGAGAGTTTCTGGTTTGTTTTTCTTTAAAGAAATTATTAGTTTTCAGACCCTTCTGAAACAGTCCATAACAAATTTCTCCCGTCTCTGATATAAAGCAAATTATTAGTGGGTCTTCAAGAAACTGAAAAGTTGAGAACAGTTCTTAAATCCCACTTTAATTTTACCTTAGATGCTGTAGTGGTTTGAACCTTGTTTTCCCCAGAAGCTAAGAGAAGTGGTAGACCCCAAGGGGTGGAAACCCCTGGAAGTTTTGAAGTTCTGCCCAATGGGCGCTCCTGCAGAAATGTAAACATACCACAACCAGACCGGAAAAGAAGAGTTGTAGTTTGGTTGTAGGAGAGGTGGCCATGTTGTAGAGCCACGAGGTAGGGGCTCTGAGCCCCTTGGGGCCTCTGGCCCTCTCCCAGCCCCTGGCTGGGGGGCTGCAGGGACCTGGAACAGCATAAAGCTGGGCTAGGTGCCTGTAGTTATGCCAGGAGATGTTTTCTCCATGGGCACAGAGCAGCAGCCGACGCTGACCAGAGAAACAGTGGCAGAGAGCCAGAGATAAGAACCTGAACTGAAGAAGCAGCAGGAGCAACATGCAGCACCAGAGAAAGGACTCCTGGAAGGAGAGCCGAGGAAAGGAGAGCCAGCAATTGAGAGCTACAGAGTTCTTGGGGGTAAGACTGTACCACACTCCCCCAAAACTCCCTTGAGATCCCTCTTGGAGAAGAGGGACATGGACTCCTATTTTGGAGAGCAGTTTTAGACATGCAGCACCGGAGAGAGAGGAGCTGAGAAGCTCGGAGCGTCCTGGAGCTGGACCGGGACGGCCAGATGGAATGTGGGGGGGGCGACCTTGGCTTCCCCCCCCCTTGCACTGCTGCCACGGTGGCAGCCTGAGAGACAGGGCACAGAGGCCCTGCAAGGAGCTTGAATCTCCTGCAAGAGATACCAGACCGTCACGAAGACCCCCCTGTGTCTTCGTGATATGACGTGGTGAAACGACCTTGTCTGGGGTTACGAAGTCCACGGAAGACCCCTCGGTTGTGAGGCGATGGGGCCAAGAGAGAGGCTTGGATACCTCCCTCGTGGATGCTGGCAGAAATCCAGCTATCAGCTGCTGCATGCATGAGAAGAAGAAACCTGCTGCCTTAGAAGATGCTGCTGTTCAGGACTGGAAGGGATCTGTCCTTCTTTCCCTCCTGGACTTTTATTTGGAGGGGAGAAGAGATCTGATCCATTGTAAATACATATGTCATGGTAGAGATAGTTTGTGATCATGTGTATAATGTGATATGGTATTTATTTGTACAGTCATTGTAATATATTTCCCTTTCCCCCACCTTGAGTCTGGTGTGTTTTGTCTGGAAAAACCCATCTCACATTAGGTTGAGATGTGGGAGGGGGAATGGAGCTAGGGAATTGGATGTTGGGGCTATCTCAAACCATGACAGATGCCGTATCCTTTTGTAGACATTGCTCAACTATTTACAGATAAAATTTTCTTCAAAATTTGTCTTTTCGTGTTCTCACTAATCAGCTGAGATTTTCCACAGAATCATGCTATAAACAGTAGTTAGGAATTAACATGAACATTTTAGTCATCAGTTTTGATCTCTAGGCAGTAGTCTATCCCATTACTGGACCGAAGAATATCGTTCTTTTGTACTCAGAATTTTGTGATATTGTCACACTAGAACTCATTTCCACCATTTGTCCTGTTACAGACTATTTTAGAACATCAGGCTCATTGACAAAACACATCTGATTTCCACACGAAATTTCTTCTCTGATAATCTGTAGCCTGATAGCCTCTGATAATCTAATGAGTTTATGTTATTCTTTGGACTGTAGTATTCAATTTTCTCTATTGCCTTTATTCCCCTACTATATCAAAGAGAGAAGAAAATAAAGCTACTTACAAGCTTGTTCTGTAAGACTTGTCTTGATCTTTGCTTATTATAACATCTTTTTTTTTATAACTTTCCAAGGTATATTTGTATATTTTTTTTTTTAAAGTATAGTCAGAACTATACACAAAAGCACATTAGAACTATCTCCTTAGTATTTCTCATCCCTCCCTGACTGTATATTCTTCATTCGTGTGTCCTAATATTATCAGGCATCTTTTATGGTCACATACCATTTGTTTCTATTTGTTAGCCTCTTCCATTGGAAAAAAATTGCCAAGTAACACTATTTGATCTGGGTGCTATAAGGACTTTAAATAATTTGACAGTAGTATACTTACCTGCTGAATCTATTTAAATGTTAGTTTATTTAACTGTCTTAGAGGTTTTTCCATTCAAAAGTTAAGGTGGAATTTGCTAGCTTGCAATGCACTTTTCAGGCTTTCATATTCTATTTAATATTTACATCATTTCCTTCTATGCTTTTTCCATTTTGTATTTACATGAATTCCAAAATAAATTGTGCTTTGTGCTACATCACTGGTAGAGGACTTCAGATGTTTAAATACAGGTGACTAGTGTGGTTTGAATCTCCTAGCATATCTGAAAGACAGTCTAGGTAATAACCTTTCTGGCCTGGCAGCTGATCAGTTGTCTTACTTTAAGATATACACAGCAGTTACATGTTGATATTTGGGAAACAGCATCTCACTTCAAATTTTCTTTGTAAATGATCTTGTTGTTTTAATGATCTAGTGCTGTTTTAGCATCTGTATGGTATCCTCCTTGTGCTTCAGTTGCTACTGCAGAAAGATGTAGGTTTCCAATAAGATCTTTGTCCTGCACATCTATCTGGTATGTGTGTCTTAAATAACTTAGAAAGTTGCAAATACCACTAGTTTTCCATGTTTAGCTAATACTACACAAATTACTATAAGTTTTCAGCTTTCTATGGTAAATTCAGGGGTCTTCGTGTAAACCAGTTCTCAAGGTATATAAAACAGGGATTCAGTAGGTCAAAAATTATCCATATGTAGGCAATAGTCTCTTGAGATCTATCCAGGTCAATAAAAAGCAGTCATTTATATACAGTTATCTGCATAATTCTCCAGACTCTATTCACTTTTTAATTGGGATTTAAAGCATTTGCCTTGAATTTGGTGTGCAGTGTCACTTCAAATGTTTCTAAACAAGGATATTCGCATAGATTTAGTATATATGACACAAAGCAGATAGAAGACCCATGCTCCCATAGCAGTACCTGAAAGCTACATGGGATAACCTAGGACACCTCATATGTAGATGAATGTAGTCATTCCACAGGTCTGCACTAGCCCTCATGGAAGCTTGGACACGTAGCTCACTTGCTTATTTTGACCCTTAAATTAAGCCATCTATAGTCTAGGGATAAATTTCATCAAAATTGTTTTAAGTATTACTCATTTACAGAAGCAGTTATAGTTTTGGGGTTTGCTTGTTTGTTTTTAATGAAACACCTATCTGTTTAATTCGTAGAAAGATCTTAAGGGAAGTATTCTAACCTTAAAAGTGTCACCTTAAGATTAACTTGGTTTGGATCCCCAAAAGCAATACATTTTCTGAAAGACACTTTAGCAGCTCTACTTCTTCCTCCTCAAGACTGGAAAAAAAAGTCTCTACAAAATTGTACAAAAAGACCATGTAATTCATTCTCTTGGCTCTGACAGTGACTGACAGTGAATGACTGTCAGTCATTCAGTACATTTTAGTGGTTTGCAAACCATAGACTTTTTGAGCAAAAAGTGAAGTCTTTTTATTCTGCAGACACTGCTAGACTTTTTCTTCTGTAGATACGATTTTTTTAATCTGGAAATAATTAGCATCCACAAAAAAAGTCTCTTTAAAACTCTTAGCAGTGACTGCTGCAATGCTCATCTATAGCAGACAAGTTCAACAGGGAGATGGTATCTAAATACAACTGAAATTGGACAAGTGGATAAAGTGACAATTTATAGTCTTTTTCTAAGCAATATTTAACAAGAGGCCTGAGTGGTGGTACCATTTTGGACAGCCTCAGAGAGAGAGCTGTACTACTGTTGTTTAGAAAGATAGATTCTGGTTTGAGAGACAGGTAGTCCCAGCCATATAACAGATACAAGTTGCTATTTCTGAAGCTCTTATGGATTACAGAGCCCTGTAGCACATTAGAAATCCTGGAGTGTACTGTTCCTAGTACTGTTCCTGTTCCTAGCAGTGAATTGATGAGATCAGATACCTGTCACTGATCCAGACAATATTGTCACTTTGAGGCCTCAAACAAGCACTTCTGTTCTACTGAAGAGAAGAAACTGTTCCTTGCTGAAAAAAAAAGTCAAGCATATTTTCTTGCAAATTTTTTTTTACCCTGTTTTATTCTTGCTTAAAAAATGCAGAAATTTAGAACCTTTACAATGGTTTCAGGGAGGAAAAATAAATGCAGGCTGGAGGATGGATGCTGAAATACGGTCAATTTCCAATTTTTTCATTATTTTATTTTTATAAATATCACTACCACACAAAAGTAAGCAACACCAGTAATGAACATAATCTTTTACTGTTAGCTTTCTCTTTAATTTTACAAAGTGGATAAAAACAAGCAAACACTCAAGACAACCCCAAAACCCACCCCCCCCAAACAAACACACATACCTTCCCCATTACAGAAACAGAGATCCAAGAAAGTATTTTAATTTAATTTTTCTCAATTATGTGTTTTTAACAGCAATTATGTCCATATTTTCCTTTCTGAGTTTCAAAAATATGTCTAATGTTACCATTTTTCAATGAAAAAGATATATTTGTTGTCTTGACCATTCAGGGAGAGTGACACGACTTTTAGAAGTCTTTGTGTCAGTATAATTCAGGATAACACACTCAAATTCTACGTTTAGAGGATTAGCCTGGTGCAGCAACAACTGTTTCCAAAGCATTTACCAGCTGTAAAAGTTACTAGCTAAATGTAATGAGTAACTCACTCATAGGCTAAAATGCTGATTCCTCTGAAATTCCTGATGGCAGACACATTAACTGGGAAGTCACTTGGCTCCAGTGGCTTTCTTTTAAATATTAAACTGCTGGAAGGCAATATCTTCTGTAATAAGAAGAATATAGAGTAGCAGTTTTGAATTTAAGTAAAAGACAGTACAAACCATTTATTTCTGTTGTTTTAGAAATAGAAAAGCTAGCATATTTTAAAATATGTGATCAGGTCTTTTTTCTTTCTCAGTAAAATCATACTAGTTGCTAACTAGTCTTCTGAGCGCACCAAAAAATTACTAATTTTAAATGTTGCCCATTAGAAATTATCCTCCAAATTCTAGGACAATAATACCTTGGGAAAATTCAGGCAGGATGTCTGGTTAAAATACTGCTTCAGCTCTGATATATATGGAATCTATAAACTTACACCCAAATATAAATACAAATATATATATATATATTAATATATGTGAAATAAGGCTCTGGAATATGTCTTTGAGTTCCTTAACTTCTTATAAGCAGCTCTATGTGTAGCCTATCAAGTCATGGGCATAGAGAACCAGCTTAGAGGACCCTGTCAGATATTTGATATCTTTTGCACTCTTGGCGGTCTCTTGCAGCTTCCCTTCTACCCTTACACTTTTTTCTGCCGAGACCATAAATGCTTCTGGTTTCAGCAATAAGGTAAATCAGGTGTCTGAACTTCCTTCTGAGTTGGTCAGATACACCCGTGTGCTGTTACTGCCTTACAGACACCAAGGCTAGCTCCAAACAAGCTGGCATATTTATATAGCACACTGAAATGCAGAAAAATGCTCACTGAAATCTTTGGGAAAAGGAGGCTCTTATATTAATACACAATTGCACCCCAGGTGATCAGTCTATAGATCACATAGATGAGATCTACAACTTGTACAGTTATACATGAGTAATGCACATAATAGGATTAGTTTGCATCTGGTTTCCTGATCTAGTTTATTCATATTTCCTACTTGCTGTCCATGGTAGATATTAGTATCATGGTTTTCTTTTACGGGGTTCATTATACAAGGTCTTCATCTCATCTAGACCTTTAATTTGTAGACATAAAACAGGCTCTGAATATACTGGAGTGAAAGCTGCCATTTTTATTAAAAGGTGGTTGATAGGATAGACCACTGGTACAAAAAAAACATTCATACTAAAGAATCAGTGGCACAAGGGTTTTTTGTAATCTTACCTTCTTTAGTAAGTTTTAAAATGAGCTTCACAAAGTGTCATATTTAAATTATAATTTTAAAATATAATCAAAGAATAACTTGAAATATATTAATGTTGATTAAACTTACCTCTTTGATGGTTTAGATTTTTGAGTTCTTGTCAGTATAATAACAGAGTGATGGGCAATATATTGTGTGTTAGTAATAAAGTCTAGTACAGATAGTAAAGCCAGTTATATAAATAAATTAATTGGAGGAAATACAGGTATTGTAAAGAAACTGGTAATAAAATAGCTAAAAATTGTAAAGTATTTTAATAGGTTTTATTGACATACATTAGAAACACAAGGACATAATCATCTAGAGTATATTGAGAGATGATCAAAAAATTACAATTTTTTTTCCTTATGTTTAGTTCTTAGTGTTTCCAGGATAAGGTCTGTATTACAATTGTCATTGATTCATATATTATTTAATTAAGTAACAAGCTTCAAGTGACTAGGAGTATTTCATGTGAGTTTGAGTTTGAGTAAATTAGCTACAGGCAATTGTATCCTATGTGCCTCTAATGTATGAATGTGTTATACCAAGTTTTGTGGTGGAGTAACAAGCATTTTATACAATCAAGAAAAATTGTTACCTCTTCATGAACCATCAGGTAAATTGATAATTTTTGTTCCTTGAAATATTTCTGCTCTGCAGTAATCATATCATAAGAGCATTATGAGCCAAACAGCCTTTGCTTGATTAGTTTGTTCTAATCACCTTAAACCACTAGGGAAAGTACAACATAAGATGTCTAAAAAATGTTGCCTTCATAGGGGTGCTCTAATTGCTTCTTCTTAACTATTTAACTTTCCTTTGACCTGTTGAAGTACGATGTTGACAACTGTAATTTTCATATATAAAGAAAATTTTCAAGGATCGAAAATTGTCTCACTATCCTTCAAGTGTGTGTCAGGATGTTTTTATGCTACTGCCATGTGACTGTCCTGTTTACTTTTCAAACAGTACCCACTGAATTGAAATCAAACAGATATATAAAAACATTTTACTTTCAGAAAAAAATAAAAATCACAGTATATCTCATTAACTACAATAAAATTCAGAGTCTGTAGCTTATTACGTAGCTGTTCAAGTCAACTGCAGTAAGCATGTAAGATGTCTTAAAATCTGGTTTTCTAAAGTAAGAGAATGATAAGTTGAAGACTGTGATTTCTGAGGCTCAAAAATAAGAATAATAGTTCACAAATAAACTTCCTCTTAATTCAACAAGCAGATGTCTCTGCAAGTAGACCTGTTTCTGTGCAGTGGCACAAGTCTTTTAATCCGTAATATCAAGCAGATCTTCAGCTTACATATTAGTTAAGACCTTTCATGCAAGAATTTGAAATATTAGCCTTAGGATAAGGTAAAAATATTTATTATTTTCAATAAATATTTTTTTGAAAATAAAATGTAGATAGGTCATGTTAATAAAACAACCATACTTGGAAATCACAGTGTCTTTGAGAGGTTAATTCTCTCCTACTAACACTTGACAACTACATATAATAATAGACAACATTTTCATGGATCCTGCTTCCCAAAATAATGGAGCTATATGCAATTAAATAGCAGTAGCTGTGATATACTTAAGTGCACTGTATATAAAATTTTACGTGTCAACAGGTGGAATCACTCAGAAGTGTTAAACCAACCCTATGAAACTATTGAAACAAGATGGGAGTAATGAAAAACAAACTTTTCTGTACAGTTGTTTTTCCAGGGGAAGAGGGACTAACTGCAATTTGCAACAAAATCATGCCCTAAACTGGTCGTCTAGACCAGGTTTATAACAAAAGAAAAGAAATAGCCACTTTCAGTCTGTGACTTATCTAACCCTCATATTCAGGCCTAAAATGGGTTGCATAAACTGAACGCTAGATAGTCTTGTCTTCTTCTATTGACCACTCTCTGAGTCAGATAACATTTTCAGGTATATGTTTATTTTATACATTTCTGAAGTCTTCTTTAAGGCAGACTATTTTCATCATAGGTATCTCTGCTAATTCTCCCCACTCCCAAAAAAATAAAAGGAATCGCTGAAAAAAACCCACTTTCACTTTTATATCTGTTTTTGTAGTAAAGTTAAACATCTTTCTTGACAGGTTATGGGTAGGGAATTTTTTGTAACAAGCTTAAGTCTGCTTTACATATATTCACATAATAATGAATAAGGGACTCTAAGTACATTCTTGTAATGATAAAATATTTCTCCAATGTAGTATTAATGACATTTTTTGAAATAAATATATAGTTCCAGTGGAGAGAGATCAAATGTAGTTTAATGAAAGACTTAATTTCATTATGCTTCCTTGTATTTTAGAAATTGCGGCACACATATTGCTGTGGCTAATGTAGTAGAAAAGTACTGACTCCTCCTTCTCTCTCTATACATCCAGTTGGCCCAGTTGTACAAGCCAAATAGCATCAAGTTATTCCTTATTAGCCTGATTTAGAACTGGGATTCAAGTACCTGAATTTGACATGCAACTTCTGTGAGGTGCTGAAAATTAAAGGACAGGTTGGAGCTGTTCTGGTTTGTATAATTAACAATTGAAGCCGCAGCTTCAATCTGACTTATATTTTCCAAGTCTTAATCACTGGTGTATAGAGGCAATCACTCATTTGTTCTGGCCCAGTGAATATTTATTTATTTAAAATGGAACAGCTCCAACAAGAAAGGCAGAGACTGATGTAGTGTGTTTTAGTGGCAGGGTAATTACATAACAGAATTTATGTTAGTCAATAAATCCCTGCAACAGGGAATCACAAGATAAAACTATTACAAACAGTCTCAGTCATACATTAAGACAGTTGGCAGTTCTGGGAAATGGTACTCTAGCTGAAACACATTTCTCTTTAAAAACCTACTCCACCAGAAATGAAAGAATTACTGGTATTTTAACACAGAAGTGCTGTATTGTCTGTTTCCATAATCCCTAACCCACCAAGTGAAGATGTCGGATGGGACCTGGACAGTGGTTTTGAGTAATATCAATGTGGTGCCTAATCCTGAAGAAAAAAAAATCAATCCTGTTATATCTCTTGTATTCATTTTTTTTTTATTACATCATTAGCTTCTGAGGGGATAAGACTATCTCTTTCTTTTTCTGCTGCAAGTTTTTTATTCAAGTTGCCTTTTCTGCAAGCAAAATATGTTTTGTATAAGAGGAAGGAAACAGAGTAATGCACTATATACCCTTTGTTTAACATACAAGTTCAATATTTTTGAAAACTAATGTATCATTTTTACAGTAAGAGCACAATTTTCTGAAAAAAAAGCAACCAAAAGAAACACAGCAGAATTTTCCACAGTTTAGTATTTTATAGTTGTATAAATATATAAAGCAAAAATAGGAAAAAGCACATAATATTTTCAGATAAACCATGCATATGTGAGTTGACATAAAATTTGTGAACAATAAATATTTTTATTCCCTATATCTATGCCTATTGGTTATTTCACGACTTTGTTTTCAAAACCTTTAGCTTTCTTTTTTCTTTTTTTTAAACAAATTTAAATTTAAATGCATCAATTTATGATAGATATTTGTTTCTACCATGCAGAATGCCTGATATATAGAGAGAGAGGTGTCAGAAATAAGTACTGAGACTCTGGAAATAATTCACATTGTATGATTTTTATAAATGTCTCAGTTAAACACAAACAAATATTATGTAAAGGATCTTGAGCTACATGCAGAGAACTATGCAAAAACATGAGAGGAAAATGCATTAGTTTCAGTGTAAGCATGTTGGTTCTTGTAAACTACTGCAGCATCTGATGGTGTCAGAACGTGAGAATGATTTAAGATGACTTAGGACTGAATTGTCTTCTGGAGAGTAAAGGACATTAAATCCATTAGCTGTGTTTCACTGAAGCTTGTTTGAAATACTGAGATATTAAAGAAAAGGTACTTGATATACACAGGTTAATTTCCTCTTTCTTCCTGTCAGCAAGTTTCCCAGATGACATAGAAGCACACAATTAATGCAGGGGGTTCAAGACCACAAGATGATCCAGCAATTTATTGCATACGTGTGTAAGCTGATGGTTATGAAGAAAGCATTTAGAGATATGTCAGGTAGTGACCACATCTGTCAGCTGAAGTCTAGTTAACTGAACAATAATATAGCATCAAAGGAATGATAGTATGGGCAGTATAAGGCAATATTAATGTTAGAATTGCTCTACAATTTTGTCTTCTAATTCCTCACTTATAGTTAGGTAGAATGTGTATTTATAGCTATATTAGTAGGTTTAATGACATCATCAATGGCTTATTTCTCCTTCTCAATGTCAAAGATCCAATTTTCTTGCTACATATGCTGACAATGGCCCAATATCTGCTCTTAACTTTCCATCGAACTTTGGCAATTGAGGGCACTGACCTAGTCTGAGTGCTGAGATGCACTTTACATTCCTAAAAGGAAGCTTTTAAGGAGCTTGATCATTTTAGACTATAAATCAATCCAAAAGGAGGATGGCAGCTGTTGCAGACTGGAGTATTGCAGATATGAATCACTTAACTGAGACGTTTTTTAGAAAAGTTGCCGTCATTTAGGCAGCAGCATTTGAGGAGCTACTAACACTCATAGGTCATTAATCCAGTGCACAGATTAATCTACTAGAGCCTGTCTACACTGCTCCAGGTAATATTATGGCAGCCAGCTGGATGCCAGCATTGGTCTGAATGATTTGTACACTTTCCTAAGATGCTAATTTCTCAGACAGTGAGCTTTTCTTTCAGTCATCTGTCTAAAGGGAATCTTGCTAGTAGGGGGTAGTTGTGACATTCATGTGCTTGTGATGAGAGTAAGAATATCACCAAAATAAATACAAATTTAAAAATTTAAAGCATTAAACTGTCAAGGTTTGGGCTTGCTTTTAATCAAGTTATGGGCAGCTATGCCTGGTTATACACTCTGTAACTTGAAGCAACTTTATGGGAGTTGTAATTTTAAAGACCGCTTGTAGAGACAAAGGAGATAAATGGGCAGTGTCAGCAGGTGAATTAGACCTCTAGAGTTCACTATACTCTGTTCCATTTTGAAGGAAGATGGGCAATGACAATCCTAACTGAAACCCATCGATGTGATGACTAGACATATGATTAATCCCTGGAACTTAGTTGCCACCTTGGGTTAAGCCACAACACTGTGCCACACTGTATTTGTGTGGGGAAAAAGGTAGATCTATCTTTCTGCACCTTCCCCTGCTTCTGCAAAAATTTGAAAGATGGAAGGGAAAGAAAAGGCATATTAGTGACATACACCTTTTAATCTCCAGATTTGAGTATCCGGTACATTAACCTTTAAAAAGTATTTTAGTATTCCCCCAGTCTGTTTTACATCATCTGACTTTTCATGAATTTCCTCTTCCTGATTCTGGAGTGTTTATGTGTGAATTAAAGAATGCCTTTAGAAAAAAAAAGAATAAGCTCAGAGACAGGCAGATAAAGAAGATCGCATAAGCTTGTATTAAATATCCCGATTAATGTGGAATTTGACAAACAAATGTTACCTTTACACACAACTTCCTCTTGACACATTTTATGACTATATGTGACAAACAGCACATCTTAAATACACTTAATTCCTGAAGGCGTTTCTTACCATGGAAAGACAGAAGAAGGTATTGAATATTTCAGCTTTCATGTTACGCACCAGCAAGTCCCCTTCCCCTTTCAGCAACTGCTCTCATTTTCCCTAGTCTTTCTTTTAATGATGCTCTATTTGTAGAAGCCCTTCTTATTGACCCTCACATCCCTCAGCAGATGGGATTTAAGTCCAGATGGGCTTTGGCTTTCCTAACCCCAACTCTCCATGTTCAGACAACACCTTTGTACTCCTCTAGGGTCATGTGTCCCTTTTTGCATCTCCTGTATGCTTCCTTTTTATGTTTCAGTTTAATCGGGAGCTCCTTGCTCACCCATTCAGTCCTTCTGCCACTTTTCTTTGACTTCCTACACCTTGGGTTGGACCATTCTTGAGCTTGAAAGAAGTGATCCTTGAAAATCAACCAGTTCTCCAGGACATCTCTTCACTCTCAGCTATTTTGGGTTAGAAGTCTAAAAAAATGCAAGCATTCATCAAGTCTTGATCTGACAAGCCTATCATCAACCAGCTTCCGCCATTTTGATTTATACATCTCTTTTCCTGGGAGCAATTATTATGAAGTTGCTTTTCTTTTCTTTCTACCTCCCTCCCTTCCCCCCCCCCCGGGTTTTTTTGTTCCTCGATTCCTATTGTTAATTACATTGCATAATTAAGTGTGTTCTGTCTTCCAGTTTCCAGAAGTGCCATAATGAAAAATACTTACTTTTTGGACCTACATGTCCCAAAGTGAGAGGATAGACCATTCCCATGCAGAAAGAACAAAAGGAAACTTCAAATTGTATTTTGTGCCTCTAGATGTGAGCTTGAAATCAGGATATTTATGGGTAGCTACCATTATATTAATACTCTGGAACAGATATTTTTGACAAGATAACTTGGATAAATGTACTATATGTTGTATCTATCCCTGAACTGCACAAGGTTAAAGATTTAACCCATTTCTTCAGTACTATACATAGTTTTATCTTAATTTAAACTGTTCATACTTTAGACTCAAACCAGTGCATTTAAAACACGCTTGTCCTTGGTTTTGTCCCTTTTAATTTTCTCCTCTTTTATCGAGGCAAAGCTAAAACTGTAAAATGAATTTGAATGATATCTCATCTCAATTTACTTTCATTTACATTACTACATGCACCAGTTTGGAAAGCATTTAAAATCAAGAAATTATCGACTAACTGACCAGTCAAGAGAAGGACATTATCTCAGAACATGTTGACTACTCGTTGCTAAAAATCAGAATGAAATTTATAGAGAGTCAGTGAATAATGAAAGCTGCCTGAAGAAAGTCTCTGGTCATCTATTACCTCCTGTTTTAGCTCTTGCTTTTTTACACCACAAATGAACGGTATATTTCCAGTACCTTTTTTATTTTCATTCCCAGTTTCAACTAACTCTTTCTTCTTTTTTAAAAAGAATCTGTTCTTTTCCTGTTTCATCTCTCTCACTCTTTTTTATTAATGCGTTGCCATATATGTTAGGCACAAGGATTATTTTCCCTAACATTCAAAACACACTTTCCAATTAGCTTGCATACTACTAGGCATCTAAAATTAATATTGGATAAATTATTTAAGCATTTGAAATACAGGATTAAAATACTAGCAAAATATATTTAAGATGAATGTTCCAGAAAATCCCAAAGAAACATTTTAATCACCTACCTCTGGTCATGCATGGCCAATTAAAATACTTCAAATTAACCATCTTGATTTCTTCAAAGTGAGATGAAAACTTCGTCTTCTGAATTTTCACACATGGAATAATAAGCTCAGGATCAGTTGCCTGTGGAAACAGACAGAAACCTGAGGACATCTACCACTGATTTTGGATAATGAATCTACCATCACCAGATGATTTGATGGTAGAACATTGAACCAGTAAGAACAAAAAAACCCTTTAATTTTTCTGTCTTTGGAAAACAACCAGCAGTTCAAATAATTTCTTATGGCTAAGCTTAAGCTGATTTTTTTTTAAGAGAGTTTATTCATTTACAGCGAAAATGAATGGGAACAGAGACTTAATGCAGATTTAGATTTATCCTGGGCTATCTCTAGCTGGTTGGATTTAGCCTTTACAGTTCACAGTGTTTAATATCAAAGTTCAGACTTTTTTTTCCTCCATTTCTTTCCCATGCAATTTAGGGAAAAATGAACAAAATAAAAAGCTTTTTAACGCTTAACAGTGACTCCAGGCATACAGTCATTGATGAGACACAGGCATTTTTAAAGAGCTATTCAGTCCACCAGGATCTGAGTTGTTCTCTAAGGCCATTTATCTCTTGCCAATGTTACAGACTGAACTTTGACAAACAGACTTAATTTAGTCATGTGCCTAATTCAGGTGGGATGAAGCAAGGCCAGTATGTTTCTTTTCAGGTTCTTTGATTCAAAATTCTTGTAAAGTCTTTCATTCTATGCAGACATAAGCAGTGAACTACAACATTAGCTGTGTATGTGAAGAGGAAAATGAAGAGGGCACTCCTGAGCATCTGCCTCAATTACACCAAAGGGAAAAAAAAAAAAGGAAAAATAAGGAAGAAAGGAAGAAAAGAAGAAAAGAGGTTCTTCTTTTAACCAAACTCATGTCATAAATCTGACTAACAGTGTGACTGCTAAATCAACAGATCTGAGTGCCTGCTCAGGCACATCTGAATGCTTGAGAACCTCAGTGCCATTTGTTGTTGTTGATCTTACAGTGAACACTGAATCTGATATTAGCATGGCTTGGTATTTCACCTGCAGTCTTTGTTGCAAATGTGCATGAGTATTCACAGAACTGACAATCTGAAGGTATACTCAGGATTCATTTTGGTATACCCAGCATTTCTTTGTATTGGACCACTTCATTAAGATTAACTTCTCCATTTATTTTCTCTTTTTCATCACCTTACAATTTCAGTAAAGAAATTGTTCAGCAATAGGCTGAAAGAGTTAAATGACTAAGAATTTACCCTAAAATAAGTAACCTTGGAAAGAGACTGATTGCACCAAATGCATCCAGGGATAGATTAAATGACATATAAAATTGTTCTCATGCAAATTACATTATAGTCTAAATAAAGTTTTGTAGCTGAAGGCCTCCTGATTGATTTACACTATATGTTTAGGACAAGGTTGAGTAGGGCTACAATGAAGATTATTTGATCTAATCTCCTTTGTAGATAGAATAAGAGAGCTATTTTTACTTGGGCAAAATATTAAGTGTAAAAAGTTGGAAAATTTTAATTATACCCTCCTATTAAAAAAAAAATCACTTCTGATATAAAACTTACTTAACCACAGGTATCTTCTGCAACCTGCTGAATATTATCTCAAAAAAATGTCAATGATTAATTGCATGAGTATTTGGCAAAATCATTAAAAGTGGCCAAAGCTTATTGAAGGCTTATGCTCAGCATAATTACCATATTGTCAATCAGGTCTCTGAAACTACAGAAACTTCATTATTTATCAGAAAAGTTTATCTCTGCAACTACAGTATTTTGATACAGATGCACATGCACAGTGAATAAACCTTAAATCAGAAAAAAAGTTTTGTGGTTTTGAGCAATACTTTTTCTTTTCAGCAAACAGATCAAAGACAATGTAAAACTCTTTAGATAACTCTGCAAAATTGTCGAAAAGTCAACTTTTTATTGAAAATGAATAGATAAATTGACTGACATATGTCAGGTCTTCAATATACTGAATGAAAGAGTAGCACATTTATGATTATAAGAACATGCAGTAATTGGTTTTTTTCTCTAAAGTTACCGAAAATATTCAGGGATACATTTGTGAAAATAAAGAAACAAAGGGCTAATTCTGGAATGGTAGTAGTGTTGAAGTTATCTCTGAAATAAACTAGAGAGATGAAGAAAGACTGAATTTTCAGGTTGAGAAAGTTGAGGCTGTTCAGCCTGGAGAAAGCCTCACAGTTTCTGAAGGGCACTTACAGAGCAGTCAGAGTGGAACTGTAGTGATAGGACAAGGAGCAATGGGTACAAATGAGAGGGGAAAGTCAGGTGAGTTATTAGGAAGAAGTTCTCTACTGTGAGAGTGGTGAGATACTGGAACAGTTTGTCCGGGGAGGTTGTGGATGCCCCGTCCCTGTCAATGTTCAAGGCCAGGTTGGAAAAGGCCTTGAATAAGTGTGAGGTGTCCCTGCCCATGGGAGGGGAGACTAGGACTAGATAATCTTTAAGGTCCTTTCCAACCCCTTAACATTCTATGATTTTATGAAGGATTCTTAGGAATTTTTTCCACTTTCTTTTTTTTTTTTTAATGAACTACGTCTTGCCATGGACATGGTAGAGAGAACTCAAAAGTTGAAATGTTTGGACCTTTGAAATAATGTCAAAATCATCAAAGTCAGTAGAATTAAAGCAGATCCCTTAGTGGTAGAAGTGAGATTTTTAGCAAAAATTAAACGTGTACAAGATTGAAACACTAGGAAATGGAAAGTGGCTGTTAAAAGCTTGCAAGGGAAAGGCCAGGAGAGGGAACTACATTTGATAAATCAGATCATTTACACTATACCCAAGTGGAAAGGTTTTATCAGATGAAACAGAGAGTGAACTTTCAGATTTCTGTCTGAGTTAAAAACCCTATTATAAAACACTGTGCAAAGAGCATAGCTATTTCTTTTCTTTAAGTTTTCAAACCATTTTGTGTTGTTCAGTAATAAGAATTATATTCTCTACTTATTGTATTGCAACCAAAGTTCATACAGGCAAAAAAAATTGTTTTCTGTGTTTTGTAATAAAAGGCACTGAATGAATAAAAATATAATCCTGTTGTGCCTTATTATGTTGTTCTCCCACAGAATCGTGGAGTTACTGAGGTTGGAAGGCAGCTCTGGAGATCATCCAGCTCAAACTGCCTGCTCAGACCAGTGTCAGCTAAAGCAAGTGTCTCAGGATCATGCCCAATTGGAGTTTCACTGTCTCCAGGGATGTAGACTCCACAAAAAACTTGATCTGATTTGACTACTCTCACAGTAATAGAGGTTTGTGTTTTTTTTTAAATAGAATTTCCTGCATTTCAATTGTGCCTATTACCTCTTGTCCTGTCACTGGGCATCACTAAGAGTCTCAGTCCTCTTTACTCCCTCCTATCCCTGTCTATCAAGTATTTATAGACACTGATGAGATACCCTCTGAGTTTTCTCTTCTTGAAGTTGAGCAATCCTGGTTTCCTCAGTCTCTTCTCATATGAATGATATTCCCTTAGTCCCCTTGTGACCCTTAAAAAGACTCTGTCCAGAGTGTCGATATCTCTCTGATATTGCAAAGCCCAAATCTGGACCCCGCAGTTCAGATATGACGCAGCGGGGATGAGTAAAGAAGAAGCATCAGCTCCCTCAACATGTTGGCAGTACTCTGCATAATGCAGTCCATGATAACATTGGTCACATTTGCCCCAAGGACACATCCTTGGTGTCCACCAGGACCCTTGGGACTTTCTCTGCAGAGTTTCTTTCCAGTCGGTCAGCACCCAACATGTATGGGTGCATGTGGTTGTTCTTCCCATCATCAATGAATTTGTGAAGGATATGCTTGGGCCCATCATCCAAGTGACTAAGAAAGATGTTAAAAAAATATTGGCTTAAGTACCAGCCTCTTCTGACCTCCAGCTAGACTTTGTGCTGTGGCAATTTTTTAAGCCTGGCAGGTCAGCCAGTTTCCAGCCCAACTCACTGTCCTGGTGGACAACAAGCTGCCCATGAGCCAGCAGTCTGCTTTTGTGGCCGAGAAGGCCAGTGGTATCCTAGGGTGTATTAGGAAGGACACTGCCAGCTGGTCGAGAGAGGTGATTCTGCCCCACTACTGAGCCCTAATGAGGCCACATCTGGAATGTTGTGTCCAGTTCTGGGCACCTTTGAGCTCCTGGTTTTAGTCTAGCAGAGGGCTAAGAATATGATTAGGAGACAGGCATGCTTAGGAGGAAAGGCTGAGAGAACTGGGTCGTTCAGCCTCAAGAAAAGACTGAGAGGGGACCTCATCAATGTAAGTATCTGAAGGGAGGTTGTCAAGAGGATGGAGCCAGGCTCTTTTTCTGGTGCCAAGCAACAGGACAAGAAGCAATAGGCAGAAACTGATGCACAGGAAGTTCCACCTGAATATGAGGAAGAACTTCTTTATTGTGTGGTTGCCCAGAGAGGTTGTGGAGTTTCCCTCACTGAAGATTTTCAAGAACTGTCTGGATGCAGTCCTGTGCAATGAGCTCTAAAATGACCCTACTTAGCAACAAAGGTCTCTTTCTGTGGTCTCTTTCAGCCTTACCCATTTGTGTGATTCCATGATTCTCTCCCATTACATGGATGTTACAATGAACCAAAGCAGGGAAGCTGGTATTTCTTGCAGTTTTTGTGTGAATCATTTCTGATTTCTACTTACTACTTTTCAGACTATGAATATCTTTTCATAAACTGCCCTTTGCACATTTGGCAGTAATTATGCTTTATGTGTGCTGAAGTACTAAATATCCATGAGTATTCTTCAATTAACTAAGTAGTTGATATTCCGTGTGGAAAACTTCATATTTGCTCCTGATCTGTACAGATCTCTTACAATGAATAGAACTAACAGAATCAGATGTAAGGAGACTGGCTTTTGCCTACTGTATGGGTGAGGCAGTTTATATAACAACATGTATTGGATCTGGATAGTGTTGTATCAAATCAAAATCTGAGGTTTCAACCTCTATTCTCAAACACTTGTTCTCCTTTTACCTGCACACCCAACCACAGCAGCATGTTCTCTAGGGCTTGAATTCCATTTTCTCCTTGAATTCTCTCTTTTCAGCAGGGAGATAGCTGCCAGACTGAGGAAACTGGGAAGAAAGTTATTAATGACATAGAGCTGCTCACAGCTATCAGTCTTGGGCATTACTGGTCAAGGTCTCTGGTCTTTTCCTGGCCTTTTTTCCAGTGCTCCTCCCTGATTTCCAAACTTTTCTCCACTTCCATGATCTTCCCTCCAGCCTGGATGTTTCTTTCTGGATCCCAGTCTTACTGAGACTACTCTTACTGAGAATGGCTTTTTCAACCCAAGCTCTTCCTTACGGATCCCCAAATCCCTGGTTTTCCTGATTTAAATGGTTCATGTGCAGAAGCAAAATATGTGATCAGCCTCCTGTGGTTTTCTCTCATGCCTGCTTTCTAAGTGGAGGATTCAGGACATTTTCCTTTTGTTTAACCCAAGTGTTACTAAAACACGCAATGTAGCCAATACCAATGACAGCTAGCAAGATTTATGTCTGAGAGTTCAAAAGTTCAATCTGGAGTATTTGTACTCACCTTCACACACTGTCCATTATCTGCTGCTTCTTTTCACCAATGAAACATAGATCTTTTCGTCTATGGTACTGTGATACAGGGTAATCAATTCAGATGTAGATATCTACGTTTCATCATCTCACCCATTCATATGCATGACGATATTTGAAAAAGACTGAAAGCTTTCAATTTTTTCTGTAAAACATAGAGAAAGAAACATCAGAGGTGATACGGAAGCATAGTCAGTTAAATATTGCCAAAAAAAAAAGGTGAAAATTGAATTTTATTTCATTCCTAGAAGAGTCTACGCAGACTCTTTAAATTTTTAAAAGGATATAATACCAGAAAAAACATGAGAGAATTTTGTGCCTTAGTCTGTAATATGGTACAGATTTCAATAGTCAATAACTATATTTATTAATGTGTTTCAGTAATGATAATGGCATGAGTATTCAGTGGCTACTTCACTGAGTTACCAGTTCAAGAAATCTCTCAAGAGATAAATACATTACACAGATACTGAGTTAGCATGTTTTATAGTATAATATACTGATTATTAAAACCATACATGTCTAGCCTAAATGAATAGGTAAATATCTTTATGACTGATAACAGAACCATTTGTAAAACTATGCAACATTTGTGAAAGATAAAACAAATTAATTCTGATCATTTTTTGGGAAATATCTTGAGAATTTTGTTCCATTTTATGAAGACATGAATGAAATCTAGAACATTTATTCTATTCTTTGATTAAATACAGCAAACAGATTAAATGTTTTATGGCAGTCCAAAAGATATGCCTACATACCTACCGCATGCAAATAATACAGTGGTTCTGCAAGATGACCCCAGCCAACTGGAGGTCTTTCCCATACATAGGGAGAGGATGGAGAAAGATGGCTAAGAGGAAGATGAAACAGCACCTTCAGGAAAAATACTCAAACTTGCATGTAAAAACAGAAATGATGAATGAGTGGAGAGGTGTAGAAACTGGAAATGCATTCAAATTCCTCCTTATAAACTATTTAGCGAATCTGATTCAGAGCAAAATAAATAATATGCAAAATGCCTGATGAAAGAGAAACACAAGAATTATGCAGGGCCAAGTTAAGCTATGTATGGAATATTCCTAACCAGAATTCTTGACATAGAGAAGAAACTGAAAGGAGGAAGGCATTAAGTATCCAAATCTTCTTTGTGGAAACAGGCTGGACTTTTCAGAGTATCTCTGAAATAGAAAGGGATGGGGACACTTGTGAAAAGAACTTTATATCTTTACTTTAGAGATGTAAGATGTAGAAATGCAAGATCCATGGCTGCATGAAATGGCTGAACCATCTAAAATAATAATATACAATATTGCACACTAATCTTAGGGTATTCTGCTTATCTCTTTTTCATGATGTAAAGCCACACTGATGTTCAGCCTGCTAGAAAAGTCAGAGTCCTAAAAAAGCCAAAATAAACCTCAAAAAAAAGACCCAACCCAAAGAAGAGTAACAAGTAAAAACTAACAAAATAACTTATTTAGAAACATATGATACATAAATGTAAATTGAGATAGCGATTAAAATGCAACACAATTGCAATTAAGTCATGCATTTGGAAGGAAAATAAAAGGCAGCACATAAAATAAATAAAACAATGGCTAAGAAAGACAAGGGCTCTAAAGATGCAGTAGAGGAAGAATCCAATGAAATTATATTCTATTCTGTGTAAAATTTTTATTTACATATCAAGAAATATAAATCCAAAAGTTCTTTGTAACAAAATTTTTTAATAGCAGATAAGTAGTAAGTATCCACTACTATCCAATGACTACTTTCATTATTTTTGTTTTAGGGGCGGAAAAGTATTTCCAGACAAAGTATTAAACTGTTAAGTTGTTTTATTTACAACTTCTCCCTAGTTTCATAGGGCTTAGGAACAATCCTCTTAAAGGAGACAATTTTTCTGTTTGCCTGTTCCTTCTGATGATTTGATGAACACAGCCATATCATGCTCAGCCTCAGGAGGCAATTACAGCTCAGATTCAAGGCCCTGTTACTCTGCTGTCTTCTTGCTCCAGCAGCAGGAAATTAACCCTGTCCTAAAGTAGAATTCAATGCCATTACTGTTCATGACCAGCTCCGTAATTGTTTGAGTCTCTGCTTCCATTAGTTTACAAAAATAATAGTATCAAAAGTGGATGCAACACTGGCAGCTATGAAAACAGCTGGGCAGCTGTGGGCTTTGTGTAAATGTACCAGTCTATTTACATGTGATCATATCCGTAACTCTACGCTATAAACGTGAACTTGGAGAGGGGTTCTTTGACGTTTTTTTTTCAAAATGTAAGTAGAAGTTAAGAAACATATATGTTTCTCTAGTTATTCAAATTCATAAGAATAGAGAAAGTTAATTTTTAGAAAACATTTTCTTCCCTGGATATTATTTTAAAGGGTCATGTTACTTATTTAATAATACTACACCACCACCACCTCACCGTTAAGTCTGACGTATTTTCCTCATATAGTCATGGCAGAACATGTTTTTTTTTCTTTCTTCATAATGCAGCTTTTTACCTTTAGGGCGTTCAGTGGTTAATGCCCAAATAATGAATTTCTCGATGTTTCTACTCTTCTGTAAGTGACATCACCAGACTTTTTATTGTCTGCTCAAAAAACAAATCACACCTTCAGCCAGTGTTCATGAGTTCTGAAACAGGATGCACTCTCTCTGTGTCTGCAGGTTGGAGCTGTAATTCAGATTCAGTTTGACAAATGTGTCAGAAAACATGTTTTATTAGCACATATAACAGCATACTGTTAAAACCAGTGCAAACTGCTGTTCAGTAAGTCAGAAGCAGTCAGTTTTTGGCTTGAGAAGGGAGTAAACATTTAATATTTAATTTAAGACAATGGCACACTTTTGCAGAAAACAAAGAAACAAACCCAAAAAGAACTGCCAAAAAAAACCCCAAACAAACAAAACCCCAAAACAAAACCAACCATTAACAAGAACCTGAAACCCACTAAAATTGTTATAATTTTATAATTCTATTTGGAAAAAAAAAGTACTAAAACAATGTGCTTACATATTCTACTTGTTTATAACAGGGATCATAACACGAATTAACAAAGGACCAGCTCTTCAAAGAAAAAAAGCATGAAGCAGGAAAAAATACAAAATCTGAAAAAGTAGGAAGGTCTGCTTTAAATGTTTCTTCATTTTCTGTTTACCCAGCACAACTTGATTCCTGGATTCAGCACAATGAGACCCAACATCAGACAACCAGTCCCAAAGCTAGAAAGTACACCAGAGCATGGCAGTTAAAGCTAAATCATATATCAGTAAAAAAAATCTCAGTCCTCCCACCATGCAATTATGTATGCTATTTTTGTGATTCCACCCCCCGGCCTTCTGTCTCCCTTCCCAATTCAGACACCTGAACACAACAAAACATTATTATAGTTTAAAAAGAAACAATTTCATATTTTTTCTATGCCAACCATGTCCTGGTGGGCATCAGGCAAAGCATCTCCAGACGGTAGAGGGAGGGGATTGTCCCGCTCTGCTCTGCACTAGTGTGGCTTCATCTTGAATATTGTGTGCAGTTTTGGCCACCATATTATAAGAAAGATATTAAGCTCTTAGAGAGTGTCCAAAGGAGGGCAACAAAAGTGATGAAGGGCCTTGAGGGGAAGCCGTATGAGGAGCAGCTGGGGTCACTTGATGTGTTCAGCCTGGAGAAGAGGAGACTGAGGGGAGACCTTATCACAGTCTACAACTTCCTCGTGAGGGCAAGAGGTCACTCTCATGACCAGTGACAGGACCCAAGGGAATGGCCTGAAGTTGTGTCAGAGGAGGCTTAGGCTGGATATTAGAAAAATATTCTTCACCCAGAGGGTGTTTGGGCACTGGAACAGGCTCCTCAGGGAAGTGGTCACAGCACTAAGCCTGACAGAGTTCAAGTTTGGATGAGGCACATGATGTGACTGTTGGGGATGGTCTTGTGCCTTTCTTCCTGGAGGCTGGGTTTATCCAGGGGAACCTGTTCTGATAATCCATGGTGTGCTTGACACCTGACAGTTCAGAGCTGTGGAACTGCAGCCACAGGACCTGTATAGACACAAATAGTATCCTTCTCCTGTGCAGCCAGGACAAGCTCCCCCGAATAAGCAATGAATAGATAAATACAGAAATACATTACGTCTGACCTACGAATTAAACCACAAGTCCTAAATGCAAAAGGATTTGTCATGAAACCAGAGTTTTGTGATGATAACATTTTCCTTTCAAGTCAAATTGGAGAAAAAGATGTTTGCACAAAGCCAAAAGCTTGAATGAAGGAGAACTGGAGGAATGAGGGCTGTCAGCATCAACTAACTGTCAGCACCTAAGCAACTCCTCCTCTTGGGAATTTTCTGTTTCTTTGACATCCATCAAAACCAAATCATGTCCTTATATCAAATATGTTGCTCTGGAACTTAAAACTTCAGATCCAAGTCCTGCCTCTGACACTGACTGTTAAGGTATAGAAAGGTATAGATGATTAGGAGGTTCACAACAGGGATTTTATTTGCTTGTTTAGTGGTTTTTTTGCCTGTTAGTTTGCTTACTTGTCTAGGAGGGGTAGGATTTTAATAAAAATACAAATGAAAGTTTCATACAAACACACTACTTTGACAAAACGTCTAACAACAGAATTTCAGGGTTCTGGTAGCTGTTGGTGTGATTTCTCAAGGTCACTGGAGATCTTTCTTGTTTCAAAACTAACAGTTGCTAGGAACACATCATTTGAAAGTTCTCATTTGCACACAGCTTGCTGTGTGCAACATATGGAGGAGGCAAGGGGAGGCAACAGCAGTCCTGCAGAGGAGGGTAAGCATAGGATTGGGCACAAGGTTGGGTCTGAGGTGCCACAGGCACACAAAGCTCTGTACAGTCAGGCCAGGACCCACGGCCAGGAGGTGTCATGTTGCAGAAGAAAGCTACAGAATCCCACAGTAGTCAATTTTGGAGCTGTTTTGTTCCTTTCTGGGACGGACAGCTGCTTAGATACAGAGATCCCAGCTCACCAGCGACTCTCACAGATGCTTGTTCCTGACTTCCTGTTGCCAAAACACTTGGAAGGTAGGAAGGCAGGAAGGAAGGAAGGAAGGAAGGAAGGAAGATAAATATGAATAGTTAAAAAATGAAAAGGAATTCGCAGAATTTTTGAATTTCCTGAAAGATCTGAAACCATGGGGTTTCATCAAGCTGCTAAGTATTTAATTTATGAAAAATGCTTTCTTATGATAATGATTTCCTTCTCTCATTATTGGCCTATCCTGATGATAAATTACTTGATACAAGTGTGAATTCTTCCTTCAAGTACAATTCCTAGATCCTAGAAAGCTATTTCCCCTTGGGAACCTTAAAATTATATCCTTTTATGTAAGGAGTTAGTGTATCTAATAAAGAACTTTAACAACTTAAGAATTTTTTTTCATAAAAAGAAGGTTTTTAAGAAGTCTTGGAAGAATATATTCCTTGTTATGAAAATATCCTTTTTACAGTTCATTGATGTACTAAGCTACCGTAGCACATTTAAATATTTTCCCTTCTAAAAGGTAATATTCAACCAGAAAAGTGTTAATATTTTGATTAATGAAAGAAATAAAGTAATTTGTTTCAGGTCATGTAGTCTCTGCTGAAAATTTAATACACACGCACAAAATCTCCCCCTCAGAAAATATCAAAATTTAACAAATAGTGACTCTACTGTTATGTTGAAATAAATTTTCATTAGGAAAGATGAGAATAACCAGCAGCTGAGTTCCAAAATAAAATTATTTACCTTGAATATCCTTCTAAAGCTCTCCTACAGGAACTGAGAATTTAATAAGATGTTATTAGATTAAACTTTATTCTTTGAAAACAGATACTGAATTACATGGGACTCTGATTGTAACCATCTGTTAAAAAGACACGTCAAGACAATCAACTCCCTCCAGGAAATGTAGAGCTGTTTTTTATGAAAGAGCCAGATCATAGTATTGCAGAGAAGAAATAATTTTTGTGAAGAAGTAAGCTGTCATTTTTCACTTTTATAAAATTTATTGTAATATCTTCATTATGTAAGCTATAGTTTTCCTTAGTTTGGACATACATTTTTCAGCAGGATTTTCTACTGTAAATGTGTACCTATTTTCAATGAGACTTATTACAATGCTATTAAAAATGAGAGAAGCATACTTATGCACTTTATATTCTCCTGGACAAAACAGTGGATCTTCTGCAGCAAGCTTACAGAAAACAGGAATTAGTACTTCAGTAGGTGGACTTTCTTAAAAAAAGGTGGTTTTTTTTCTGGATGTTAATATGAATGTGCCCCTAAAGTTCCCAATATGTTCATTGAATAAACAATTAATTTTTTTATTGATAACATTGCTAAAATTTCTAGGATAGTTCAATTTCAATCTGCTAGTCTATCTAAAGCATATAGCTATATAACTCTGCTGTGAGTAAGGAGTGAGGAAGGAAGATACATTTCTAAAACTACCTTAGGACACATCACATCATGTCTATCCATTCTTTCTTGTCCCTATGGATGACTCCAGTCCCTATTCATTATAATCTGGGATGACTAAACTATGAAAATTAAGTTTATATTGTTACACCTCTGTTATTTTATAAATGTGAATTATTGAATCAATCAGATAAATTTATGGAACCTTATTTAAAGTAATGAGTTGCTAGAAAACTATTTACACAAAGTGTTATTGCTACTCTTTTTTTCATCTCTCCCATGAATTCTTAATAGGAATCACAGAGACAAAGGATTTGCTTGATTACTACAACTGCCAGAGGTCTTTGATTGGATTCATATAAAATTTTAGTATATTTTAAGGAGAAATATATACACAATAGAAGATATAGATAACATGGCATTTGTTGCAATAGTTTTGTTTGTTTGTTTGGGTTTTTTGTTTAATCTCAGCTGCTGTATAACATTTATGAGAGAAGGGAAGTCTTCATCAAAAGAACGGTCAAAGGTCATTCTTGTAGTTTTCTGAATGGTCACTAAAGTATGAATAGGTCATTATACATGACATGCCTACAAAGAAGAAAAATTGTCTTTGTAGTACAATTGGAAATTCAGACACCAGAAGTTTTATTTTAAAAATTACCTCCCTCTCATTCCTCAGAGGTATCCTGCGAAGATTGACTTTTTAAATGAGGCAAAAACTTTCCTACATCAGAGTTAGTTAGGCACTGAAATTCACTTATTGGGGATCTTTATGAAATTTGCATTAATGAAAAAAATTGTTGTAAATGTCGAAGTGCAGATCACCACTTCAAAGGATAGCCTATCAGTACTGTTTCCTATGATTGCAAGAGAATTGTCTGAAGAATAAAGATTTTGCCTATATGATATGCTTAAATACATTTCAGCAAAACATACACCTAAAATTATCTTTAATACAGAGACCAAGAAATTTAGTTTTCTTAAATCTCAGTTATTAATTCATTCTCTTTTCTATCAGAAATATTGCCTTGTCTGGCTATACTTCACAGCTAATTGCCTAACTTCCCTCATTGAGATAAAGGCTTCATAAAGATTTGATTTAGGTTTGGGAATTTTTTCAAGAGTGCTGGTGCCTTGATAATTCATGCAGGAAAACTGCTGGAAACAAAGACTCTTCCTTCTAGAGCCATTTCAAAGCTTTCTCATTTTTGAGTTTTTCAATAACTTGTTTTATTTATTTCATCTCATGATCTTCTGTCTTAGAGTGTAAAACAATATAACGAGTCATAGCCACTAACAGAAGTATTTCCATTATCAAATTCACTTGACTGCCAAATTTATTATCTGGAATAAATCTAACATCATGGATTTAAATAATGCTAAATTATAGTTTATATTGGAACTATCCTGCAAGCACAGACTGGTTTGTTTACTAGTAAGATGTTATTTACTCCCTGTGTAATCTGAGAAATTATAAATATAGCCTAAGTACACATTGGTTTTGAACACAACTTATTCTAGCACATGTATTACCAGAGAGTCTACTTGTGAAAACACAGTCCAGTGTGGACAACTGGAAGAATCTGTTGGATCAAGGCCTATTTTGTAATATTATTAAGTAAATTTTTTAGTGTTTCATTAATATAAATCGCCTAGTAATACACTGAATATTGACTCTGTGACAAATATGCATACTTTATAGCAAGGACCTTTTTTTATACATTTTTATTTTTTTCAAATAACAGGTTATACTTCCTCTAATTTCTAAGTTATAATAAATCAATAAATATGGGTGAAAATATGGATAATTTATATATGTACACACTTTAATTAAAAAAAATCTTAGACGCTGTGAAACTCATGTGATTAATATGTAGAGAATGATTGTAAAATAATTCTGTGAATGCACTAAGTAAACATGCCATTGAACAGAACCTGTGAAAAGAAGGTTTAACAGTGCATTTGTATTGCTCATGTTAACTGACAACTAGACCAGTATGTGACACAAAATTTTTTAAATGTTGTAATTAACTTCACATTTAGAATGGTTATACATGATTTGTAGTTAGCAGCAGCCTATTAATGATCTTTTCATTTGGTGGTTAACCAACAGGTTCTACTTCATAAATGCCAGAACTAATAATGGAATATCAACAAAGTGTGGAAGCTCAGCCAGAGTTATCTTTTTAAAGTGAGATTTTATATTGCCTTGTACCAGATTCTGATGAGATGTAGTTGATTCATTAAGAAAGATGGGATCCAAAGTGCTATAGACCTTTATAAATCCATGATGCTTGAAAGGAGACATACTTCCCTTGAGCTGTCTGGAGAGTATGGGGAAGCTCTGACAAGAAGACAGAATGGCAGACAAAAATAATATTTTACAGACATATCCCAAAAACTGTTAGTGAAGAATTGTACTGATTTTCAGATACATTTACCTAGACATGCTAGTGTTTCAAATAATACTTTGCAGCAAATATATGACTTGATCATTGTTTGACACTCCTTGTCTTCCTCCTGAAGGACAGAATTTCAAAGATACTAAGTTGAACTTGGTGTAAATCATGGTTAGATTAACAAGAGGTAGAACCAGTTCCTAATCTGTAATTGCTTATGGACTGAGACATGAACTGAGAAAGGGGATGGATCTAAGAGAAACATGGAAGTTTTGATGAAGATAATGAAATATGGAGAGAACCCAAAGAGTTGAGTTCTTTAACAACTGAATATTGAAAATAGGTGGTAAAAGCCAAATTACCAAGAGCCTGCTGCAGGGTGACCTTAAAAATCTGCTCCTTAATTAAATTTTATACATGTATGTATTTGCACAAGTTTACTTATACATATATATTTTATACATTTATTTTCACATTAAATTTTATAAAAAGCTATAAATAGGTGTCTTTATGCTTATGTTACAACTGAAAAATATTTTATGTTCTATTTTATTGCATTGTACTTTAGTAATCTTTTTTTGGTGTTCATTTACTAGTGCTTGCCATGAAATACAAATAACTATAAAATTTTCACTATTTTCTCTGGTTTCCCTTCTCCCAGATGCCATGTTTTTTGACCACGTCATTCATCTTGTTACTTTGCATCATTTCTTGCATGTATCTTTAACTTAGGCCAAACCTCTTTAGGTCTTTACTTCTGTCTTTGCTAATTCTTCAAGGACCAGCCTTTGCTGTCCAACACCGTACCTAAAACTCTCATTCTGGCTCTTGTCAACTTGTCAATTACTAAACCATCCTTTACTTTCCTTTTTGTGAAAATTGCTGTCTAACACAGCTTTTGCCCATTTCAAATCAGATTGCAGTGATTTTCTCTACCTTGTCACTTTGATAGTTTCACTCTTCTTGACAGTCTGCTTGCTTCCACTTCTCTGTGGGGTCAAACACAACACTTCAATTAGAAATGTATCATGGATTATCTCCAAACATCTCTTTCACCTTCAGCATTTGAAATTACCCTCTGATAAGGTACTTTCTATCATCTTGTACTTGCTGCTTACCTTTAGCACCTTATGCTGCCCCTCTCCCTGGGAATGTCACACCACCATCACACAGAATTTTTCCACTCTACTTATTTTTTTCTGTATAAATTTTTTCCCGTATAATTTTTTTCCCTTCCCTTTTCTGTAAAACTTACATAATCCCTAACACTGTTTCAGAGCTGCCGTGTTGAAACAATTGCCAGTCATGTTCATCTGTTTTTCTGCAGATCACTTATAATACAGACTTATTTTCCATAACTTTGTTCTTGTACATTGATGTGTAAACTGAGACCTTGACCCCTAGGTCCTATGACGATACAAAATCTAAGATGGTGAAAAGAATTATTTTACTTTTCCACTTCTTGTAGCCATGTGGTTTTTAGAAGTCTTCAGTTAAAGCTAGAACTTAACGGGAAATAATGTCATCTACTTTTTTTACAAAGACTTTTTTTCTAAGGGATACTTTAATAGGATACATACTTGGGAACTTGCATTTCCCCAGGGCTTCTGACAAAAATCTCATATGTGGAGACCTGAGATGAGGGTCTTCCTAATTCACTAATGTAACTGTGTCAGAAGTATTGCCAGATGAATCATCTGTTCACAATACAGTTTTCTGCTTTCCTCTGTGATGAAAAACCACAAATGACCATCCGTGTAGGCCTTGGAGGTTGATAGGATGACTTAAGTAGGTCAGTACTAACTCTGAACTCTATGACACTACGAATAGAGACATAGATATTGTTATGTTCTCATTTATAGACACATACACAGTAGCAATGATCATTTATTTCTGTTGCATTTCCTAAGTTGTATTCAATAAGAAATAGCTATAAGTAACAGATATTAAGGTTAAGAAGAAATTAAAAAGATAATTGTTTGACGTATTATATCTCTTGATCGGTGAAGAGACTTTTCTTTTGACAGTAACCTAACAGTCTAAGTTATGAAAGTGCAGCAGGGAAAAAAAGGATTTATACTTTACAGTTTACTGAGGACCCTTATGAGTCTAAGAACAGCCTGGAGTCATCCTAGAAACTTCTGCATAAAAAATGGGCAGACTGCTAATGAGCATATACATTAAAAAAGACAAACTTAGATTGCTTCTAAGGATTTTCTGTCAATCTTTATGCTATTCCATCATCTATTCTGTAATTACCCATATAGCCCAAAGAAATAATCAGGAGAGGTTTTATACATTAGAGTCTTTGCTCTGCAGCACTCAAAGAGAAAATGAAAGGATACGCAACTTTTCTATAATTGCCCCAACTTCTGAATTTTATTACTTTTAGTAATGAAAATGAAAGCAGAGTACATCAACACCAGGGTGAGAATCCTCTTGGCACATAGTATAAACTTGTACTTTTCAGCTCAGATCAAAACCAGTCACTGGGTAAGAAATCTATATACAATATATATTCTTGAGGGAGAACTAAATCTACGAGCTCTGAAAGTTATATTTAAGAGACTTACTACAACACACGTCATCTGAATTCAGCAGGATCATTTGGAATCTGATGAGTGTTCACTGAATTAGCTTTGCAAAAGTTGTGGATTCAGCTTATATAGAACACATCAACAAAATTTTCCTGTGCTGGTTGTCTATACAATGGACAAGTACATGCACTTCAGTAGCACATGTTCTTTACAGCATATAAGCACCTATCCACAAGATTTCGCAGATAGAGATATGAAAGCTCTGACACAGTACTATACTTGTCCTGCATCAAGCAGTGTTTTTTTCCTATTATATATATACACAGACATATCATGTTTAAAGTATGTAAATTGGTGTCTTAAGGATAGGGTAAGAAAATAGCTAAATTTTATCAAAATCCACGTCTTTTCTATAAAATCATGACAAATTGGTCAGCTACCCTTTGTCCTCAGTTATAGTACATCATATACAATACAGAATGTCCTCTAGTGTTATAAGACAAAAGAAAGCTGAAACAAGAAAAGATTCAGAAAAATAGGGAGCATTTCTTTTGTCTTCTATATGTTACTGTCTATTTCTTTTATATAATGCTAATTTACTCTAATTAAGCATATAAAGGGGTTATAATAGATTTAAAGAACAAAATGGTATATTTTATGATAAAACTGTTTTTCAGCTTACAAGGAGACACATAAAATGCATTTCTTTTTTTTATTGAAAGTTTGTATTTCAAACAGTCATGAAGGGGTGTCCTGGTTTTCACCGGGGTAGAGTTAGTTTTCTTCCTAGTCAGTACAGTGTTGTGTTTTGAATTTAGTACAAGAATAATGTTGATAACACACTGATGGTTTAGTTGTTGCTGAACAATTCTTACCCTAAACAAAGCGCTTTTCAGTTTCCCATCATCTGCCAGTGAAAAGCTGCGCAAGAAGCTGTGAGGGAGCATGGCCAGGACAACTGACCCAAACTGGCCAAAGGAATATTCCATATCGTAGAATGTCATGTCCAATATATAAAATGGAGGGACTTGGCCAGGAACTTCCAATTGCTGTTTGGAAACAGGTTGGGCATCAGTCAGTGGCTGGTGAGCAGCTGTATTGTGCATCATTTTTCTGTCTTGGGGTTTAATTCTCTCTCTCTTTTTGTTAATAATCAAATCATAATCATATTATTTTCAGATTTTATTTTATTTAAATTATGAAATTATTCTTATCTCAATTATTCTTATCTCTTATCTTCACCTTTCTCTTATTCTCCTCCCCATTGTACCAGAGTGACTGCGTAGTACTTACCAGATGGGGTTAAATCATGTCAAGGGTCCAAATGGTCACTCTTCTCACTTAGAACTCCATTTGATATGTACATTTCAAGGTACAGTTCAGTTTTTATAGGTGTCTAGGGTGAATATTTAGTACTGGAAATTAGGCTTCCAGTTTTGGGAATTGTAATTGACTTTTTCTTACACTAAACTGTATGAAGTTAATACAAATGTCATAGGAGGTGAAGAAATAGATATGTTTTCATGAATAAAACATTTTGATTACCTATCCTTCACTTGTTATGAACATTGATGTGACATTAAAATATTCCAGAAATATGCAACCACAATTGAGTTATTTTGTACTTCAAATGCATTATATGTTAGTAGACCTTGTTCTGTGTTTGTTTTATTTAATGAAATTAAGAGATTCTATAAGCAATGACCAGATTTTGATAAATCTGTGTTCATTTCCCAAATCAGACAGAATGCAGTTGTCTATAAATGAATCAGAGGACTTTCCTTTTATAAGCAGATGTCACTTACTTTTTTTTCTCTCTCACTATATGTGACATTGGTTTCCATCAACTGGAAATTTTTCAATGCAAGGAAATTTATTGAGTAAATATCCATTTTAAGATTTCAGTTTATTTTAAATCATCAAAAAAAAAGAAATATTAACACATTAAACATTTCATAAACTGAAAGTAATTTTACAAGTCAGACTTACAAAAGGGGAAAGCAGGAGTCAGAGAAATAAATCTGGTGTATTTTTTTTTTGTTAATAGTTCTATTTAAGTTGGCTTCTCAGGCTAAAATATATCATTCACATGGGTCACCAAAGGGATAATTCAGATTAATATTTTTCTGTCTTCCATTCAAGATTTTTCTTTGCCTTTAGCCTAATCTTACAGAATTCACTGAGTTTTGCCATTAGCTTCAACAAAATCTTTCATGTCATTTCACCTTTAAAGTTATATTTGAATCTTTTCAAACTTACTCTGATATCAAAAAGCCTCCTAGAAATAATTACTTGCTTTGATTTTAATGAGGGCTTTTCTTTTTTTCTTTTCAGTTTGAAACAACTATTCAGTTTGGAAATATGATTTGTATCCACACCTGATCCCTGTTGTCCTACAGACTTGTATCATCTCATCTGATTTAGATTTGTTCATTGCTGCTGTACTCCAGAGAACAGAGAATCCTGAAATGGCAAAGATATTGACAGATTGATATAATACTTTTTCCCTTAACTTCTCTCATATTTGTACTTTGATCAGGGAAACAAACAAAATTTGCTAGTATGCTTCTGAAACTTTTTGTTCTGATTACCTATGATTATTCTATTAAATCAGACCCTAAAAATCATTAGACACAACAAAGTCTATTAGCATTCAAAGTCTATGTTGATGTAAATGTTACAAGGCAATAAATGAAGACTATTAAAAACCTACAACTTCTGCCATGTGGATTCAAATTTGGTTTAATGTTTAAAAATGTTCACAATTAACTACCTAATGGCAAGTCAACTTGCAGAAATAATATTTTAGAGTTTCTTCTTTCATTATAATTCTATTATAAACAAGGAAAGAAAGGAAAATGTGGGGTCCTCCTGGGGTGTCTCTTTATTTTACCTTGCATTCACCCACTACATAAAGTGTGACACCAAGCACTAATTGAAATTACAGTATTCTCAAATTGCTAACAACCTAAAATACACAACTTGGTCAAAATGAGGGGAAGGAAGAGAAAAGCACAGACCACATGTCAATATCAAACAAGGAGGACACCATTCTCCTATGCTGTTCCTCTCTTTCCTCAGACACTTCAGGAAATTAAGATAAAGCTGCAGCAATAAAGGCTAGTTACTGTATAGTGCTAAAATGAATAAATGAAAGAAAGAGACAGGAAAAATGGGGGGAAGAGGGAGGAGGGAAGGGAAACAGTTTTATTCTTGTATATCTATTTCACTCAGGGTCACTAGCGGGTATACATGAAAGTGCTAAAACCAGATTAACACATTCTTTTTAAGATCTTTCAGGTGCAATTTTTGTTTTCCATAGTGCAGAACTCCAAAGTCATAGAGACCCATATCTCTATTGACTTAAATAATACTGTATGTTGAAATTACCTCATTAACTTTAATTCATCATTTGTGAAGTAATAAAAGACATGGACCGAGAAAGAAGTATTTAAACAGAATGAATGAAACTTTAGGTGGCATAGCTTACTATCTTGCTTTATATAAAGAAAACAAAACCCAACAATGAACATGAGATTGCAGGCTCAAAAAAGATTATTCCAATTTGTTCATGAAGATGTTCTTCTGAAGAAAAATAAATTTATATGACTTTGTATATATGATGAGAAAGCATTTCAATACAGTGACAGATTACACTTGAGGTTGCAAAGTATGGTTGAGACCAAGTAGCATACCTAACAAATGAATGGAAGGGGCTGAAAACCTGCACATTCTCAATAAAAGGATATTTAGAATACTTTATCCATGGTTTTCTATCCCATCTGTTTATTCACATTTGCAATTGAAATGCCCAAGCTGCAAAAAATAGATTTTAAGACCTAGAGAACTAAAAATATGTATGAAAGGAATGAATCTGCTGAATTACAAAAACATATCAGCCCACAGATGCAATCAGTTTGAAGCTGTGGAGAAATGTTGATGATGCCAGCTTCCAAAATCCATGTATTTTATGTCCTATGGCCCATCCAGCTACATATAGAGGTTTTTTAGATTCACCACAGAAATCATACATGGCATTCTCAGCTTCTACAATGACATTAAGAATGTTAAGCATCATTTTTCTTTCAATAACATCAAAGATTACCCTTTTAAAAAGTTTTGTATACTTATTATCAGTCTGCAAATGTGAAACTGATTCAAAGGAGCAGAGCCAGTAATCCAAACAGAAATCATTGAATATAAAATATTGACTATTTTGTTGCAAAGGGCTAAACAGTCAGCTCCCCCCATCCTAACAATATAGTATTTTTAATTCCATTGAATGAGCTTCTACAAACAAACAACTAACCCAAACAAAAAGTACTTGATAGGGGAAGATATTTTTTCTCAAATATTGTGCAGGTGATGAACAGGGAGCAACATGAATTGTGAGCCAGCAGAACATCCTTAGTGCTAGTGAAATGATGGACTACTGTAAAAATAAGTACTGATAACTGCAGTGAGCTCTAGCAACACTTCACCTAAAACAAAAACTTACCAAGTACAGTGACTCAACATGTGTATGAACAACAATAAACTGCCACTGTGACAAACCAAGGCCCACACTATGAAATGAGAAAGAATTCTGGTAATCTGATTTCTGCTAATGTTCACATCATCATATCAAATTAAAACAATGACAATTCCCCAAGTAACCAGCAATTCAGTTGCTTCTAGTAGTAAATGGAGAATAAAATAATTAATACAGTTACTGCATTATAACTCTTAGTTGCCAGACAACATTTAAAACCAGAACACAAATGGACTTTAATTAAATTAAAAAGAAAAAGTACTTGGAAGATGAACTAAATGAATTCTTACTTTAAAAAGAGAGATGATGTGTTTCTAATATATTCCTGTTTTCCAAGTCTAAAGAAGTATTATTTGTATTTTAAACATGTACATTTTCATCAAAGAAGTGGTAGCAACTAGAATATTACTGACTGCACAGACTTCTTGTCAGGAACAGTTACTTTCATTGCCTAATGCAAAATGGAGATTGGTAGGAATAGGACAGCCATGTTTAAAGGAAGAAGGATTTGATAGATTTTGGCTGTTTATATGTGTGTAACATACCTCAGTGGAGACCAGGAAGTTGTAATTATGAAAAGTTAATCTTGTTGTCAATTAGAGAATAAATTCTTCTAAGTATGTAATATTTACTATTATTTGTGGGGGAGCTTTTTTCTTTTTGTTTTGAATAAATGTTCTGTTCTGCTCTCTATATAAAACATGGTCAAATATCAAATTATTATGCAAAGATTAAATTTAATTTAAAATGCTTTGGAAAGAAAAGATAAATTTTCTATCTTTAAAAAGATTTTTTGTTTTCATTCACTGATGCTCATTTTCAAAATATATTTTCTGCATTAAAAAATTAACACAAATACATGTTTTCAGATGCAGTACATTTCTGTAACTTCTTTCACTTTCATATAGTCTTTGTTGTTTTGGTTTTATTTTTTTTCTTTGAACCAGAAGAAAACAAGCATTCATTCATTGCTTTGCTTTTTTTTTTTTTTTTTCAGCAAACCACAGATTTTGAATATTTGCAAGTGGATATTATCACTGATTATTTCTGCTCTACAAGCACTGTTCCAGAGTCAGTTTCTCAGTAATTCCATGAGCACAAATGTTTTAACAAAATAAAATAATCTGAGATCCTGCAGTCCTATCATCAGGGAACTCCTTTTGGAAGAATTAAACTCAGTCTCCGCTCTCATTCCAGTAAAACATGAACTTGTCAGAAACTATGAGGATAACAGTAATCCTTTGAGCACAGTATATTATCTATGGTATTTAAGAAATATTTGCTTTACGCATAGATCTGCGTTTACGAAGAGGCCTTGTCACTACTTTCTGGTGAACTTCGCTTCAGAGAAAAAAAATGGAAGAGTTCATTAGCTAACACGTCTCATGTAGGAAGGATCAGTGATAACAATATAACACATAAGCATTAGCATCTTCCTTCTTCCATGTTACCTACCATTTATGTAAAATCCAATTTGAATAATACAATGTTGCAAAGAAGTCATATCAACCTATAATCCTCTATATTCGATATTGGCAGTTCAAATACAGAATAAACCAGTATGGTATTATGAAGTTTGTTTAATATGTAGTAAAACTGAAAATGTTTTTTCACCATGTACTGAGGGGATTACTATGTGTAAAACAGCAAAAACATAAAGCAAATACTGATATGAAGACAAGACATCAAAAGCTCTGTTAATATTTCTCAGCTTTTTACTGCTCATGGATAACTTCACGCACCAATGACATGATCTGCTACTTGCCCATGCAGATTTTCAGTACCTTGCAGGGAGGGGGGGGAAAAGGAGGAGTAAAAAAAAAAAAAAAGAAAAAGAAAAAGAGGAAGCCCCACAACCTACTAAATACATTCACTCCCAAATGAAAAATTATTTTGATGAAGAATTTCTGGGAGGTGCCAGAACAAAACAATTTTGAAAGGGCTAAGACACGGATGTGGTCAGATGTTGTGTCTCCAGTGACAGACATTCTGCACAAGCCAAAATGAAACACTGCATAATGTTCTGAGCTAAGGAAATGGACAGTTAAAAATCAATCTCTATCTCACATTCTCAGCTCTGAACCTGAAAATGACAGCTATTATCCAGATTTACATTTTATCTCAGCAAGAATAAAACCAATAAATCACTGAGCTTTTGGTTGCTCAGATAATTACAATGTGAGTGGCTGGTATGAGTTGCACTGGTGGGAGAGGCTTTTAGAGGGTTAGAGCACAGAGTGGAAAGACTGACAGTGAAAAATGGGCTTGATTTCCTTGTGTAGATGAGAGCTTGTGACATGCAAATCACTGAACACAGTAACCTATGCTGAGACCCCTCAGCCCCCCTCATCAAATACCCAGACAAGGTAAGTCTGTGTGGTGAAACATCTTTACAGAGCTGATTTCTCAGTGAAAAACTTTTTGGTTTAAGGGGATAGGGGATTTATAAATGGTGTATTAAAAAATACTCTTATGTGTCTTTGCCAGAAGTGATTTCATCATTGTCACTGTCTTCAGTATAGCTTACCGGTTTGTTTCTGTGCAAACAGAAACACTTTGAAATCTAAATTCTCTGTTATAATTAGTTTAATATACATTCCTAATCATATCTAGGTATCAGATTGTTAAATAGCAAGAAATTTAGTTATACACATTTCTCAAGTGTATTTGAACGAAGACATGATCCAAATGTTTCTAAGTCTGTACAGCATAACTGCTCATTTCACTCTGTAACAAATTCTTTCCTTCCTCAAACATTAATCGTGGTTCTGTTTAACAATAAATGAAAGGTGTGTTTCACAGCTCGTCTCCATAATTGCCCTGGCTCCCAGTCTGAACTACATCTTCCACGCTGTTTTCCTGCAGGACAAAACTGTTAAAATAGAAGAATTAGCTTTATTGTTCTGTAGGATTATCTAGTTCATACTTTAAAATTCCAAGAAACGTTCCTAAATAAAAAAGGAAAAGTAAATAGATGTAAATATCAGAGTACTATTTTTCAACAGTTCTACTCCTAAGCTTTGATTAACTGCCTTAATTTTATGCAAAAAACCCTGAAAATAAGTATATTTTTATTACCACAAATTTGAGAAAACCGTTTTAAATACAGCTGATAATTCACCTACTTGAGTTTGTCTTGGGCAGCCACAACAGTGGGATGTCCCAATTGTCACAATAGAGATATGTTGTTATTCAGATACAATGATTCATTACTATTATACATTTATATATTGTTGATTTCATATTTCATTAAGTTGCTTTCTCTTTATGCTTTTTTGTTGTTATTATTCTTGCTGTTCTTTACTGTATTATATAAGGCCAACTTTTACTCTTTTTGTAATAAAAAACACCTCTGGCACTGACTGCAGATAAAGCTGTTTATTCCAACCTTATTTCTTTTTGCTTTACAGGGACTATGGGAAACACCAAGAATCCTTCAAGAAATGTAGCAGGCATACATTCAACTGCAAAAATTGTAGCAAATTTCTGTTTAATGTTGAGCACAATATGACATCAATGTCAGGTTTTGTATGAAAAAGACAATAAATACTTGCAGAGCACGTCAGATAAAAATCTGCACTAAGGTAAAGAATAAGTGTGTAGATCTCTCCAGTCTACTTGAAAAGATCACTAGTAAATTAAAAAAAAAAATTAGCTTCTATTGTGGTATTAAAATATCTTTACAAAAAAAGGGGGAAAGCATCAAATGTGAAGGTTCTGCAGCTTCGCCGAGATTATACACGAAAAATCTCTGTAGTAGTTAGAACTGGATGAGATCATACCAACTGTAATAGAAGATAATAAAACAGCTAAGATGGAGGAACCTAAGAGAAAGCCACTACAAGAACATGAAACAATGCCATTACAGAACTACTTTAATATCAGGGAATGATAAAACTGAGAAGAGGAAGAGCCCTTAGCTAGGGTGGAAAGGGGAAAAGGTTGAAACGTAGCAGAAGATGAGAGGAAGATAAAACAGGCTGGATAGAAAGTGAAGATTAATTGTGCTGAAACAGGAAATAATGTTAGACTTAAATATCAAGGTAAAGAGCATCTGGGAACCAGAGCAAAGTAGGTAAAGGAAAAATTGTCCTTGATCCTTCTGTGATCTTTATTTGCTTGAGTACGGTCATGAGGTATTCAGTGCTGAAGCACATAAAAGATTATAAACATTGGAGCAAAATACAGAGAAAACACCTCAACTCTTCATCTCTTTGAACTTTATGCAGAAGAAATAGAATAAACAACAGAAAAACACCAGCAGGCATTTGTATACACTACTGCCTGAATGAATAGCTTCCTTCTCCTTTGTTAGATCCTTTTCTGAAGGACAAATATAAGAATAATAGTATTAAACTTGTGATTTTCTTAATTTCTTGGAATTATAAAATAGACTCATAAAAATAATCTAGGCTGGAGGTGATTTTAAATGTTGTGTATTACAAATCTCTTCTTAATATCTGGTCATATTACATCAGATTGCTCAGGGTCTTATACAGGTTTTTAATATGGTAAAAGGTGCAGATCCCACAGCCTCGCTGGACAGCTGGTTCCAATACTTAATTATTATTTTTGTTTTCCTATTAATTTAGAATTTCCATAGTTTCAACGTGTCTACTGCCTATTGTCCTTTCACATGCACCTCTAAAAAGCATGTACCTTCATCTCTGCTATACTTTATTATTAGGTCATTATAAACAGTGGTAAATTCTTGCCTTCTGATATGGTTTGAAGCTGGCTCCCTGCCAAGTCACCACAAGAAGTTCCCCCCCCGGAAACCTCAGGGAGAAGAGGGAGAAAAACAACCAAAAAAAACCAAAACGAGAGAGACAGTTAAAGTAATATATATATAAATATATTTACACTTATGTTACAGTTATATACAATTGAAATATACATACAATTTCACAAGGGAAAGGGAAGGGGGGAAGGAAAAGGAACAAAACCAAAATAAAACATATATATATATATATATCCCGATTAGTAGCCCAATATCTAGCAACTAAAAAAGTTAGCAAAGAAATATCCCACTACTCTCCTTGGGACAACCGAGAGTCGCTCTGGAACGATCGCTGGCAACCTCCGTCTCCCAAGGTCGGCAAGGTCCAACCAGGCCTCACTCCCCAACATAGCAGACTCAACAGCAGGGAACCTGCACCTCCAAGCCGCTGGAAGGAAAAAGAGCGAAGGCCTTTCCTCCTTTCTTCTTATAACCTGGCTTATGTAAAAATCGTAGGGAATACTGGGTAAATCTGGACCCTTCCTTGGTTACAAACTGGTCACCAAGGAAGGCCTAGCCCAAACTACCACACCTTCACTATGCTTTTTCAAGGGTTGAATGGTCCCAGCTCTCTTGGCTTCTTCTTGTATGTCAGGCTCTCCAGGAATCTTGTTGGCCTTTCAGCATGTCAAATGCATTTCTTGAACTGCGAAGTCCACAGTTAGATGAATGTGTACACAATAGGTAATATAATATGGAATCGTATTCCCCAGAAAGATTTCCAAAACCAATGCAGTATGCACAGAATGAAACCAATATACAAAGAACCTCAACAACTTATAATTGATAACTCACTTACAAAAAACCCCTAATGGTTTCACCCATTAGTAAAAGTAGAAATAGTAGCACTAATGGCAAACCAAATATATTCTCTATTCTGTATTAATTGATGAATTTTGCCTTTAATTTTCTAATTTAATAAGAGATTTCTTTTCCTTTCTCTTCCTAGCTTCTTAATTAACCTAGTTTGAATAGAATAAAGAATTTTGGCTTATGCATTAACTGATATGGATATTCTGGGGCCACAAATGTAATATATTCATTATTGGGAGTATACATCACAATAAATATGATGAAATTATTAAGAATATTCATAGTATTACAGTGGGGTATAAAGACCCCCTTGAGAACTGATATTATTACTCCAAATTCAGAACCTGATAAATCTTAAAAGTCAATTTTCTAGAACACAACAAAAAGCAACAATGTTATACATTTTCTTGCTTCAATTATATTTGAAATTTTTCTTCAGTTTTTCCCAAAGTTTACTAGTCAGTTTGAAGTAAAAAATACCTATGTACTACATGGCTGAAAATTATATTGTACTTTGAACTAAGCCGTGTACATTTCTCTTAAGCAACTAAGACTCTATTTTGTTCAGGAATTGAACATTTACCATGTATGAAGGTTTTTAAGTAAGTATTGCCTGTTAAATTATGCTAGTGTTTACAGTTTCTGAAGGTTTGGATTAAAAGATTGATGTTTCATGAAACTATGCTTACTTGATGTACCAGGCATAATAATGGATCCTCTAAAATCTCTCACATCTAATATCTACTTTATCAGTGTATTTTTTCATTAACTTATTTCATTATTATCAAGGTCTTAGTAGAGTTAAAACCAACAGCTTGACCTTTCTTCAATAATTGCTGAAATTAATAAAGTTTGCCAGACAACTGCAAATAACTCAAGAATGTTATCCTAAGCTAAAAACAGAGAGGCTTTAGAAAATGACAACTTTATTAGTGGTGCAATATATGCTAATGTACAGGGTAGAAGTACAAAAAAATATTTAATCTTATCTTGTTCATCAGCAATATCTGATTAAAAAAAAATTTATTTTTGTCTGAACTCAGACTGTTTGCTACTTGTTTTAAAACTCTTTATTAGCAAAAATCAGTTTCAAATAATGTAGTATTAGCATACTATGTAATTCATTGGTTATTTTTTTTTTTTTTGGTAAAGCTGAAAGTGTAATTTTTTTTTGGTTTTGTTTTTTTTTCTCATCAACCTTTTCCGGTAGGAAATAAGTTTTGTGACCAGGAATTTTCTGTCTCGTGCTGATAAAATGACAAGACAAGTTCAGAGACATTAGAAATCACAGAAGTCTAAAACCTAAAGCAAGTCAGTTTATACCTCTCATAACTGAGATGGTATAGCTAAGAAGGACAAGGTGATGGTGCGGTATCAACATTTTGTGACCTTGAATGTGCAAACAAATCATTTTATATAGAATTTAGAAGAACTCTTCCGATTATTTCAATCACGCTTTTATGCAGAAAACATACAATTTCATGATTACTTTTACATTTTTTTTCTTCTGAAATCACTGTCAATTTTAAACACACTTGCACTCTATTTCTGATAAATAACTTGACAAATGGAAGTATGGTTAAAGAAAATTTTTAAGAATTACAAAATTATTCTTTTTCATCTTTGTATTGAATTTAAAAAAAATAAAAAAAAATAAAGTTTTCTATTTAGGAATTTCAAAATTATTATTTTCTTCAAATGTAAGTTCCTTTTTATATTAAGATGAATTTCCTCACCCCTTGCATCATGGTGCATGTGCAAGCATCAGAAAAATCCTATTATTGCTACTTGTCAGATTTTTCTATTGTCCCCTTAGGAGCACATAATACCAGAATTTCCTGCTGCATCCAAATAAAGATATTCTGAACAGCACTACTCTAAGGTATATATTTTTCTCACACTGAATAAGCAAAAAAAATTAATGGAATTATAATCAATTATTTTGACTACCAATTTCCTTGAGTGTGGTTGAGCTGAATGAGTAATTTGCAGTGAATCATTCATGGTAATTATTTCTCTCCTTTTCTACTTATGGAAAATCCATGGACCATTCCTGGTTTATTTGAATTTATTTCTATCTAGAACAGAATCCTCCTGAAACATGTGGAAGAACAACAGAATCTCTGTCTGTGGAAATGTACGTTACAAATTTACTCACAAGATTTCTAAATCTATATGGATTAATAACACTCATCTAAAATTCAATGTCAGATATTTTAAGCTTACTAGTAATTTTATGTACATGAATAGTAAGTAATATGTTAAATACAATTGTAATACTCATATGCAAAAAGTTGAATATGAACACAAAAACTTGTAGGACTAGCACTCACACTCTGGGCCTTGTAGCATTACAATACAGGGAGCACTTTAAGCTATAAATACTAGGAGCACTATAAACCAGGGGAGCATTATTTCTCCCCTAGTCCTTTGCAATCCACTTTCCATCAGGAAAACCACCCTCAATTACTGAAAATACCTTGCTATGCATCATTAGATAAATGCCTTTTTAATAAAGAGAATCCAGGTGCACCAGTAAAATACTATGATTGAATACCTTTAATGTCTCAGCTTCATTAAGCAATGACAGGTTGTCATGCTCTTTTCTTATTTATTCTGGTAGAGTTACCATCCCTTTCCTGTGGCTGTCATTGATGGCAAATCATTTATTACTTTATGAGAATACAAATATGTTTCCATCATTGTGTTATACATTTTCCCAACCCCACAGATTGTTAACTTAGAAGTCAACATGCTCTCTTGAATAATAAAATAAATAATGATAATAAAAAATACATATACCTCATTCTTCTAACTGAATCCAACTTAAACAAATGCAAATGCAGAATTAAGGATTAAGTTCCTAACCATGTTTCAGCTATATTCCCTTTCAAAATTATTTTAATATTTGATACTTTCTCAATTGATAGTAGTAAGCTAAGGCTTCACTTTTTTGTTCACATTAAGCTGTTTGACTTTTCTACTGAAATTAAAAATGTGAATGTGAGAATAAGAATTCCTATTCAGAGGAAGATTAGTGAAAGACAAAAGAACTATAGATCCTTTGTAAAGAAAAGAAATTTTCACCATGGTGTCTGCAATGTTATTCATTAATCTCCATAGATACTGCTCCAGTAATGAGTGGCAAATTTAGCATATGAAAAAGATAATTTCAATTATATTTTTTCTTTATATTAAAGATAATTTTAGCTTAGAATATAAAAATCTAAACAATCTACTTCATGACAGAGGAATTGCTAACGCATAAATCTAAGCTCTTGGTGAAGTACTGACAGATAACACTGACTGCTTTAGAAGGTAAGGAACTTCCATCCCAGCTTTCAGTGTTCAAGAGTAATGAACGCAACAACTGGCCACTCAGTCTACAGTGTCCTCCAAACAGTTCTACACAGAGAGCTGGGTTAAATGCATGATTCCTAAAGTTAATGTTTTTAACCTTCTCTGAGTTTTCTCACTCAGAAGAACTGTTATTTTTTATGACATAGACTATGAATGCAATAAAGAAGGGTACCTCATTTTATATAAATCTGGAGTGCATCCAGTAGGAACTTTACATTTTCTACAACCCTGTGGAGAAGAAGGTAAAATGTGACCTAATCTGATGGCTAAATTTGATTTGGTATGCTCTTTCTGTTCAATTGTGGGATTTAGCATCCAGGAATTCAGAATGGGGTATTTGCTTGTTGTGAGTCTAAACGTGATATGTGCCTAGAAACAGTTCAGTGGGAGGCTACGTTGATTAGGCTGATGAACTGTGTTTTGTTTACTCTTAATGTCATCAAATTACACTCAGGTGTCATGGTGACAGCAACTCCTTTCTCTTCTTCACCTACACAAGAAAAGAAAAACTGAGTGTGATGAACTCTGTTTTGAATAACCAGGTACTACTTGAAAATGAATACTTATATCTCCTCCATGTAGTGACAGGGGCTGCGTGAGAAAAAACACTCTTCTACCATTTATGGCCACGTGTATTAATACCACAACTCCTAATGCGTGAAGAGTAAACCAATCCAGCCCAAAACTTAATCCATCTGCCTAGATGGATTAATTCAATCTGTGAGGTTGAATATCACTGCAATCAATTATTAGGATGAGGTTTCTTCTTCTAGAAAATATCCTCCAAGTCTCTAAACTCTTCAGGGTTTATTGTAAGCATTCTACATCACCGAATTTCACCAAAATAAAAATTAATTCACTCCACTTGTTCACAGCTATCCTGAAGTCACCTTCAGAGAAATTCTGCAGTGACCAAAGAGGAAAGTCCTGATACCCTGAACATCAGTATTATAACAGTCTAGTTATGTTGTAGCTGGCACTATATTTTACTACTAATTAATGAAGCACAACAACTTAATCTCTGTGACACAATTGCAAAGCAAATTACATACTCTTAAATTCAGCACCTGATGAAATAATTGTTCTCTTGTCTCGTGAAAATAACTAATTTACCTAGCAGAGATAGTTGGAAACATTAAGAGACTAATTCATTGTCATGTATGCAGATGCAGTACCCCCATGAAATGTACCAGGAATACTACAGATCAGTAAAATCTACCTTAAAGAATTAGAAACAAAATCCAACAAAACAGGGACAGATTAATATATACCCACAGCTTTTATATTTTCATTAAATGAATAGACAGCAATGTACTTTTCATGTTCTGAACTTATGTGTTGTAAGTGCCTGGTGAGAAATATTTTTCAGCAGCAAATTTAATTACCATTTTGAACCAATGTTATTTTCAGAGCATAGTTTCTGTAATTTCCACTTATTTGGAAAGTCATCTTTCTGCTGAATCTGCACAATGAAAATTACAAGTCTTCATAAGGTATTTTGCTATTCTATTTCACAAAAATAGAATTCTTTAATTTATTTTCCTTGAACACATAAACATAAAAAGTGAAACATAAAAGTTATTTACAAACACTAAGAAATAACCTCGAAAAACCTCATTTCCCTATGAAAACCCGATAAAAACGCTGAGTTTGAGTGTTCAGTGTATTTTAGTAAAACTTCTTGAAGAATTCTACTGTTTAGTGCAGAAAAATCTCTTGTTGTTCTTCTTCTGCAAAGTCAACAGCTCCGAAGAATGAGTGTCCTTACTTCCTAGTATAATTATTTGAATGTTCAATTTATTTAAAACTGAAGGAAAAAACTATCTCCTCAGTCCATATTAATACAATTTTTTTTTCACTGAGAATCATAATGATAAAACATTTTCTGAGAACATTTTCAATGCCATTGATTTGGTTTTACCACTCGTTCTTTAAAAAATACCAGAGTAAAATATTGACCTTGTAAGGTAAACATACGCAGGTATTCTTCCAAAGAATGCCACGGCAGTGAAAGGATTTTAAAAAAAGGTTTATTTCAGATACAAGGACCACTTTAAAACAATGCAGTTTACATTGGACCTTCAGGAGCAAAGGGTGAGTTCCCGCCCCCTCAGAGTGCCCTTTATCCTCTCTGGTTCTCCTCCTCCACCCTCTCTTGTGCAAGGATGCCTTGTACATGTCTGCAAACATGTTATCTCTCTGCATATGACAGAGAGAGATAGCTTGCTCACAACTTTTCCCCGAACCTTCTCTGAAATGCAAAAGGAAGGGAGAAAAAAAAAATCTAACCCGTTTGAAAAGGCATTTTGCAGTTTTTCCAAGAGAAAAAAGTTCTAGCTTTCTGTTACAAACTCTTGCGTGACTGCACCTATCCCTACAGTCCTTGTCATCTAGACTTTGTGTCAAAACACATCTGGCTAAAACCTCTGAGTAACCATTACAGGCACTTCCATTTCATAAGAGAAACCAAGCTCAGTATTCACTTCTCCTTGATTTTTTCATTTGCTTAATACTTCCTCTAAGTTTGTAATGATTTCCTCAAGCCCAGGTACTCATGATCTTCTCTTTATTTACTTAATTTCCCCCTAAAAATGCAATTTAGTAATAAAAAATTGGGAAAAGTAAAGGGGACTACTCATGTGCCTAAAGTAAGAAAATAAGCTCTGTGATAAAATAATCAGTTCTTTTTACTTATTCTACTAAGTAAGAAAAGCATCATTTTTTAATTGTCATACTCATTTAGGCTTTCAGCTCCCCCAAGTACACTTTAGAACAACATACCTGATTGTGAAATGAGTTGTTTTTGAAATAAAATGTTTTGTGGGGCTTTGCTTAAGACTTGGTTATGTCTGCCTTCCCCTGTGATCTACTTTTTAAAGTCATTTACCATATATTTGTTCTTGCTAAACCTCTGTACAGCTAAGATAAAGGAGCGCTGTTTTTCTTGAAGAGTTACTCACATCCTTCTGACTTTATTTCCTTAATTCTGAATGAGTAATATTTTGTTTTACTGTCCTTTATCTCTCTGTTTATATTCTGTAGGATTAAAAAAAAAAACAGATGTAGATGTATAATATATATTCAGGCAAGAATTCAAGCTGTGGTTTATTAATTACAATAGCTCTGACGGACTCCAGAATCAAACCTGAAGTGTGCTTTCAAATACACTCCTTTGCCTTATTAGGTCAACCTGATTGCAGCACACAATGATTATGAATTATCAGGACACTGAGGGTAAGAGTAAATGAATAATTTATCACTAGGTAAACAACAAAAGTTCTTTATGTGCTATCATGTTTCTCACATATTTTTAATTAATTGCAAAAATAAGTAACTAAATAATTTTACTGACACTTCTCAGTTATGCTGACATCCCTGGTATTGAGATAATAGTTTGTCAAGGGGTGCCATCATGTTTCAATTTACCTCAAAAATTTTTTTCATGTCTTCACACATTATGCAAGGAACACAGCTGTTTAACACTGGTTGATTATGGAATTAGAGATTAGAATACATCACCTGTAAATGCATAAAGTCATTTAAGGTGCCTGCTCTTCAGAGACATTTCTGATACTACTTATGAGCCATTATGAAATGGGTATTCTTAAGCCTGCAGACATTGCCATGCATGACAGAGCTTGGACTTTTATAATTTTTCTAATTTCATAGGTTTCTACACATTAATGAAGTGATAAAATGAACACTTCTGCTTCAACACTCATCTGACTAGAGTTCTGCATGGCCTTTTTAATTTTTATTTTAATTTATTATTTATTTTAATTTATTATTATTTTACTTTGCCTTTAGTTATAGGTTGCACCAGGCAATAAATAGATACTGAAAGCTTATCTTTGTCTGCAGTTACCCATCAAACATGCATACATGCAGAAAAACAACCCAACAAAACTAAATATGACAAATCACACACCCCCCAAACAAACAAACAAACAAAACAAAGAACCAAAACCAACAACAAAACCCCACTGAAATCAGTGTAATCATCGTGGTGCAATAGATACATGGATTAATGGGAGAGAATAACACACTATGAACCAGCTGGAGCCTGAGGACTGCACTTACAGCAAGGACTATTTCCTGTGACCCTTTGGTACCTATTAATTTATAAATGTATACCTATATGTGGCGACCAGATGTGACAATGTTCCATAAATTCTTTACGTTCTATTGCCAACAGGAAGTGTTTTTGTTGGGAAGAATAATTAAGTTATAGCTAAGCAGATTTTGGACATAATACCTGTGTGAAAAGAAATAAGAACTTTGCTTATTCTCTCTTTGAACAGTTTTATGTTTCAGGTAATATTTCCTTATTTTTAGCCGGTATTTTCTAAAATATATGTGATTTTAAGATTTAATTTTAGAAACAATATAGTTAGAAGTCCATAATTCATGAAGAAGTATTGAAATTCTGTTAGGAAATTCAAAATATAAGATAACCTTCAGAGTATATGAGCTGGATGCATATAATTAATATCTCAGAAACAAAGTACTTAATTTGATTCATTAATTATAACAGTGAAACACTGTAGCTAGTCCTGGCAGTCTAATTTCAGGGACGTTTTGTTCACCAGTATATAATTCCTATTGTTGGATATAGATAATATTCCCCAGAGAAAACAGTTGATCTTCTCTAATTGAAATGAGCTTCTAGAAGGAAATCATAAAAGATTAAGTGAAATAAGCGCTAAACTGTGTTTCAAACACTAGTGTGTTTGATGTTTGAAAAGTAAGGAAAAGTTATTTTGTTCTAAACTAATACTAATAAGCAAAGACTTATATTTCCTGCAATATGATTTTAAATTTAAACCAGAAGTAAATTTACTGCCACGGCTCAGGAGATATATGCAGAAGGGACAACAGCATAAGAAAAAACCTGTGCTGTGAACATGAATACATAAGATATACAGTAATTCTTGTTTCCAGATTCTGTATTGTGCAAATTAAATACTCATATTTTTCTGTGTTGTTAAACAAATAAGTAATGTACATTTGTCTTTCTCATTTCCTAGTATCATGATGCTAATTCAGACATTGAAACAGCAAATTAATTGCATGTTTTATTTCTAAATGTAGGCTTTATTTCAGAGGATGGAGGAATTTAAAGAATACAGTTAAAAATACTTAGATACCCCATCCTGCTTGGGTAAATGTGGTTTCTGGGAGATGCTGAACATCTTTGCTGGTATCAACTGGTCTTTGATACAAAGATGATACAATATCTGAAAGATCAGAATACGACATCTTAAATAATTAAAGTCTAACCTGGGCAGGGGAAAAAATATCATCTTTACTGTCTCCTAACTCTTCTTTTTTTTCTGAAATATTTATTAAAATTATTTTTTATTATTTATTAAAATTATTAAAATTATATTGCCTAAAATTATTTTCCAGTGTCTGATTTTTTTTCCTGAAAATAATTTCTTTTATTATATAGAAATACCATTTTATATGCTTTTTTTCAGGTTGTCACAGCAAGTGTCTACAATATCTAAAAGTACAATAAGACTGTCTAGATCAAACTGAGGTAAAATTTAAGGTCCAACTTCATCCTACTTACCATTTGATTATCTGTATGTCAGAAGTTTAAGCCTTTAACTGAAAAGTTACCTAGATGTCTCAATTCTACCTCAAAAGTACAGATTTTCCCCAGCTTGAGGTGAGAAGCATTTAACAAGCCATGATTTAGAGGCAGGAGAGAAATACCTAAAGAGGTCCAGTGCCTGTGTAAGTTAAAATATGTTCCTCATCTTCCACTAATGGAGAGAATTAGAACCTAAAACTTTCCAAGAAGAAGGTTCTAGCTGCAGGGAATTAAGGGACCTTTTTTGGTCATACTTCTCGTCATCATTGTAGCTATACAAAACAACAAACAAAAAGAGTCCAAGATCTCTTCTTCCATATTATTCATTTACTAGATGGTGCTACATGTCTCATCAAAAAAGAGAAAAGGGCCAAACTGAAGCATCACAGTCTAGATGCCAGCAGGAAATACAGAAAAAAATACAGGCCAGAAAACTGTCTTAAGGGATAATGACAACTATAGAATCACAGAATTTAAAAGGGTTGGAATGGACCTTAAAGATCATCTAGTCCCAAACATGCCTGCCATGGGCAGAGACACCTTCCACTAGACCAGTATATTAGTATATTCCTATTTCCCAGTGTGTCCAGAATATTTGCTAGGAAATCTTTCATAATGAATATCTGGAGAGGGTACAACAGCAAGTAGAGTACAAATTTAAGCTTTGGGGTTATGACAGAAATGGTCAGTGAATCTCAGCTTAATAGAAACTCATCCCCATGGCCATCATTTCAAGTACATTAATATTATTAAGTTTTGGTCTGTATATGTGAGGGAAGATCTGGAGGGCAGCTTTTGGAAATATATGTTGTTTTTCCACTTACTTTTTCCCCCCTTCTGACATCCAGTTTCCTGGAATATAAAATTTGTGCTTAAAGCAAAATTTGGCAATTTTTTCAGAAAAAAAAACAAATCAAAAATCAGTGGGTGCCTTGGAATTTTGTGGCAGATATTTTTGCTCTTTTCTGTTACTCATTCCTCTTTCTTGCTGTTCTCTTTCTGCTTCTAACGTCCTTTCTTTATCCTCTGTGATTAGTGACATTTTGACATTTCTTTAATTTCAATCTACATTATACAAAATGACTGTGTCGGAGGTAGAAAGCAGCAGAGCTATGTATGGTTTGATCTGTGTTAATGAATGCTAGGCAAGTAACATCAAACTGCTTTAAAAGTGTTGAACCACTTCTATTTCATAAGTGTCCCAAAACTCTCTGTTTACAAAGATGTAAAGTTCACATTGATGACTTTCTTTTTCCAGACAGAGCAGATACTTCTTGCAGTAGGCAAGAAAATAACTGCAATGCTATAGTGAATGCAAGAATTTCTTTTTCCTGGTGAAATCTCTCAGAACTCCCATACCTCAGCATAATAAAAATCCTCCTGGTGTACAGCATACCAAAAGAATTCAGAATATAGTTTCAGACTGAAGATATATTAATGGCTATATAGTTAGATTCATTTGTATGTCCCAGGTAGCCATTCCTAAATAGTCTTTCTTATAATTCCAATGAAACTGATGGGCTTTAAGCATCAAAAATAAATAACAGTGTCTCCAGGGATGGAATTCAATCCCTATAATTTCTGACTCAGCTCTTTTTCCTTTATTTACACTATTTCTAAGTAGTACTGCACATTACATAACTCTTTCCTAAAAAGATGTTGCCCCGCCAGGAAAGGAACAAGTTTATACCCCTGAACAGCATATGCTGAAAGAATGCGTAGACTTTTCAACCAAGCTGAAATAAGAATTGAAACAATGATACTCAGTGTCATGATTTTGAGCAACCGTGACTGCATTTTCTTGGACTCTCTTTTTTTCCTCTTTGAAACCACAGCATTTTGTGCCTACTGTTAGCTCCACTTGACTTACTTTAGAGTTGTAAAGTTGTTGTCCAACTGAGAGCACACACTGAGTAGTTTAATGAGGATGAAAGCCAGTAAGAATGCTTAAGAGATTCTAGTGGTGTATGGTATATATGTGTTAAGGTTTAACTCCAATTGGGAACCAAGCACCATCCAGCCACTCTCACTCCCCCCTGGTGGGATGGGGAGAGAATCAGAAGAGTAAGGGTGAGAAAAGTCATGGGTTGAGAGAAAGATAGTTAATGGGTAGAGTAAAAGACATATGCAATCAGAGCAAAGGAATACATTCACCACTTTCCATTGGCAGGAAAGGATTCAACCATCTCCAGGAAAGCTGCACTTCATCACATGTAATGGAAAAGCAGGAAGGCAAATGCCATCACTCCAAATGTCCTCTCCCTCCTCCCCCCCCTTCCTCCTCCTTCCCCCAGCTTTATGTGCTAAGTATGAGGCCAAATGATGTGGGATTCCCTTCAGTCAGCTGGGATCAGGAGCCTCAGCTGTGACCCCTCCCAACTCTTCATGCAACCCCCTCTCTGGTGGGGTGAGGAGCAGAAGAGGCCTTGGCTCTGTGTGGATGTTGCTCAGCAATAATTAAAACACCCCTATGTTATCAATGCTGTTTCTAGCACAAGTCCAAAACGCAGTGCCCCACTTAGCTATTGTGAAGAAAACTGACTCTCCCCCAGACAAAACCAGCAAAATATCGTATCTTTCCTTCTTACTAGGTTGGATCTTCTCATTTCACAAGACTTTTCAAAGGGCTGGCGTTAATCTGATAGACAGAAGTCATAAAAAATAACTTTCTTTCTTTGTAAACCATCTAGGCAGTATCCCTGCTGTAGTACTGAGCATGATATTCTGCATGTCCAGATAGTAATATCTAAGTTACTATTTGACACTCACAGAATCCAAAGAATATTCTTTCCTCTTGGGTATGTCTCTCATAGTCACAGAAACTAAATCAGAAAGTTTTGCAATAAGAATATTTTTATGCTTTCTCCCTACTGGCTAATGAGTGGAAAGGAGAAAAAAAAGATGATTTTTTTCTTATTTCTTACCCACAATTAGAAGAAAGTCAATAAGTCACAGAACATCTTTAAAGAAATGAATGCTTCCCCTTCCACTATCTAAATTTATCTTTCATTCGAAATAGATTTAGTCCGTGTCATCAAAGTTTTCTTTCCCATTTCAGATGTTTCTGGCATGGATGAATAAAACAGTCGTAGTTCTTTCCTCTTTTTCTAAAAAAAAATATGAAGTCGACTTAGTGCTTAGAAATAAGTCCCTGCTTCACTCTAGAGCTGTATATAGAGAAATTGGCCAGAGAAATGATTGTTGCTGTTTACTGTTTTGGTTTGAGGTTTTTAATTTTTTTTATTTGACAGAAATAATCAGCTAGTTAATAGTTAATAAGAACAACATGACTGTGAATGTTTCACACAAGTGTTGTGTCAAGTTTCCTTTCCACAGAGCAAGGGAAGTCATCAGTGCAGTCATGTCCCCATCTTTGCAAATGTAAAGACTTTAGCATAGTACTCAAAGTAATAGATTGAACTGAACAGGAAAATTGAAGGTAAGTCCTGGGAAGATTTCAAAGTCCAAGTGAGGTTGCATGACAACAGATAAAAGTAAATGATTTTTTGTTTCCTTCAGGCTGTGATGCCTAATCTTACTTTTTGGGAAACAAGAAGTGATGGTAAGAAACCAAATTTAAATAACAAAAAATATATTCCTTTAGCAATGTAATTGCCAGAGGAAATTACGCTCGCAAACAGTGTTTTTGCAGCATTTCAATTTCTTTAAGAGGTGAAAATGTAATTCCTTTCTATTTTGGGTTTTTGGAAGGAAACAGATGGCCTAAATGTGATTCATTTCACTTGACACTGACCTTTCACTGCACAACAGTGAACATACATCTGCAACATGTTCTTAAATCCCTGTATAACAGCTGGAACATACAGATATAATCCCATATATATTTCATCACTCTTTGCAAGGAAGAAATGTCAAGTTTGAATTAAAATGCATTCACATAACACCAGCAAGTATTATGACACGGAAGAAGTATCACCGGTTACAATATGACAAAAACCATATCAATAGTTTTGTTATTCCCAAAAACAGGGTGTCACCAAAGCTTTTTTTTTCTTTTTTCCCAAACTGCATGAAGGAAGCTTATTTCCGTTCCTGACCTTTTTCTGAACTCTCTGCTCATGATAGCAAGAGACTTTCTAGACTTATAGAATAACAGTACATATCTAAATTAGTTTCATCTTATTTCTCTAAGTGTTTCCATGAAGCACATGGGATGTTTTTGCTTTTATTCTACCATGTTGTAGGGGTGGATAAAAGGATGGACCAAAAAGAGCTTCTTCAAAATCTCCCTCTCCTGTCTTTACTGCCACTTTCAAATGACCACTACTCTGCAGTCACTTCTCCCTGTTTGGTCTTGAGAGTTTTCCTTCTCTTGCCTCTATTTTGATATTCCTGAGTTGGAAGGAAGCTAGTAGGAAGAAGGATTTCCTCTTTTTGATGCAAATAACTTCTAAAGCACTTCTACACAAACAGATGTTTGCAATTGCATGTTAGCTTTATCAGAACTGTGACAGCAGGTATAACCCAGTCCCAGGCTATCTCTCAGGCACAGAAGCACAAATAATTACAGCTATATGTTTTCTCACTGAAACTCTTGAATATCTCTCAGCTTGAGCTATATGTAGACTTAGTGTGCAACTATGTAAAAATACTGCTCCTTAGTCCTCTTATTTAATCTTTTCTTCACTTGTTTTATGTAGAGGTCTTTTTTTTTTTTTTCTTCATTATGGAAAGTCCAGATGTGACAAAATCAGTGTGTTGAAAACTGACTAGTACTGTTTAACATCTTCCAGAAACCTTGTGTTCTGTGATCAAAATTTATTTTTCTGTAGCTTCATTACTTGATGTCTTATGTGGGTTTTATTTTGTGACAGATTTGTCCAGTTCGGCCCTACTCTTCCTCAGTCATTTTCAGCAGGTGAACTCTCAGGTTAAAACAAAACAAAACAAAACACAAAAGCATTAGATATGTGCTATCTTGTGCTTTTAATGGCTGCATTTATTCCCAGCTATAGAATTCCAGTCGTCAAGGTCACCCAGTTATTTCTGATCTTCCTTAGTTAATAATCCTCCTTGATCTTCTCATCAATATACTTTATTAGGGCAGACTCTTCAAGTCATGGTAATTTTTGAAAATATAATAGGAATTAGGAAAACAAAATAATCCTTGAGTAACCTATCCTTTTATATATATTTCATATCCTTTCCTAGATATTTGTCCTTTCCCTTTGACCAATTCCTACATTAGTTTGCTGGTTCTGTACTAATTCCCTTTTTTATATACTCAGTTTCTCTAATAGCACCACATTAAATAGTTGAATGAAACATTTTAATGAAATCCAAGTAGATTTTTTAGAAAATCATTTGCTTCATCAAAGGAAGAAGTTAGTTTATTTCAGTGTAATCTAAGTCCATGTTGCATTTAAGTTCCTTTTACATATAGACAAATGTCTTTTGCTATTTTTTACTCTCATTACAGACTCTTATTTCGTGTTTATGTAGCCTTAACATCATGTTTTTGTGTTTTTTCTCAATCTTTCCCTTTCCTCTCTTTCCCCTCCCTCTTTATTCAAAAGAAATGCTGCACTGACTGCTTCCAGTCATGAAGTATCATCCTACAGTCGATAGATTTATTAAAAACAACTGCTATCAAACCCGAGCTTCCCTTTGTCAGCTCTGGTGCAGAGCTCATGGAGTGTACTGGGTGCACTAAGCAATGTAAGCTTCATTACCACCTCTGTTATTTCTGTTTCTTTGCCCCTGTTCTCATGAGCCTTCCTGCCTTTCTGTCACATTCAGTATCATCACCTTTATCAAAAAATGAGGCAAAGTATGAATTCCTCTTGTGAACCACCTTTATCTTCTTTCCATTCCATCCTTTTTGGTTTTTATATGATTGAAGAATCTTCTGGGGTTTTTTTGCTTTGGTAATATTCTTTGGATACCATGACAATAAAAGCATAAGAGATAAGGTGGATTAGAAAGACAAATTTCTTGGTGTCTGAACTATGTTAATGTTCATTTCTTCTCCTTGGTGGTAGCAAAAATGATCAGACTCTCAGAGAGGACAGAAAGGCCTTTTCTCCAGCCTTAATTCAGCACTGAATGAAAACACAGGATGTGATTAAATAAAGCTGTGCAAAATACAAAACCTCGGGCTCATGTGAATTGAACAGTCAGCTCACCACAAACATAGCATGAGTTTGAGGATAATTTCTTCTCTGCAGAGAAGCATCTGCTCATTTTGAAGCAAGTGGGGGTGATGCCGAAAATGATGTTAAGTATTAGAAGCTGTTATCAGTTGAAGTTTTGTAATGTAGCCTTCTACCTCAGGCAGCTTTCCTTTCCTTCATGCCAGCATTTCTTTTCTTCCACAAAAGAACTTGTCAAGGCATTTCTCATTTAAATTAATCTTTAATTAGTGCCCATATTCTTCCCTTTCTTCTCATCTGTTCCTAGAGGAACTTAAAATGTACTGAATGCCCTTGAGTTATATTCCTTCATCCCAAATGTTTCTTGACCCAACAGCCTTGAAAGTATTGATGTGTCTCAGTTCTTAAAAAAAAAAAAAAATTAAAATACTTACGTGTATTTGGGCTAACAATTTTTTAGGAGATTTTGAAATATTTTTACGAAAAGTCATCCATTCCAGTAATAAGAATACGCTAGCAAGGAAAGAACAGTCACTAATCATGGGAAGGGAGTGTACTGCAGAGGGTAAAAACTGGGTTCTGTATTCTCAGGTGAGTTTATACACTGTTGTGCTTTTTAAGGTGAAGAAAAATGCCAAATACAAAACAAAATGCTGAATACCAACATTATGACAAGGCAACTGTTGATATCTGTGCTATTTTACTTTCTGTGTAAAATATACAAAAAATAACCAAACATCACATTATAAACCATTTTCAAGCATCATGGTTACTACATGCAAATACATTTCTTTTGTTCATTGATTATCATTTCAGGCTTCATTTCTCAAAATAAGGTCATTCCAGGAACTAACTGACCTTTTCTATTTTAACAGCTAGAACAACATTTGACTAAACTTCATGGTGTAATAGGAGACACCCAGACATGACAATTCAGAATTAATCTAGGTGCAGGTTTTTTTGGACAGTAAATAACCAGTACACAGTTTCAAGGATGACAGGAAAAAAAAAAAAAGAGACATTCAAAGACATATTTTTTTGTTTGTTTTGTTTTTTTTAATGAAGAAGTATGGAAAACATTCTCCCATTAATCTGATACAGTAGATTAGAGAAGATAGCTGAGTTTCACATGTAATTCCTGTTTACTGTCTTTGAATCATCTTACTGTTGATGTTACCTCATCATCTTGGACATTATGCTCTTCAGATAACCTCCAAACATGAAACCCATGTGATCTTGCAGGAACTGTAAAAGACAACCTGCAGAACACAGCTCTGTAAGTGGAAAACTGAAGCTTTTCCAAACAGAAGTCTCCCTTTAAATATTTTAGCTTGTCCTCATAAGGATGATAAAACAATTAAAAACTGAACAAAGTCCTAAAAGTCATAAGGATGTAGCCTAAATTAATGGTTATATAGCATATTTACAGCAGTAGCTCCAAAGTCAAAAATCTAGAGTAGGAGCCCAGATCTTTGTATAATACCTACAAGGTGAATAAATACGACTATGATGGTCTTTTATTAGTTTCTTTGTCATGATCAACATAAAAGAACAATTAAGTTTTATATCAAGGAACTATTTCAATGTTGTTTAAGGATTCATTTTGACAATGGGAAAGCCCTTATCGCATGTCTTCATTTATGCTTAAGGCTGCAGTTATGAATATACCGTAAATCTAATGCTTTAGTGTCCCTATATTTTAGAACATTTCAAAGTCAAGAAGTTTTTATATATAACTGCAGAAGTATTTTCATTGATTAGAGGGTTGCACAATGTCTGTTCATTGAAAAGTATTATAGTAGTTGTTGTACTTCAGTAAAGTGTTTGAGTGTTTATTCTAAGAAGAAAAAGGTAAAAAAAATTAGTATCTCTGTAGTAGTAACTCACTAAATAGCCCTGAAGGGCTGTTATAAGCAGTGAAATTTACTGAAGAACTCAATGCTAGAATTAATCTGTAAAGTCATCCTTACAAAGTTATTTGAGGAAAGTTGATAAACCAGGCATTTCAGCTCTTTAATTAGCAGTGCCATTGTCACAATGAACATTATACAGGTTCCTCTTTAGTATGCTGGTAATTTTCCCCTGTTTTTTTTACAGTACTAAAAGATTCTATAATCTCAAATAGTGAGTTTGTGCGGTTGCTGACTTATAGAGGACTCTACCTTTCAAAACCAAAAATTAATTGCCTCTGAGTTGTTATTATTTTTCAGTGTTGAGATCACATTCACAGATACCAAGCCTGAATCCGTGGGTTTAAAGCTTACTTCAGTTTTGGATGTCCAAAATAAATATCCAGCAGGAACTCTTTTATGAATTTGGTGTTCATCAGATGGCATAAAGAGTGTTTCACATTCCAATCACCTTCTGCAGACCTCTCCATTGAGTCCCCTAGATTAAAAACCACTGCCTTGGATCAGCATCCCTTTTTCCTAGGCAGCATGCAGAGTAGTTCAGAGAAGCATTCTTGCCCCAAGGCTTTCACAACCTGCTTCCTAAAAAAAAAGAAAGATTTTCAGCTTGTATGTGTCTGAGCGCACTTGCTCTCACTCTCAGTCATTAAAACACAAATTAGGTTTTGATTTTGAAAGTTTTTATATGATGTGTAGCAGGATAAAAATTTGTGAGCAAGGCCAATGCTAGGCACAAACATTACATAACTGTTCATATTCATACTATGATCTCTCTTAAGTGAGTGGATGTGCTAAACCAGAAACACCATAGTGGCCTGATCTCTGACATCATTTGAATACACTCAATATGGTGACTCAATATCTTGTTGATAGCTCTATTCTTTAACATCAAGAATGCTAATTAGAAGTGCTGAGCAAAATTTCACTGAAGGAAACTACAGCTACTGAACCAGTATCATCACAAGATCTTGGGTTTTCACCAGCCCAGGATAACCAAAAGTTCTCAGTCAGAAATCTGAAAGAGGCTCGTGCTTGTACAGGTAGCCAGTACAATCTCAGAATCATCAAACAAACAATTCTGCTGCCTCAAAGCTGGCATGAATAACATGGACCTCATTAGTATGTTTGAGAAACTGAGCAGTTTACCGCAAATGTTTGTCTTTCTCCCTAATTCTTCTTCATCTGGATAAATAATGAAAATGTACGACTCAAAAAAGGCTGAAGACAACCATAAGATTCTGCCAGGCCTCTGTCATCTTGAAAAGAGGCAAATAGTTCTCTGTACACGTTCTGCTTCTACTAAACAATATAAGATACAAACCTAAACCAGTAACTATTTATAATTTTCATCCCTAAGTCAGAAGGACCCCAAAAGTGCCACAGGAATGTACTCTTCCTTTCAAACCCTGTGGATTTATATGAGGTCACATAAGAAAGCTTTCTAAGCAAATCTACATTTGAGAGAATAAATTGATAGCTGAGACACAGACACCTGTGAGTCTTCTCCAGATGTTCTGGGACTGGGTGTGTCTGGACTCAAATGTTCTTCAATGGCTGCAGGAAAAGCGTATCTTCCATATCAGAGCTGAGTAAGTCCAGGGCCAGGCAGTTGAAGACAGGAAGCCTGGACCAGCAGTATATCAGAAGTAGTATGGCTCTTGGTACAGGGAAAGAAATAGTATTCCTGATCCAAGCTATGTTTACTGTTTTCTCCCACCTTATGCCACATTTGCAGCTTTGTGCCAGGCCACTTCAACTCTTTCTATGATCTTTTCACTTCATAACATGACACTGTCCTCAGAATGAGTAAAAATACCCCTGGAGGTGGTAAACAGATAATTAGTATGTGGTACTGAAAGTTCAACCTGTAAAACACAAAATTATACATACTGGAAGCTCTTCCTTGCGCACCTGTTCTTTGAAGACTATTGCTAACAAAATTTTTGCTAAAAAATGTTTTCACTGTTAGGGTGGTCAGGCATTGGAATAGGTTGCCAAAGAAGGTGGGAGAGTGACCATCCCTAGAGGTGTTTAAGAGGCATCTAGATCTGGTGGTGGGTGATATGGTTGAGTGGTTTAGGGGTTATAGTGATGGTGTTAGGCAGACAGTTAGACTTGATGATCTTAAAGGTCTCTTCCAACCTTGATAATTCTGTGGCTCTATGACTCTGACAGCAGAGGAAAAGCTCAACAAGTCTAACAGTGGAAAAAAGGAATGAGAAAACGTCCATGATTAAATGTAAGACAAAAAACTTTAAGAAGAGTCAGTCTGTTTTCTGATTTCCAGCATTAGCCAAAGCCCTGACATCAATGCAGAAAGTTGTGCATAGAGGAACACTGAAAATCCCATAAAATATCCCAAGACTTGTGATCATGAGCGTTCTGTCAGAACATTATTAAACCATTCATCAATATGGTTGAATGACAAGAATGTCTCAAATAGCAAATTCAGTGTGTTGTCCAGGTATAGGGTTCACATGGACGTGGTGGAGTCACCATCCCTCTTGGGTGTTCAAGAAATGACTGGACGTGGCACTTAGTGCTATGGACTAGTTAAGAAGGTGGTGAGCAGTCAAAGGTTGGACTCAATGATCTTGGAGGTCTTTTCTAACTAAAATGTTTCTATGATTCTATGCACAGGGGAGACCAAGGACTTCCAAGTCCAAGCCTGAAAGTGGTGTTGGGAAGAAGAGTTGTCCTTTGCTTAGTTACACATCTCAGCATGGGCTGAGAGCAATCAGGAGACTGAATTTGCTGGTAGCAATTTTTTGTATCATTCTAATTCCATAAAATTGAAGTTTACTATCTAGTTCAAGTACACTGAAATATCCCCCGTCTCCAGGGACACATCTCATGCCTCTTCACGCTGTAGAAAAACTACCTTCTGCTTTATCTGAACCCAGACCTGTAGGTCCATGTTGATTTAACTGTGAACATAATAATTCCCTGTAAATCAAAGGAAAGTCAGATGTAACATCCACCAAAAAGTCTACTAACTACAGAGAAGAGATCTCCAAAGAAACTACAATTAGAAATGTTTATCCACAGAGACATATGAGAGTCCTTTTCTGTGTTCCTATCTGAAGCCAATTTTTGGATGACTAAAACTATTCTTTATAAGTTATTAATACTAAACAATGCACTCACCCTTTTGTTTTGCATTAAAAATTTACACAACTACCACACTGTACAAGCAAAATCTTATCTGCCTTTATTACGAAGAGACTATTGTTTACATGCTTGTTTGAAAGGTAGGTATTAAAAGATATTAAAAGATACACAAATCACCTTCTGTCCAATGTTTTTCAGTGTATGAACTTTGGTATGGGCGCTAAGGTCTTTCTTACAAACTGTGATAGATAGTGATAAATATATCTTATTAGAAAAAAAATTAATTAAAATTCAATTAAATCAGAGCCCTAATGCAGAAACATAGGCATAAACAAGACTATCCATTATACTACCACAAATTCACACCCATAAAACATTCTTGACAAGTCTGCAATTTAGGCCAATTTTCTGTCAACGATTTGTAAATCATGAGCCTATTTGGTAGCTCATTTATTAACTTTAGTAAACCTAAAAAGGTTTAAATATACTTTCAGCAAACTTTATCGGGCACTGTATTATATAAAAGTCCTTCCTTTGCAAGGACTTTTTAAAGGTAGTATTTATTTTTAATTTGCACATTAATCTTTCATTTTACTTTCTATTTTTTACTTACCTACACTCTTTTTATATGGATTAAAGTTCTAGGGGATTTATTTATTCATCTTGCTATAATGTTCATGAAGAAAGATTATGGTATACTTTTTCATTATTGTTGGATTTTGATTTACACATCAGATATTCAATATTTAACAGTCTTCGCCATATTCTAATCTCACTCAATATAAGTGAAAAATTTAACAACATCTGTGTTTTTCTTTAGTTATCTGTTTAAGTATTAGCTTGATCTTCCCACTCACACTGGGAAACCAGGTGTAGAAGGGACTTATGTTACTATGAGATTATCTGTGTAAAAAAATCCGGATTTGACACAGGAATAAAATACTCACAGTCTGACCCGTATTCAGGATGCAGAGTTGCTGAAATTAATTAGGACAATTCAAGGCACAGAGTAGCACTTAACAGGACTTATTCTCAGCAGCATAAATTGGCAGAGCTCCACTGACTTCAATGGAGCTATTCCCACATTATATCAGCTGAAGATCTGGACAACTGAGTAAAAGGGTGACAGAAGTAAATGCTTTACATTAGATCATTGGCACTGGAGCTTTTCAAATAAATCTTGCTTGTTTCTTGTGATAGATCAAATATTTCAAAGAGTCTGATAAAAATTAAACGAGAGACTATTTATCTCCAATACTATCACCACAATAAAACAGATTAAAAAAATCTAACTTTTGAAAACTTTAAAACATTTACATTTCTTGTAAAAGAAATACTCTTAATGTAGGAGTGGGTTGGCTTTTGTTTTCTTCATGGTGACATTGTGAAATAATATTTTTATGGCAACATTAGTTCAAAAGATGAAAAAAGACATCAGTATAGATGCAGCCTTGGAAATATAATGTTTTTCAAGTTTTCCAGAACATTTCTGTGCAAAGGTTTCTGGAACAACATATTACAGACTCTCCTATGCTACATTAGGTCTGTTTGAAAGCTAAACATTTCCAGTTAATCATAACCCTTTTGCATATACCCCGCCGTGGTAGTTTACTTTGGCTGAACGCCAGGTGAAACAAAACCAGTTTGGTATGCTGGGAGAGTAGTAGTAAGGAAAATTCAGGCTTTCCGCAAATGGGGAAAAGAACCATTTAGCCAAAAGCAACTGAAATTAAATCTTCCTGAAAGGTCTTTGAATCTTGAGGTGAAGCCAGACTTACCTTTATAAGACTATGCTGGAAAGCTGCTAGCAAACTGGCTGGGAGTAGGAGGAGGTTTCCCTCTTTTGGTTTAATGGACTTAGATAAGTCTTTGAAATTTAAACTCATGGAGTCTTGGTACTTAACTAATATTCATGGCCTACACCACCTACCTACATACTCATTCATTCTCCCCTCTTTTCCACTCTTCCCAGAAGTTTAGTCATCTTGGGATAAACAAAATAACTAGTTAATGTCTCACAAAACGTGATGAAAGCTAGAGGTTTTCTACAGTGATGGTGGAAAACATAGGAGTCCACATAACACTGAGTGACAGTTTTGAACACAGTAACTATGTGGTCAAGTCTTCAAGAGTTCACAGCTATCTCAGAACATTTTTCATTTCAGAAAACTGGGAATAAGACAGAAAGCATAAATTGTATTTTATATGGAGCTTCTTTTCCTCTGAAAAGAACTAATCTAATTACTGTGAGCCACTTTCTTCATACCTTTAAGCTACTTCCAGTCTTCTAATCCATGCATTGACAGGACAATAAAGAAGAAGAAATTATGTCTTAAAATGTAGCCATACTACCAGTAGGAGTATGAAAAGGGAGGAATAGCAAATATTTCAAGGACAGTTTCCTGGGCACACATGGGTTGGTTTTGTTTGGTTTTTTGTGTGTGTCCATGTTTCCTGATGGGAAATACTAGAATTATGTAGTTTAAGTTAGCAGTCAAAATTGTTACTATTTTCTTTCAAACTTAGCAATATTTCTGGATCAATACAACCTTATATTTTGAAATAAATCAAAGTTCTGAAACTTGAAGCCTGATGTATGTGAACCTAAGTATGATAATAAATGCTAAAATGTCATTAAAGATCATATCATGAGCAAACAGCAAGCGATGACATTGAGGAAAACCATTCTATTTTATAATGTTAATTTTTAATCTCTTAGCCAAGATAGAACTGATTTTCTACAGAAAATTGTTTTACTGGGCATAAAATGGATGACTTTTTCCATCAAGCAGGCTTTCATTTTCACTAGAAGACTTCTTTTCAAAATGCTCGCCTCATTAATTTTATTTAGTTTATTTATTTTTGTTTTTACTTTGCTTTTCTTTAGTATTAAAGATTCAACTCTCTTATTTAGCAAGTACCGGATTTAAATTATGCAGTCCTATGAAAATGGGAGTAGTTATCAATGCTTTTAATACACTTTACCATTTTTTTCCTATAATAATGTTAGAGAGCAGCAGTGTAATCTTAGAACTTTCTATAGCCTTCTGAAAACATTTTGGGTTCTACCCTCTATTGGAAATTTAATGTTAATGAACAGATGAAAATGTTTTAGCATTAATAGAACATTGCTTTATGAAGCCATCAGTAGCTCAGCAATTTGTGTGATTGATGTACCAATGCCAAAGCTCTGTGCACTCTGGCAGGAAAACCACTGCATTTACACTGGAATACCATTTTCTTTCCAAACTACAAAAAACCAAGCCAAACCAAAACAAACCAATTTAGGGTTTTTTGTTCAAGTTGCATTTCCACAATAACATGAAGATATCTATGGGCACAGAGGTGGCCAAATAATTAAATTTCAAATAAAACCCTCAAACGTTCCAGGCTTTACCCATATAGAAAATCTGAATTATTTGTGCTAAAATAGAACATACCATAAGCTCTTCCACAGGTCTATGACTCCTTCAAGCACTACTGCTCAGTTCTGAGAAGTCAGAAAGCACAGTTTTCGGTTAGTGAGTTCATTTTTTCTGAATTCTGCTAGTTAGAAGGTATTTGTATTATCCTAAAAAAATTATTCCTTGATTTTTGTCTTCTGAAATTGTTTTCTTGGGCCTCATGTTTTTAACATACATCAGTGATAACATGCAGGGAAATCCAAAAGATACAGCTGTTGTCACCTATCTTCCTCAAGCCAGAAATTTTGGTTCCCTAAACAAGGAACAGAGAGGAGCTCATTTCCAGAGCACTATTACAGCACTTGAAAGCAACTAGGCTTACTATAAAACTTATGAATAACCTGTGGTAGCAGATAAAAACTGAGTAAGAAACACATGAGCACTTGATTACATATCTAAACTGTTCCTCAAACAAGATTTTTAAAAATTCCTAAAAAAAAATCCTAAAAATTACTACAGCTAGATGGTATGAGTAGTACCTTAGCTTAAAAGGCCATTTGAATCTGGTAATTTAAGGCTTGGTTAAGTTCACTAGAATTTGAACCATCTTGCCATGGGTTATTCACCTTTACTATTCTGAAAAATGCAGCCTTGTTCCTTTAATTTCCTTTTACAATATTGCTTTGCAGATCTTCCTCTTGGCTTATCTTTAATTGTTTCAGTTCTCTTTGTCTCTCAGAGCAACCATTATTTAAATGTTTTCAGTTTCATACCTTGCTGCTACTCTATCATCTTTCATTCATCACTGAGAGATTAACTTTCCCCTCAATCAGCCCAGATTCCTGTCTCCTTTCACCTCCTCAACATCTTCCTTCCTTTGCTCATGCTCTCCATCATATGTATATTAGAAAACAATTACATTGATATCCTACAGAAAATACTGTTCATCATGCTGCTACATATTATGCATTGCTTATCATCTCTTTCGGTTCTTCTGGGTTTATACCCAGGTTAAAAGCTCCCTGAAGCAGTTATCATCAAAAATGTAACATAAGAGAGAAGTCTGCTTCTTTTAATATTTATGATCTAGCCAGTCCTGTTAAAATATGAGTAATCTTTGATTGGCATCTACTAGAAATCCTTTTTTGACTTTTGCCTGCCTACTTGAGGAACCTGGTGATTCGGTTACTCAAGTCTCAATCGGCTACAAAACAGACTGATCAGACAGTGTAATGCAACGTAACTAAATTCATTCAAAATCCAGGACTTTTATTGTTATAGAGTTCCAGTTTTCACTCACTGAAAACATATAACTTTCAGCTGAGCTCTTTGGTTTACTTCTTTCTACTTAGAAAAAAATTATTAAAAAAATCTGTTTTCACAAAGGATAAACGAATCAGGTGAGAGATCATTGTTCAATACATCTTTAAAAAATTCCAATGTGTTATTCAACTGTGATGCAAGACTGAGGTTTTAAGTTGACATTATACATTACTCTGGTAAAATCTACATTAGAAATCTACATTACATTTGAAAACTGTTTATGAAATTAAATTTGGAAAACACATGGAGGGAGAGCTTTGGAGAGTATTTTTGGTTGGTTAGTTGGTTAGTTAGTTTTGGGGGGGTTTTTGGGCTGTTTAGTTGGTAGGGTTTTTTCTGAGTTACTGTTTCTTTCTGTAGGTTGAAACATCATTCCATATGATGAAAGTTTGACTCACTAACAAGCTAACTTGTAAGTCCTTAGTAAGAGATATGCTTAGTGATGTTCTATTTATTATTATCAGTGAAAATTCCTGTATAAGAATATCTTAGTAGTCATTATTGCCCAACTGTAAACTTGATGTCTCATCAGCAAAATGTATTGCTTTCCTAAAGTCATGTCCAGTAATCATGGGAAAAAAAAATTGCATAAGTCATTTGTTCACACAGCTTTAGAGGTTTAAGTGTACCTTCAGATCCTCTGTCAATGTTAAGATACATCGGAGCGTGGTCACAAGAAGGAAGACAGAGGGTCTCACACAAGGCACTACAACTGCAGCCTATTGAGGTACAGTGGAGCATATCTGCTATGTATGTGCTGTATTTAGCAAGTCCAATTGCAGCGGGTGTTTCGAAGTACTGGGCATGAAGCTCTGTCTATTTAAAGCAATGCAGCACAGAGATTTTTGAGCTAATTCTGATCAAACCTGCATAATGTCAAAGAGAAGTGCAGCTACACAGAAAAAACCTAACTTGTGTTCTGGAAACATGAGATACATTAAGACAGGGCTTAAGCCAAGCTACAAGGCCTAGCTTCTGAGCAACAACGTTGAGATGACCCAGCTACACACTTTTTTGGTACTACAGCAGATATCTCCTTATCAGTTTGGGAAAATCTGCATATGCCCTCCGTTCTTGTTGGAGTCAGACATACCTGTGTCTTTTGTTACTTCTTTTGGGATGCTGTACTCTAATAGATATATCACAAAACTTTGCCTAGGATGGTACTATTTATCCGAATATCTAAATAACATATTCCATTGACTACAATTAAAATGGGAGCTTTTGTTCTTGCATGACTTTTTTATCCTAGAATGTATGAACCCTGCCAAAACGATGGATGCATACACACCGACAGATGGAAAAGCTGAATTTTGTAACAAAATTTTTTTGCTTCATGAGGCATTGAATTTTCCTTCACTGAATTGCTGCCTTGGTCAAGCTCTCCACTCTCCACAATTCCTCTGTCTTTCTCATCTGCATTTCACTGGATGCTATTTGTCAAAGACCAAGGAAACTTCCTCTGAATTGCATGCAATTCAGAATCTTTATCAGATGGCATGATATAATACTGGCAAATGTAAACAAGCTACTCAAAAGAATTCACTTCTTCACTTGAAAAAGATACACAATTACTGTAATGTCAAAGCTCTTGTTACATAGGTAAACCTTGGCATAAACTCAAATTGTTGGAGGAAATATTCCGAATTCCTCACCAGACATTCATCAACATTATATTTGACTAAAATATTTCTGTGGTGGTTTTTTTACACTCAAGACTATGTCCATGTTGTTTCTGATGAACTGAATTATTCATAAAGGTACAGATATCATCTTCATTGTATTGTAGTGTAAAGGACGTAATTTTATTTGAATGGAATAGTTCATTCAACTAAACAGAAAATAATGAATCTCAGGGGTCACTTGACCTTCTGATGTCTTACATTCGAGGATAAAGTTATTTTTTGAATGCTTAGCTGAGAGGAGTTTCTTCCTCGGGGAGACTTCCCTCAGTCCAAACCTTGAGAACAATCTAGATAAAATTTAATAAATACTATAAGGCATCTGATAGTAGTTTTTAGAAGCTTTTTGATGTCATTTTAAACATGGTGTGTGGGTGTGTGTGTGTTTATGTGTATGCTTTGCATGGTCTAACATAACACATAATTATATATGTATATGTTTGTGTGTAAAAACTGGGTCTAACTAACTACTCCTTTAATACAAACTGTACATTTTTTCTTAATATGCTGTCAATTTTCTTATGACAGAGGGAGGCATTTCTCTTTTTGCAACAATTGCCAAGCTTTCATACATAATTCAAATGTGTCACGGAAAGATAAAGATAGTGATATGAAAAAAAAATAAAACCAAAACAGAAAACATTAGTTTCTACAGTGCTAATCAACATATATTGAATAACTGTAAAGTAGTTATAGGTGTAGAAAGTTAATGTACATGTCTTTATTGACCTAATACACTCTAAAGGTTCTTAAGTTAAAAGTCAGTTCTTAGATGTCGAGGTGAGATATTCCTCTTCTGTTTTAGCTGACTTTGCTACTGCAGAGACTATTGCAGAAATTACATACTAAAATGAGTTTCTTCAAACAATAACAACAAAAAGCTGAAACAAAAGCTGAAAGCTTTTCAAAACAAAAGCTTCAAACAAAAGCTGAAAGCTGCTATCTTTCATACCTTTGCTCTAATTGCTAACTGCCTGAAAAAAAAAAAGTATAAGAAATATAAGACAAGACATTGAAAACAGTGAATTGCATCAGTGTTGTAAAATGTGTGAAGGTAAAATATGCAATCAGAATAACTGAGATTCCTGCTTCTTAATATATACAACCAAAGTTTTTTACCTTTTAAAAGATAAGGAATCTTTTGGTTTTAAAACAATGTTATTTATTATTAAGATGGCAGGCACAAACACCATAAAAAATTTAGTCAGGGCATAATTTTTTTTGTTGCAAATGACTGAATGGTGATGAACTTATGATTCAGGAATCTTCTGAAACTGCATCTTTAAAATAATATCAAAGAATATCAAATCCAAAGAATCTGAAAAAGCAACTATCTATTGTCTGACAATTTAATGTACCAACAAAACTTAATCTTCAGCATGAAGAAGTTTGGAAAAATGCTTTCACATTTTATTGAGATGTTTTATTTTTTATGCAGTATTAAAGTAGAACTCACTCTCTCACTGATGTAACAGAAAATATTTCAAATACTTTCTCTAAATAAACCTGGTAAGAATGTTTCTATGACATTCCTATAGTGTTAAAATGATATTTTATTGTATTGTTCTGCACATCTGGCCTAAATGAGAAATTTTATACTTGGGAAATGGCAAGATTATTTTGTCAAGTAATCAGGAAAAAAAGGTGTTTTTTTCAAACTGGGGGCATTTTAGTGTTGTGATGAAGTGTTTTTTTCCAATTGTTTGAAGATGATAGAAGATAAGAGAGTCTCAAAGAAAAAGTTGAGTTAAAGTGAAAAAAAAACCACAATCAAATTTCAATATATGATTTGAAGAAAAAATACTGAACAGTATTTTAAATTATTCACTCATGAACTAAATCATGTAAATGTACTGCTGATAACATCAGACAGTGAATTAGAGATGTCTGCTGTGTCAGGATTTGTTTTCTCTTCTGTCACATGGTGGGAGAATAAGTACTTCAGGATGGTGTTAGTGATCAGGAGAGTAAAGACATGGTTTCTCTTTAGCCACTTACTAAGGACACCTCTGAAAATCACCAGCTTTAGTGCTAAGGAAAATGGGAAATCATATTCATTTAACTGGTTATTTTCTGTGGTACATAACAGACATTAAAGATTTCTTCCGTGTGGATCCCAATTAATTGATGGTGACCTGTGCAATAACAATTATGAATATGATAAGAAATTATTAGAAAATTGAGAGATTTCTGAAAACAAACCACTTTGTAGACGGTAAACTTATCACTCTCTAGAGCCATTGTTTGCTGGGGTTTGTTGGTTTGTTTGGTTTGTTTGTTTTGTTTTTTTAATATGAGGGCTTTGAAAAATGCTATATAATAGAACTAGTTTTCTTTATTTACTTTTACTTATGTATCAACACATAAAATAAAGAATATTTACAGTTCAAAAACAATAGAGGTCCACTTCTGCAGCTCAAGAACACTTTTCCTCCTTGTAATTTTAAAAGCCATTGAACTCTTTCCAGTAGTCATGAAATGGATTTAGAACCAGTGCCATAGTCAAAGTTAGAAAATGGTATTGATTTGATAAAGAAAACAGTAGAAAGCAATAAAAGTGTACAACAACTTGTCTTTCCTGGTAATGGTTCATTTAATGAAGCCAAACTAAGAATAACACTCATGCCAGACACATCCATCCCACTGATAATCCCCAGCAGTGCTCTATCTACAATTTGTGATTTAAGTTTCTGGGAAAAAAAATCACAGTAGTCAGTCTGCAATGCTTTACTGTAAGACATAAATGGTGCCTGCATAAGAAAGGCATCACTATGTGAATGTAAATGATTCTGTTTCTTTTGTCCTCAGTAGTCAGATAATTTTAGAAAAACTTTGAATTTCTTTAAAAAATAATCCCTGAAACAGAGTATTTTAAATACATTGACAATGTCTTATGGCTGCCAGAAAGACCCATTCTCTCTTACTGTCTGTAATACAGATTGACATTAGCACGGGAATATGTGAGAAAGCTGTTTATAAATTTAATAAGCATTCTTTCAGTAATCCACAGTCCTATTATACAGTTCAAATCTAAAAATAAATATTGTGTATTTCCAAAACCTGTCGGGATCTCACCCACTGGAAAAAAATGCTTATGTTTAACATTAACATGCTTTAAAACACATGTGGTTGACTCTCTCTCACGTCTCAGTTCTGCTTTTGCTAAATCTTTAGTGATGAACCTGCACCAACTATAGTGTATGTCCTTCCTTCTTTCCTGTTAGGAGAGGGGTAACTTCACCCAAACTAACAGACACTAAGTACTTGTACCATTCGTGTGTAAATTAGTCCCAAAGAAAAATCAAAATGCAATATGCACCGACACACCTAATCCTCTAGGGAAACAATTCCACTTGAAAGTAGCTCCCTCAGTGCCTATCGTGCAAAGTCATTATTTGAAAAAACTTTAGTTTTCTGGCTCTCAAACAGAGGGCTCTTTGAGGGGACACACACACACAAGGTCTTTTTCAAAGTTTCCTTGAAATGCTATGTATTTTCACGTATTTGATAGTGACAGTAATCTATGTTGTGTATCATCTTTTTCAGAAGATTCGGAATGCTGCCTAGGAAAGAGAAGGTCATTATCGAAAGGGAGGTAAACTGTGTATGTATGGGAACCTCTTCATGAGCAATGAGTATTTGAACCTTTAGCATTCAACCTACTTATTTAGAAACATAGGCCACCCTCTCCTAGTCCAGTACTGTGTTTGTATAAGTGGGTAAACATCTCATATTGCATCCTGAAGAAAAAAAGAACATCTGAAGACTTTTTTAAAGACAACAAGGCCATTGAAAAATAATTTAAAAGGTGCCACAAGGCAGAGGCACCTACAGGGCTACGTAAGACATGGAAGAACTATCTTATTAGGGTCATCACATATTTCACCTCTTGGAGCTACACAGCTTGAATAGATGCGCATTATTTTGACAGTAACACACTTTCACAGAAATATTCATGTTTAAGAACTTCTCATTTTTTGATTGAAAATTATACAAAAGTTCCTTATCAGCTGCAAATGGATCATCTGTTTGATCCTCATGACAGGTTGCATAGTTACTAAATGTCAGCTTTGCGAGGTACACCTGACCGCTGTGCAAGATGTAGAGGTATTGTTTTTATAACATTTATAACATTTATTACATTATTTCCTGTGGTCTGGAAAATGATTTATAAATTACTTTCATGTATCAGCAAAGTGTTATTGTGGACTTTATGTATAAATATACACCGATATATTTATTCATTTGTTTATGTGTATGCATACATGCAGAGCCTGTGTTTTCCTTGTTGTTTTGAAGTAATAAAGTTAGTTGGGTTTAGTTTTAGTTGACTCAGTTTGATTTGGTAAATTTTTTCATTAAAATAATTAGCTATGCTTCATCTGTAATGATCCTTCCAAAAACTTTGATTGTGAAGACTTACAACCATTTTTCATTTTAAAATATTTTATTAAATAGTCTTTCAGATTATGCCCAAGACCTAGTCCACAGGTTTTTCAGATATTCTTCTTGCTTTAAAAGCAAATCTTCATACTTAGTCTTTTTTTCAGAAGTAGGTTTCTACAAAACAGAGCAAAGATAAGGCATACAGGAAAGAGAGACAAAGAAAGAACAAAAGTAGTGAAAGTGGCACCAGCAAAATATAAAAATATATCCAGACCATGAAAGTAATACAGGAGACTTAAATAATATGGGGAATAGATAAATTAAATATTTTCTAAATGTTTTGTTCTCAGAAGAGTACTCACCCTTTGAGAATTAATTTTCTTAACACTGAGTGTCCACCAGATGGGTTTGAGTACTCTATCCTATACCCTGACAAGATTCATGTCTGCGCAAAGATGGTTGAGAAGGACTTTTAGAAAATTGCATTTGCAAATCACACTAATCATATTTTTACTGAAGGCAATCTAGATCTACCACAGAGCTAGGGAGAACTGCAAAGGCATCTCTTAATTTTCTCCCCAAAAACATATTCTACCATTTGTAAAATCCTCCTAGTTACAAAAGAAGCTGCAAACTACATATTCATGGCAACGGTATAATAAATTAGAAATAAGATAATATTATGTTTCCTTTTTCTTTGAGGCTTTACTTGAAAGGCTTAGTGATACGTTGATGGTAAGTGAGTGTGTAACAGGGTCTTCTAGCCAACATCAAACATAAAAACAAGATCTTGTACCTTAGTACTAACCTTGAAATACTGAAAACTCCTAGAAAAGGAAAAACTTTTATTTGAAACAAATATACTACTTTCTATAAATGTACATTACTTCTAAAATTATATTTCAACCTCTGTATTTTAGTGTTTAGTGTAACTAATGAGGAAAAATCATCACACACATAAAAAAAAAGGAAAAAAACAAAAAGGAATAAAGGGGACATAATGAAAGAGGAAAAGAAAAGGAAATTACTTGTTATTTAGACTGGAATGAAATACTGAACAAAATCTTTTTAACTTTGAAGGAAATATTTGTGGATCTACAAGGAAAAACTGTGCTTTTGTAGCTCACAGGCTGCACAAAGCTAACAGCAGGAGTTCTGGGTGCCATTCTCTGCTCCTTTGACTCTTCATGCATTGAGGTGATTTGGAAAGAAAATAAATTCAAGATGGGGATATCCAATGAGAAGCAGTCTCATTCCTCTCTTCTTGTCCTATGTCTACTAACCTCAGATTCTTGGCTGTAGAGTGACCCCAGGTCAGTCTGATGGACACAAGACACCTCCTGAACTCTCACCAAGACTATTCTGTAGATGGATGTCTTGGAAAGACTCTTAGAGGGTAGAAGAGAGAAGTATTTGGATCTTTTCAGGGTCAATGAGGCTTGCATCCTCATATCTTCCCTTTCTTCAGCTACTCCAATAAAGGAAATTGTTTTATTCTTGGAATGACAGCAGTCTGCCTACCAACTCAGTACCATGCCTTTCTTAAGGAGATTTCAGAGTGGATGAAAACCCTTCCCTGGAAACCTTCAGTCGACTCTGCTTTTCTTTGGGAGGGACTGAGAGAGGAATCTTTGCACTAGTTTTAGTTTTCAGATTCAGCTAAAGAGTTGCCCACAACCTAGGATGCCTTGGTATTTGCCACAAGTTCCAGATTCTGGTGGGGATCAAATGTGGGAGCTCTTGTCTGGGAACAGTAGACGGTTACATTTCTCTCAGTTTTGGCGTTTTACCTATACTCCTTAATAGATAATAGTGAGAAGGAGAGCTTCCAGAGTGCAGTTTATCTCATTCTCATGTAAAATAGCAAAATAGTTACGATAAATTAAGAATACCCATTGCTTACTATAGATAGCAAAGGGAGCCTAGAGTGACGAGCTAAGATTTAGACACCTAATATTAGGATGGATGGACTCTTTAGGCTCTAAAATTTTCCTGTTGCCATGGTTGGCTTTTAAGATGTGCAGAATTTTACTTGAGCTAAACCACAATTTTTAAGTCTTTTGTGACCTGCTGGCTTTGTGTTCCAGTTCTACAGTATTTGTCAGTATTATTAAAGCTGGTCAGATCCTTTTGAAAACCCATTTGCTTTTTTTTTGCCTTTTTTTCTTAGTATAATTCACAACAAAACTGTTTTTTAAGTGGTAAAAAATATATTTTAATGTATTTTATATAGTCATAGAGTACAATCAAACCCTTCAGGGAACATTTAGAAACTAAATAAGATAAATCTTTTATTAGATAAATTCTGAACAACTAATTCCTTTGGGTTATATCCTTCACACGAAACATTCTGATCCAAATTAAACTTTTTTTTTTATCAGTATGAAGTAGGTAGTAACTGCATTTAAGAATACACTATAAGATCAAAAGGGTTATTGGTATTTCTGACAGCACTGAGAGATTAAAGCTGCTGGCGATCTAAAGTGTGAAGCTTCATTTAAGCAGTTAGGGAAGCTTTCTTTAGTCTGTCCATTTGTGATTTTTCTATACTCCTTCTTATCTCATTACCAAGGTATCAGACTGTTTCAAATCCTCCGTACATTTATTCAGTCTGCATGTTTGAGAGGTAGGCAACTCAGTGGACCAATTAAAAGAGGCTTAAACTGCTGTATTAAAGGTTTGTAGGCAGCTAAAGATAAATGTAAGTGCCTGGTGGGATTTTGAAAACCACTTATGTGTTAGGATTTCAGGAGGACCTTGTGTGTAAGAGACTAGATGTCTAGCTGTTACGTTAGGTTCTGTTAGACAAAAGAAACTTGAAAGCACTCTGTTTATTCAAGTTTTCAAAAGTGGATAGAACTTCTCTTTCTCTGCTCTTCTTTTCTCCTCTTTAGCCTTGCTTTGCCTCTTATCACCTTGCCTTCCCTTTCAGAAATAGGCTCACTGGTCCTCTCTCTGTTTCCTACTCTGACCATTACTTCAGAGAGAGTAGTCCAACTGCTTATTCCTTGGCACCAGCAGTTCCACACATTGTCTTCCCAGTTCTCTTTTGAGGGTCAAATATGGCATGAGGGCCATAACTGTGGTGCTGACTCCATACAAGTTGCTTACCCTGTGTAAACATAATCTAGATCCCATACTGTGTGGCTCAGAACAACCTCATCCTTAACCCTCCTGAGGTTTCACATACTAAGTACTTGGTGTCAGACATCAGTAGGATTTCTCAAATTGTTTGAACTTTGGTTAGTTCGTTCAAGTTTCTAGTAATATTTTCCATTTACAGTTGTATGCTTGCCTCAGGAAAATACTGCTGTCCATAATCATACAAGTATGTGAAGTTATCTTGTGGATTATTTAATCTGTTTCATTGTAATATTTCTATCAATTGATTTTTCCTGTTACATGAAATTTTCTTTTTTCACTGCTTATTTGAAATTAAAATATCTTCTTTTTATCCATGTCTAGTTGCTTGGAAATAGATGGCATTTGATAATGGCTCAATTTAGGTGATAGTCAAATTGGTAATGCTATTTTGAATTCTCTGAACAGCTCATGGTGCTTGTGAATCAAATATGTGATCACAGTCATGAAATTACTTTTAATTTAAGAAAATTAAAGGTAGGTTCTGAAAGTTCAAATGCAGTTTTAAATCCTGTGGGTAAGGTGCTGATTAACCAGTATGTCTGGCTGACAATTCTCTAAGAGAAACCTGTGCAAACCTAGTATTTCAAATATTGTACTATAAAATTATTATTTCTGGAATTGAAATCAATGGAAATAAAATTAAAAGTATTCACTTCTTTATGCAGTATTACTAAGATATATATATATGTCCCATATAGGATTCTCACAGAGAGAGAAAATTTGTCATTAATTAAAAATTATACACAAAAAAATAGCCTTACTTACAGAAACTCTAACAAGGATAAAAAGCAAATGCTCAAATTTAGAGGAAAGCTTAATCAAGCTTGCTGTGCAACATTTTTTTTTAAATAATCTAGGTATATCGGAATGCATTAGAGAATTCTATTCCATGATAACTCTTAAATTTTTAGAAGTTGGGCAATAATAATAATAATTAACAACAACAATAATATTACACTGGTAAAAATTTATACAATTAGATCAAAAATTCCACTGTAAAGAATTATTTCTTTGTGGTCAGATGTTTGTTTGTTTGGGTTTTTTTCTAATGTTTGTTCCTTACCCTAAAAAAATTTCTTCTATTATTTAATATCTAAACAAAACCCAATGTTAAAGAATTGTTCTGCGAAAAATTCAGGCACCATTTAGGATTGAAAAATGCCATTAATAAAAACAGTCTCTGAAGGAGAAATTATCTTTAAGATCTTTCTTTTTGTACATATATCTAAATTATATTTGTATTGCCATGGATGAATATATCCTTTACATGACTGTCAGTTTGATAAAGTTTTTTTCGCACACCCTTTCTCTAAAAAAAAAAAACTTAAAAAAAAAATTAAGAACAATGAGGACATGGAATAGGTTTCAAAAGTAATCAGAAGGGGAAAAACAATGTTTTCTCCCTGAAAATAGTATGTTTGAAAAACATACAAGTATGATCTTGGAAGAGTAAAGGTTTAGTTGTATGAAATATGCCTTTGGTGAGGTAAAAGGGCTGTTAAATTTATTATTAGGATTTTTACATTATGTCATATTACCATTGTGTTGCATTGGTGTTTGTTACAGTAAAAGAAAAGTCTCATCCCATTACTGGCTATCCAATCATATGAAACAACACCAGCTAACTCAACATGGTGCAAGACTAATAAGATATGATAGAAAATTGCTGTTATGATAAGACTTTCAAATCACATTAGCCAAGGAATGTCATTGCTTCATGTTCTGTTTGCACTCAGAACTGCCACTCAGTATTTATTTTTGCTACATTTATCTATTAGACGTGAAACAATCTTAAAAAGCTAGGAATAATTTGGCTGGTAAGCAAGCACTCCCTTAGGCTATCATGATCTATATACCTACAAACAGGTGAGTTTAAGGTAAAGGAACTCGATTATTTAGAAGTCCAACCTCTATCAACTTGTTCTTTAATATTTTATACTCAAAACTGTGCTTTGGAGTCAAAGTTTCCTTTTCTCAGCAGGGTCAAAGTTGATGTCTCAGAAGCAACTTTTCAAAATTGATGTGACATAGGAAATGAAGAGAAAACATGCCTTCATATTCTGTCCCACCTTCTGAGACATGTACCAAGGCAAAATGTACAAATTCAAACGCATCCTCAAATTTCAGCACAGAAGTATTATAAACATATTATTTTTGACACTGCATCCTTGTTGAAAAAACTCAGTAAGCATGAACTAGATGAGTGGACAGTGAGGTGAATTGAGAACTGGCTGAATGGCAGATCCCAGAGGGTCGTATTTAGTGACACAGAGTCTAGTTGGAGGCCTGTCACTAGTGGTGTCCCCAGTATTGTTTAACTTGTTCATCAGTGATTTGGATGAAGGGGCAGATGCCTCCTCAGCAAATTTGCTGATGACACAAAGCTGGACCGAGTGGCCAATACCCCAGAGGGCTGTGCAGCCCTTCAGAAGGACCTCAACAAGTTGGAGAGATGGGCAGAGAAGAACTTTATGAAATTCAACAAGAGCAAAAGTGGGGTCCTTCATCTGGGGAGGAATATTCTATGCACCAGGATAGGTTGGAGACAACCTGCTGGAAAACAGCTCTGTGGAGAAGGACCTGGGGGTCCTGGTGGACTACAAGCTGTCCGTGAGGCAGAAGGGTACTGTTGTCCAAGAAGGCTGACAGTATCCTGGGGTGCATTGGGAAGACCATTGCCAGCAGGTCGAAGGAGGTGATCTGGTCCCTCTACTCAGCCCTGGTAAGGCCACATCTGGAGTGCTGTGTCCATTTCTGGGCTCTTTGGTAAAAGACAGACATGGAGCTCCTAGAGCAGATCCAGCAGAGGGTTACAAACTTGATTAAGGTACTTGAGCATCTCTCTAATGAGGAAAGTCTGAGGGAACCAGGCTTGTTCAGCCTCAAGAAGAGACAACTGAGAGCAGACCTCAACAAGAGGAGGCTGAAGGGAGATGTCATCACAGTCTACAATTTCCTCATTGTAGAGGAAGAGAGGAAGAAGAAGGGCAGACACTGATCTCTTCTCTCTGGTTACCAGTGACAGGACCCAAGGCAATGGCATGAAGTTGTGACAGGGAAGGCTTAGGCTTGATATTAGAGAAAGGTTCTTCACCCAGAGGGTGGTTGGGCACTGGAACAGGGTCCCCAGGGAAGTGGTCACACACTGACAAAGTTCAAGAAGCATTTGAATGACACTCTCAGGCACATGATGTGACTCTTGGGGATGTTTCTGTGCACGGCTAAGGGCTGGACTCTATGATCCTTGTGGGTCTCTTCTAAGTCAGCATATTCTGTGATTCTGTGAATATCTACAAGTATCTTTAGGGAGGGTGCCAAGAAGATCAAGCCAGGCTCTTCTCGGTGGTGCTAAGGATTAGGACAAGGGCAAATGGGCAGAAACTGATGCACAGAGAGTGCATATCCTGAATATCAGGAAGAACTTCTTTAGTGCGTGTGAAGTAAGATAATGTGCAGATACCCCCAAAATGCCAGGCAGTGGAAGGATTGTAGTAAAATTTGTTTCCAAAGTTGAGAACACTAGACTTAAAGAACATTTACCTTAATGGCATTTCAAGCACCAGGCCTGGGGAAAGACACACTCCCTGTTCTTCTCAGGGCTTTCATCATCCCTCCCCCCCCCCCCCCCCCCCCCCACTGTGAGGGCCTTCACACATGTCTGCAAGTACTTATCTTTTTCTCATACCAGGGAGAGTTTCTCTGGAATCCAGGAGGAGAAAACGTCTAAAAGTGTCTCTGGGAAAGATGCCTCTACCAAGCAGCAAAGTCTCCCTAAGCGAAATAAGCCCTCATCTCCTCGCAATAAATCTTCTGGAAGGGTCTTCTACCCTTATTCTGTAGGTGACCGTGCACTGGAACAGATTGCCCAGAGAGGTTGTGGAGTCTCTCTCACTGAAGATATTGAAGAACTGTCTATGTGCAATCCTGTTCAATGTGTTCTGGGATGACCCTGCTTGAACAGGGAGGTTGGACCAGATGACTCCCTGTCCACCACTGTCCCTTCCATCCTTACCTCTCTGTTACTCTCTGAGTAATGTGACAACTTGCATGGTGATGCCAAAATCATCTTTTAAGTAATAATTTCAGTATAAGACCCATTCATGTGTCCACAAGGAGACGTGTTCCACAGTCTGTTATGTTCAACGTGTTCTTATGGGCAAAAAGGAAACATATCTTACAGATATTACTGTTAGTGTAATTGAAATCCTAACAGTGTAGTCAAAGAATCATTATTAATTCAGATGTAATTATGCAGTCTGAACAGTAATGGAGTCTGACACGTTATAAAAGAAAGCTTTATTGAGGCAGTAGGAAAGATGAGCAACAACATGCTCATACAGCGAAAAGCTTAATCACTGACAGCGAATGTGGCATCTTATGGCTCCAGTGGACAGCCAAGGAGACCTGGTGTCCAGGGCACCTGTCAGCAACAGCCAGTCATGCAAAAGTGTTTTGGAGGTGGGCAAGAGTTGGGGCACCCTTTGGCTCCAGCAAAGACAGTATGATTAGAGAGGATCATATCTTGTATGAATACTGTGGGCAGCACCTTGCCTACAGTGCCGATATTGGTAAGGGGGAACAGTGTTGTCTGTTTATGCTGCCAGTGCTGGTCAAAAGCAGGATGTCATCAGTCTGTGCTGCTGATAGTGGTCAAGGGACAGGGTAGTAGGAGGTAAGATGCCAAATTATTAAAAAAGAAATAAAGTAGAAATCCCCCACCTACTACAGAAAAAAAATAAGAGAAAAATGGAACTGAGGAATGTTAGCAGTCAGTGGTAGTTATAACACAGTCAGAGGGGAATTTCTTGTATGAAACTTGCTTAATATGTCAGTAGCAATACCTTCTGCCTGTCCTGACCAGTTTACTTGAAAGCAGAATGGACATGCTCCAAGAAATATGTTTGCAGCAAAAATATTGTCAGTTAAATGGTCTAATTCCTCCTGGGAACTGGGTTTTGAGTAGAAAGAAAAATGTTCATGGCAAGTGGGTTGTGCAGCCTGCAGAGGAGAACAGGAGGGGAGGGTAGTTGACATGTCTTACTGAAGTTTTTGCCTCTGTAGCCGAGTGATACATTGACAATGATACCAATAAGACACAAGTGACTCTGCAAGGCCTCAGGATTGAAACTTCTCAGGCTTACTTTGTCTAAACTTCTCTTGATCTGTCTGGAACTTTGCTTTTTAATGGTGTTTCTTTCTTTCTTTCATTGTTTTTTCCTAGTTAATAGGTTGCTATAAGGGCCATGTTTTTATAGGAGTCAAATAAAAAAAAAAAAGAACAAATAAAGTAGACGCAGCATGGAATTTCAAATCAATGAAAAAAGAGAAAGGCTTAAAAGCACTCTGTAAAACACATACAAATAGACTCTGGTAGACCACCCCAAAAAACCAGGAAAGACAAGGAGGAAAAAGAAATCAATTAAGAACCTAGAAAATTCAATATCTTATTCAACCATCCCTATGCTTTCCAGGGAAAACTGTCACTGTCAGCTTCACAATTGAAAAGGGTATCAGAAAGGTAAGCATGAGACCTGAAAAAGCAGTAAATAATAAGAATGTGCATGTAACAATCTCAACGGTGTTACTATTAGTATTTTTTCTTTAATAGTATTATCTTCTTTAGATTATTTGTTCTAATAATTAGATCTGGACAAATAATTATTCTTTGACTAGATTCCTGAGATTTCAATTATACTGATAGTAAATTCTTGGTTCTACATTTAAAGTGTGTACCTTTTGCCCTTTTGAAGATTTTTAATATATCAGGTTAAATATTCAGCCTAAGCTGTACAGCTTATGAAGAATTATGCCATGGGTGAAAGATGGAGAAGTTAGACATTCCTTCTTCCAAACTCAAGTATGTGCTGGTAGTATGGTCATCTATTGGATCATAAAAAGTGCTTGAAGCTACTTTTTTGCCTCTGGCATTTTAACAGGGGCTAATTCATGATACTATATGTATTCTGTAGAACCAAGATATCATGAAGTGTAAATGAACAGCGTCTCAAAGACTTCATTACAAGAAAGTCTAGATATGGCTGTACTTACTAGTCTGCTGATACTTTTTTAACATAAATTGAAATCAATATCGTAATTATCATTAAGTATGTATATTCTTCTTTGTTATTTTTTTGGATTCTTCCTTTGCTCATTCCTTCTTCAACAGAAGAAATCAGTCATTCCTACAAATAAAATTGAATTGAACATTTTCAGTCTCGTTTAAGTCTGTAAGCATTTGCAGCACTCTCTCTCATGCCTATTAGATATTTATCCTGTACACAAAATGTTTTACATCTTCAAATTTGCAGTTATACTATTAAAAGCTATTCTTGTCATGTTGTGCATATGTAATCCAGAGACTCATCGAAAAATCACAGAGCAAAATGAATGCATTTCCTACTGATTTCCTTGAGAATCATTAAATGCCATATGCATTTCTGAATGATGACAAGAGATGACAAAACTGAATGTATTTGAATAATTAACTAAATGTTTTGAAAAAATATGACAGATAATACTTTTATGCGTATTAACTGTGCAGTGCTGTAGCTTTTGGATTCAGGGTGTTTGCCACTTCATACCCTTGCCACTACAGGGCTAAGAAATGTAAGGTTTTTTTCCATAGTTAAAGCTCACAAACTGTGCAACTTATTGTTTGATTTCTTGCCATGTTCCTTCCTGAGTGATCACCTCATTAAGATTATTTCTGCAATTTATAATCATAAAGTCATTTTTAATTCTAAATTTTCCTTTAAAGCTGCCATGGAGAAGCTGCCACTCCAATATCTTTGAAACATTTCTCATCTATCAAATTGTACAGATGTACAATGATGGAACTGAGACATATAGTTTTGCTATTTCCTTGTTGTGTTTAGGTTTTTTCTTCTGCTTATTTTAATTTTGGCAGCTGCTTATTTCATGTTTTTAAAGATCATTTATCATGCATTTGCTGCTTACTAGAGTGTGAACCAGTTCTGGGATCACCTATCACAATTTGGCTATGCTAAATGGACGCTGATGAATAAATAGATTGAAAGAAATGTCATTTAACTTCAGACTATATCTGTTAGTATGTTTTTTGCTGCTATTTATGTATTGGTATAGAAAGGAAGGAAGTAACCAACAATAAAAAAAAGATGGAAATAAAAAGAAATTGTATTTATTGCTGATTCTTCTCAAGTACTCAATGTTGGCACCAACTCTGCTGAATTGTTTGAGTTTTACTGTAAATTATATATTAATTAATAGTCAAATTAAAAAAATGCTCACCGTCCTTTACATACAAAAATTCAGGATCTGCCTTGAAATTAAAGAGGTTACTTGCTTAAGATCTAACTGTAAAATCCTGTTTTGTACAGTCTAAACTGCACCTACACCTTGTCTGTTGCTGATAAATTTCCTGAAACAGCTGCTTGTCTGCATGTAAGCAATCAGGCATGTTTTTCCAGTACAGAAAGTGCTTACGGGATTCTGCTTTATTACTCATTAATGCTCAGACAAACATTATAGTCTTCCTGGTAAATCTAACCAAATAACTTCTGCTACTGAGCTGTATATCTACAAAATTAGATTCAAAAATTTGTTTTCTTTCTGCAGTATTAGACTGAAGCTCTCAGATATTTGCAGCACCCACCCACCCAACCAGATCTCTTATTTGAAGAGGTCAAGACAGCAAAAAACTCATTAGATTTCAGGAATACTATCTTCCCTATTAAGTGAAGGAAGGGTATTTATACTTAAGACAACTTGACCTTGATCAATGAAAAATGTGGGTCCTGAGTTCTGTGAAAGGGGGATAATATTTTTCCTCAGTATTCTGACTTCACCCTTGCAGCCCAATATGAAGACTGCTGTGCAGTTAGCCCTCATTAATCTTGGCTCAGTTCAAACATCCTGGAAACTCCAGGTCCTTTAGTACAGAGCTACATTTTTAGTCCCTAGCTTATATTGAAGCACAGTTCCTGATATCTCAGATGCAGAACACGGAATTTCCCTTTCCTGACTTTCATGAGAATTTTGTAGGCCCATTTGTACAGTCCATTTAAATATCTTCTGTTCTTTTTCTTCAGCTTGCAGAGGGTGCACTCTGGTCCATCACCCTGATCATTAATGATGCCTTTAAATAGTATCAGCCACTTAGTGTCACTTGAGGAACTCTTTTTGTAGCAAGTGGCCAGCTGGACTTTTTGCTATTGACCTCTACCTTTTCAGCCTCATGATCCAGTCTTTCACTAACCAGTCTACATCTCTCTAACTTCACAACAAGGATGTTATGGATAGAACACATCAAAACCTTTGCTAAAATCAAAGTAAAAATAAATCCACTCTCTCTTCTCATCCATAGAGCCAGCCACTCCAGATGCCAAGGAGAAACCAGAGTGGGGCTGCTCCTCAGAGGAGGATGAGCTGGGAGCTGCAGGCACCCACTGTGGTGGCAGGGCAGTGCCACCACTGACAGAACACCTCCCACAGTATGCCAGTGGGACCAGGGCAGGGACAGAACCCTGCCATGTTCCAGCAATTATCAATCCAGGCAAAGTGAACAGCCAGGTCCAGAGCCCAGTGATCACCTGGCAAGCAGGGGAGGTCTGAGATCCAGATAGGGAGTCAAGGAAGGAGGTCAGGGTAAGGATCAATGAGGTACCTCATAGGAAAATTGTACCTGCACTGTAACCTAGGAAAGGAACAAAAGAGAGGATCTAAGCTTAAGTACAGCTCCAAAGAAAAGTGGGAAACATCAACTCATGATGCTATTTCCCAGCTCTTTCTGCCCGAGACCTTTCCAAGCTGTATGATCCCATGACACCCACCTAGGCTGTCGTGGAGCTGTCCTGAACATGGGTAGCCAGGCCCCAAGGAGGATGGACAGACGGAGTCTATGGGTTCACTTAGGGCTCTGATGCACAGGATCATAGATTTCTTGAACAAGGTAGGTCTTCTGAAAGCTAAGAATGTCATGTGCAGTATATAAAACTGGAGCGAGTTTGTAAGAAGGGGTCATTTTTTTCTGTTGGATTTTATTCTTCTCTCCCTCTCTCCTTTTAATTAAAATCGTAGTAGTAGTAGTAGTAGTAGTAAAATATTATTAGTAGAATATTTTATTTTGTTTCAACTATTAAACTGTTTTTAGCTCATGTGGTTTACCTTTTCTTTCGTATTCTTCTCCCCACACGGGGGAAATATCTGACATTGTTTGAAAAATTATGTGGAAGTGCTCTTAGACATCTAATTAAACAAGGTTGCTGATAACAGTAAAGAATTGCAGCAACAATGAAGCTAAAAGCTCAGTGAAAGTAAACTATTCCTATAGCATTTCCTGAGGGCAGAAATTAATGTTGGTTGGTTCTTCTGTTACTGTAGTTTCAAAGTCTTGTCAGGTGTGTTTCTTTAGAGATCAGTGTGGAAAACCAGAAATAAAGGTTATTTTGTCTCTATTTCAACTGAGTAGGCAACTCCAGGATATGATTGGACATTGCACTCTAGAAGAGAGAGTGTGACAATTCAGGTGCAGTGGACAATCTGTGTTTTTATAAAACTATAAGAATCGCTGAGTGATCCAAATTCCAGTCAAGCTGAAGCTATTGTTGTGGATGATTATGGAGAGATGTTTATCACATCTGAATGTTGTGAGGCATTTTAGGTCTGGAATAGTACTTTGGAGATATAACCATTTTGGCTTGGGAACAAGTGGAGTACAAGCTGAACTGTAGAGAAATAATCCATTTTAGTTTTATACCATAATAATATTCTTGAGAATTAATTACTGACTTCCAAGATAAGCTTCATTTCATGCTGTGTTTAGGGCAGCCCATGCTAGCAAGACAGTATCTAAAATCTGATGTCTTTTTGACAAGAAATAAAAATATTTTCTGTCTTTTGTTTTCTAGGAATAAAACATTATCTTAAAGCTTTAAGTCAAAGTCTATTCCAAGAAAATTTGAAATATATTAGATATTTAACTCACAGTCTTCATCACTCTTAATGGTTAAATTACTAAAATGTAATAGTATTATATAATTGTTGCCACATGTAATTATAAAAGAAATTGGATCAGTTCTAGGCATCTGACTCTCACAGCCTCTTGATCCTGCATGTGCGATTTGCAAGAAACTGAAGTGTGAAAATCATGAAAGAACTGATAGCTGGCTTTAAAATTCACACAATTATATCTGGTTGGTTCTGCAAATCCTTACATTTGACTAATAAAATATATCAGTGCAAAGCAGAAGTAGTATATATTGCATTGTTTGTGGACTGTTGAATACTCTAGGTCATGCAGAAATAAGCATCAATATCTTAAATATATGAAACAGATCGCTAAGATGCAACTGTTGGTTTTTATCAAGATTCAGGTAACCGAGGGCAAAAATCTTGTTGCATTTAATTTGATTTTAGAGTAATACAACTTCACCGACTCCATTGCAGAACTTTTTTTACATTTCTGTAAACTTCTAGGAGAGAGGATACTTATGCCTCTTAAATATATTCTGTGTTTTAATTGTTTTCAAATGTAAAAAAGGGTTAAAAATTGATCCTTTATGTTAATAGTAGTGTCTTATAATGTAAAAAGTCTTGTCAGTATAAAACCTCCAGGTAGTAGGATAATATGGAAAAGCTCTTTTAAACTCTGAAAATTGAAAGAATCAAGGTGAAATCCAACTTCATAATTTCCTAATGCTTAAAAAAATTTTGAAACACAATCAGTGGGGAAAAAAAAAAGTAGGACAAACAAAAAAACCAAAGAGCCTACTAGTGACCTTATTTGTAATTTCAACACGTAACTTTTCTATTAGTTTGATAGTGGATGTTTATGTGTGTTAACTTAAATTCAGATGGAAGAAAATATCCATGTATTTCCATTAATGAGGCTATTGGTATGCACCAGGGTGATGTGGACAAAATATTGATTTGGCAGGTTTTGTGGAGAGTGTTTGGCAGAAAAAGTCATCATCAGCCTAAGTGCATAGGCTGTGGTTGTCAAACAAGTTGGCTAAAAGAGTACTTCCAAAATAACTTGCTAATTATTATTAAAATTATTTTATTATTTGTTTGAGCTACACTGACAACTATCAAAACTAAGGGCTGTCATCTTTAGCTAGTTAGTTTGAGTGAGGTTCTATTTCATTGGCAAGAAGGAGTTAAATCCATGTGTCTGGCAATTAACTGTCTGAGATACCTCCTTTTATTTTCTAGTCAAAAATTCCACTTCAGAATTCTTTCTGAAAAAAAAAGGAGAAAGAATTTATTGTTGACTGAAAATGTTTTTTGTCAACATAATAATTTTTTTCAAAGAAAATAGAAAATTCTGTTTAAATGTCAGTACCACTGCAATTTAAAATATCAGTCTTTCTTATAAATAAATACTTAATTAAATGCCTCATAGATTTGCAGAGAAAGACGCAAAAGGGGTACCCTTGAAGCTGTCTAACTTTGAGGTGCCTTTGCATGAGCCTCTATGAGCAGACCCAAAAATCTGGGAGGAAGATATATGAAGATCATCAGTAAGGACTTTGTGCTAGAAAAGGCTGTTCAAGTTATTCAGCGGTGTCCACAGTTCCGGTAATATTGGTGTGCTTCTTTTCTTCTGTTGTAACTGCTTTAGGGTTAGGCCTCAGTTCACTGTTTCTTTTAATTCGGTCCCAAGAACATTTTGTTCAGAAGTCCTTCTGGAAGAAGAAAATTTGTCTAGGACTCAGTTTCACGCAGTCTTTGGAGAAACACAAGGAAAGAAATAAAGAGTCTAATCATTCATCCTCTGAAAATTCAGTAAGACACAGAGACAAGTGGGTTCACAGAATCACAGAATCATCAAGGTTGGCAGAGATCTTCAAAATCGTCCATTCCAACTGTCAACATAGCACAACCATAATCACCTCTAAACCATATTCCCAACTTCCTTATCTAGATGTTGCTTGAACACATCCAGTGACAGTGATTCCACCACCTCCCTGGGAAACTTATTTCAACACCTAACCATACTTTCAGTGATTTTGTTTTTCTGATATCTAATCTGCACCTCTCCTGGTATAATTTAAGGCCAAGGGTTAAGGCACTTCAAGAGAATCTCTCACTAGTGTATTACTTGCATTTCATCTTCCTATTGCAACCAACCCCACGGCACTTGTTCAATGACTGTCATTGCATTACTGTCAAATATGGCTTCAAGACTAGTGTTTTAATCAGGTTCCAAAAGTATTCTACATGTATGCAAAAAACAAATCAGGTTGGCATTGGGGTTGAGATCTTGTCTCTACTATAACTTAATTCTTTGGAGTTTTGTCACATCTTTCTGGGTTCCTATCTTGCCAAGTAACTGAATTGCTACTTAAGACCCTCATCACCATGGGAAGGTCAAGCTAACCAGAAAGAATATTTATAAAGAGCAAAGGGTCAAATTTTCTGCTGATTTAGCATGACTGACTGCTGGAAGCTGGCCTCCAAAATGCATATCCCTGTGCATTTTCTTGCAGTATTGATGGAGGATTGTTATGTAAAATTGAGGAGAGGCAATATCAAATGACCTAATTCATCAATTATTTATTGCTGTGGGATATTCTTGACGGCAGATTGGGAATATATGGGATTAATAAAGGGAGCAGATGCACACAACCCCTAAGTTATTTTCTGTGATACATTTTATTGGAATTCACATCAGAGCCATCACAATGGTAATCCATAACACACAATGTGCTGCTGGTGAAGCCCATGCCCGGAGGCTGCATTGATAGCCTTCATTGCTCACTCACCCTGCTAGTGTGAAAATGAGGACTGTGGGGTGAATCCTAATAGCTTCTGTCAGGTCTCTTAGGATGAGTGTTTGTATGACTGCATTGGCTTCTCATTTATCCTTGCTATCACTACCTATTCATCTCTCTCCTGGCTTTGAAGGTGAAATCCCTTATTCTCCTTCATCAGAGTTGACAGTAGCACCAAAGCTTTCTCTCCTTGTTACAAAACTCTTCTTTCTACAGCATGGAGACATTTCCTCAGGAAAAAACATAAACCAAAACAAATCTGACTTTTGTATAGGGATGCCATTAACACACACAGATTTTTAAGCTGTTTCTGCTGATTAGACACAGACATAAATGTTCACAATGTTTACTTTTTATGGAAAATTTACAAAATAAGAAAAATTACTTCTGATTGATTTATTCAAAGTTAGAACAAATTTTTATTATTGTGTTGTTTTATCCTTTTAAAAAGTTTGGACTTCACATATTTTTAAGAAGTGCTCTATTTCTAGGAAGAACTATGGCACGCCTAACAGCCTATAGGATACAGATGATCAGACTGAATGGAAACTGTAGTTCCATTTTGCCCTTTGACTCTATGAATCAATGTATTCTAGGAGGATTGTTTACTTATTTTCCTCCTTGTCATCCTTGCAAAACTAGATGTTTGAGCCATGAGACATACAGTACAGACCCTTCCTAAACTTTGCCTCATGTCATTCAGCTTGGCAGAAAATTGCTCATTGAGTTTCTATGTTACTCTTACCAGTGGTACAGTTAAACAACAAATGACTTGGCCTACCTGTAATGCCTTTTAACCTCTCTACTAGTGACAGAGATCATTTGAAAATAGGACTTAGTTGCCTGTCTAGGTTTATTTGTAACGACTTTGTCTCACTAGAGATGCTTCCATCTAATGCAGTCAGTAAATGAGATTTATTACAAATAAAAATATAAATTAAAAAATAAATAAAACCAAAGAAAGCTGTTTTCATTTCAAGGTTTCTACAAAGTAAATAGTATCAACATATTTTTTAATATACAATTTAGCAATACAGCGCAATACAATGTCAAAAATTTCTAGCAGATTTTTGTTAGTACAATCAAGAAGGATGTGGAAAATCTCTATCCAAATATTTTTGTCATGATGGTTCCACTGCAAAACTATTGGCTTATATGTTCTGAATATAAGCATAGCCAAAGACTTCATTTTTGTATTAATGATTTACTACTGCAACTGTCCAAGTTTACTGTCCAACTGCATTTACCACCAGCAATTGTGGCACACCTTCTTAGAGCAAACACATATTCTCAGTCCATTGAGCTACTGTTACAGAAAAGGAAAGAATATGCATACTGACGCACACTGTGTACTTAGAAGAGTACACAGAGAGTTATCTCTTGCATTCCTTAAGGTTCAGAGTTCTTCAAAAGAAGAGAATAGTGAAGCAGTTGGTTATGAATTGGGCTAAAAAGTCTGAATTTGCCTACTACAAGACTTCAAACTTTACTACTGTGATGCTTAAAATAGTATGTCTTTTATATATTCCTGTCTAGCTGCAGTTTATGGATGTTCATGAAACTGTTGTGCTTAAAAATGTAACAATGCTTAGAAGCAGGGATGAGGGCCTTAACCAAGCAAATAAGCAGAATATATGATGAAAACTATAATTTTTAACCTCAAAGCCAGCAGAAACACAGAACATAGGAATATCAGTAAGAAAATATATTTTTGAATTTTTGGATAAAAATTATTGGAATGGTGTTATGATCAGGTTCTTTAAAATTATTAGAGAGATGCCACTGCTTGAAGTAAGGTAAGAATGAGACCATATGTCGAAGTCAATTGTATGAAGACTCCCAGTCTTGTTGAAGTGATGGTTGCAGCCTGAATTCACTGAGGGAAGCCCAGGGTCATGAGGGGAAAAGCCTGTGTGGTTAGGGAAGAAGCCTGTGGTGGTGGGGCAGTCTGTGTGTGAGAGGAAAGAAATATGCAGTGTGCAAAGCCTGTTGTAGTGAGGGAAGACCACGTAGTGCGGTCCATGCCATGTTTTATTGGGCTTAGTCTAGGTCGGAACACCCCTGGTACCTTCCCTGAAGCAGGGAGTTTTACATTGGATGATATAATACTGGATCGCGGGACATTTCACAAGTCTTTGACACCTTTGAAGATGTTACAGCTCCCTGTTAGTGCACTTGAGTCAATTATGGCCTGTTTTGGCCCATCAGTAGAGATGAATACCTTCAGGCTACATGTGAATATTCCCATACTTCCCTGAAGTTGTCACAGCTGAGTCAAGCACCTGGGCGGTTACTTTGCACATTGTCAGCTTGCACCTTGATTGTCTGAGCCATTAGCATTCCAGTCTTTCACACTTGTGGATACATTCTTTTCCTGGGATAACTGGACAATATCATCACCTTTATCTCATATCAGTTTATTTATGTTGTCAGACTTAGTAAAATATACTTTGCTGCTGAAAAGGGTGTTATCAGCAATGGTTTCTTCTGTTCAAAATTTCTGACTTTCACTTCGTATCAGGGCCTGCACATCCTTGCTGCTACCAGCCTCAGTCAGGGAACATCTGTCTTGCATGTCCTTGTGGTAGATCTGATAGTTTAGTCAAGCTGGTCTCACCATTCTTCAACACTAAAACAGCAGACCATTTTTGCTCTACCTTATCACTGATCAGCAGACCATCCTTGCTCAAGTGATCTCTGAACAACTTGCAAACAAGACAAAGTTTGAGCTGCTGTATCCCTGCTTAGGCAGTGTCCTGCAACATATGTAGCTTGACACTATCCCACCTATACTGCAAGAAATCATAGATCACAGATCATAGAATTATAGAATGGTTTGAGTTGGAAGTGATTTTAAAGATCATCTAGTTCCAAACCCCTGGCCATGGTGGGGGAATGAATTTTTTCATTCAATAACTGCCATATGAATACAACTGAGATGGTATTCCTAAAATAGTATCGAGTCACAGAATTATTGGAAAAGTTAGAGGTAGGAAAAATGTATTACAGTATTTAAGACATGTTATTGCTTCAAAAGATTATTATTCTTTTTCCCTATTGGATTGCGGTTTTAATTTTTAATAGAGAGGAGGATTAAAAGTCTTCCTTATCTTTCACATATCATCAAGCCCTATCTGGAAACAGTATTTGTTTTTCAGAATAAATATTTCTTTCCTTAATTTAATCCTTCAGTAGTTCTTTCTACTTGTATATGTTAATAATTTATTCTGTGTCCTGGGTGTCAGATTATAACTACGTTTCTTTTTTGCCTTTATGTAAAAGCCTAAAATATATTTACTCTGAGTTTCTTAGAGGAGTTTTAGAAAGATAGAGGTACATATCCACTGATCTTCAAAAGATTAATGGGATTTGGGAAGAGAGCATGCAATGTTCATTCTCTATTTTTTAGGTAATTCTTTCAGAACATCTAATCCATATTAAAATTTCTCACTGGACTTATTATCTTTCAGCAACATGTAAAATGCAATTACAGTGGTATTCCATGTTCATATGAAACATAATTATCTTCCTATCTATTATCTCCCTATGAATGTGTGCTTTTGCATATACTTATCATCATTGAAAAGGATGTTTTTAATGTTATATTTTTATACTGTGTCAATGTGCCCATTAGGAGACATTTATAATTACTCCCACACAGAAGTAATTGCAATAATGTATTTTTAAATATTTTCTCAGAAGAAAAATCACATCTCTTTTACCAGATGAATCTTAATATGAACCATCACATTTGTTTTAACTCTCCAGATTCTCTTTCTCAAACAACATTGATCTTTTCATTTTATTGCAGTTTAGTATTGGTTGCATACTGCCTTCTGTTCTACATATTCACATACTTATTAAAATAATTCAGATTGCAATTTAATCCTTCTGCCAGCGGCATAGTCCAGACTGGCAATCTAATTTAACTTTTATTCTTCAATATGGCAAGACCAAGTGGTCTTATATTTGTGTTCTCAGTTCTTTGTGTAGGCTTCCCATGGGGAGTTTTCACATACACGTACAACTCCTGTTACGATCTGCCCCAGAAGGGGAGGGTAGCCCCGGTTCTTGTTATTAAATTCCTTGGCGTGCATTAGAGTGAAACAACACTGGATGATCAGTGTTTGTAAATATATATATGTAGGGTTTACTTTAGAACAATTTTGTTTCAAAGGTAAATAGGTATGTTACCGTTTTGGGTGTTGTCATCTATAATAATATAGCAATATTAAAGACAAAGAAAGGATAAGGGTCCTAAGATATACAAAGTCACCACATGCTGGATCCAGCAATGAAACTTGGTAATTGCAGCTTCTGTGTCTGTTGGTCACAGTCCTGTCAGAGTGACGATCTTGGTCTATTGGGGCTGGGAAAACACCCCTCCAAAGCTCAAAGATTTCATGAGTTATGCACTTCAAATTCGGGTGAGAATGCCTTGTACCTCCCCTGGGGCGAGGAGCTTTACAATGGATGATGTCACAGGACATATCACTAGTTTTCGAAGCACCTCAGAGGCACTTTCATAGCAGAGTCATCATGTAAGGGTGGACTTTGGCATGGTAAGAAGAATTATCCCACTTTGAAGGATTTGTCTTTTCCCTTATCTGGCAATCCAGTTTGTAGCTTCAGGTATGCATGCCCTTTGGCACCTGGATAGTTGGACAATGGCACCCACTTATCTCATCTGAAGGTCCTTGCAGAAAGCATATTCAGGGAGGTCTAGGCTTTGCTAGTTCTGCAGCTGTTTCTTTTCAGTTTGCTACAGTTGGAGGTAACGTCAGAAGCCTTGCTAAGGAAAGAGGATATTGACTGGTTTCCCCTTTGCCATGGATCCAGTCATTTCATGCTAAAGGCAATCAGTTTGTCAAGGAGGATTTTCTCATGGTTAATCTATGCTAGTTGTTCTCATTCACATTTTTCTCCTTCAATATAGTAAGAAAAAAACGACAGCAGAGTTGTTTTGCTGGACTTCAGGAGAGAAAAACTTAAGCTATTCATGAAGCTATTCAGGAGAATCTGGGAATCTGCTTTTGAGGGCTCAGGAATCCATGAGCTTTGGTCAGTTTTTAAGAACTACCATTTTGAAGCACAAGACCAGGCAATTCCACTGTGTTGAAAGTCAAGCAATTGAGACAGGACACCAGCTTGTCTGAACAGAGAACTCATGGAGGTCAGGAGGAAAAAGAAAATGCATCATCTCTGGAAGTGACATCAGGCTTCATAAGAAGTTGCAGAGTCATGGCCAGTGTTGTGTGCAATAACAACAAGGGGTTTTTTAAGTTTATTAATATCAAGAGAAGATTTAGAGAAAACATTGGACCAAACCTTGTTGAAGATGGTCGTCTAAATAATGGAATGAAGAAGAAGTAGAGGCACTAAACACTTTTTTTTTCCCCCCCTCAGTCTTTAATAATACCAACAGAACTTGGGCCCCCTGGTCCTGGATCCAGTGACAGGATATATGAAATTAATTCAAACCTGCATCAGGGAAGGTTTAGACTGGGTATCAGGAACCATTTTAGTACCCAGAGAGTGGATAAATCCTGAAACAGATTTTCTAGAGAGATGGTGAACGTTCTAAACCTGTTTAAGAAACATTCGGACGTCCTTAATAACATGTTTAAAGTGTTGACCAGCCCTGAATTGATCAGGCCGTCGGACTGGATGATTGCTGTGGCTCCTTTCAAACTGAAATAGTCTATTCTATTCTACAAGTAAATTGTTTATGACTTAGTTCCCTTATATGATTTCCCACACAGAACTTTATGCATCATACGTCATATGAAAAAAATCACTGTAAATTTCTTCAACTCTCAGTGTTGTTATTATTATATTCCTTATGTCACTGTTATCACTTCCTAGAGACCATTCATCATCCATAAACATTATATAAAAGAGTTGTATTATTTTAAATATATATTCAAAAGTCCTCTTTTAATAACTACCATAATATTTCATCAGATCTGAATGTCTGCTCTATACCAGCTACCTGAACAATTTTTTAACTACTTGGCTGGAATGCTCTTATTTCTCAAAAGAGCATATTTTATGATTTGAGAATGGTTGATCTCATTATTTCAAAGCATAATATTCTTGATAATGTGTCAATACACATCATGAATTGCAAGGTAATATCCCTGACAAAACAGCCTGTAGAACCCTGGAAGCCAGCTCATCATGAATTACAAGTGCTGTCTAAAGTCTTTATCTTCTGGTTGGTTTTTTTTTTATCACGAGTCTCTCCACCTTCCTGATATCCTCTGTCATCTGTGAACATTTTTCAAGCTTTTTGAAATGTTTTACTTCTGAACAAGAATGGACAATACTACACAGATATCTGAAGAAAAAAATTCAGGCAAAGGATCTACCATAGTCAAAGATTTCATGCTCAGAGCAGAAGCAGATGGTCTAGACACTATTACTTTATTTCTCTTCTGTCAAGCCATAACAGTTTTCAGGTTTTTGTCTGTCAACCAAAATTCAACTGTATCAGTACGCTCACAACTAATGGCAAAGGTCACAATCAGTGAGAAACAAGAAAATCTCTTTTATGACTTTGTAGATTTTTATGAAGACGGGAAGCATAAACAACTTGATTTGTTTTTTGTTTGACATGACAATCATCAGTTACCAATGACAACACCTTATTTCATGAACTTCAAGTCTTTACCTCATATAATACTATTCATCAATCAGGATAAGCTAAGAAAGATCCTGCGTGCTGACATTACAACTTTTCAGAAAAGAAAACAAACAAATAAGCTTCCATAAATAACTCCTCCACTGGTTAAGAGCAGACATCTTTTATTCTGAACACTAATATAAAAATTCTTTTGCATCCCTTGTCTTGTGGCACTTGTATCATACCCTCAGGAAGAAGGGGAATTGAAAGGTGTGGCTCACCATTAGTAAACTCACTTTCTTTCTTATCATGGAAGTATCTTCCTAGATAACCTGAGAAATTTTTGTGATTCCTGGAGTGAGATCAACGATATAAACATGAATAATACTGGCAACATTTCTAAAGAAGTCAGTACGTCCCAGTAGTGTGCAATTCTGGGCTTTTGACAAAAGTTCTAAAGACTCTAAGTGAAACACCATCTCAAACTTACTTTCAAATAGGGACATGCAAATCATCCCTGGGAAAAAATCTATGTCTACTGATAATATATATTAGTAGCCTTGCAGAGGAAATTGGGGTTGAGGAGATAGAGATGTGGAGCTAGCACATTAGCCATACTAGATGAAAATTCCCATGGAAGAGCTCTGCACAGCATACTGTGGCTGTCCACTTGATGCTACATGAAAGCGGGGATCCCAGCATCCGAAGGGATGGAAAAATTACTCATTATCTTTATTGCTTTCATTTTTCTTTCTTGTTATTAAAACAATTTTATTGCCATATTTGCTGTCATGCTTCCTTTTTTTATGAGGATCTCAAAAGAATCCTGTGCTTCTGTCCTCCTGATACAGAACACGCTGGAAGACATCAGGTAGAAAATTACTAGATAAATGAAGTGATAGTTGAAGTTTATGAAATCTTTCACTATTTTTGCTCTGTACACACTGACTGTCTCTTTCTGCTATATTACTGTAGCCCGTAAAATTTTATCATGAGGGAAAAGATGATTTTTTTTTAATGAAATCTGTGAAAGAACAATGGCAAAAATTAAGATGAAATTGCCAATTCAAATTCAGGTACCTAAAATATTATTATTTAACTGTCTAAATAAAAAGCAGACAAATCTTGTCATTCTGGTCTAAATTTCCTTTAAAAATTGCAGTAAGTTCAGTAAAATAATAGAATAGCCATTAGTATCCTTCATGCTACTATAACAGTTAGAAATGTTCAGTACTTCTGTAGAGATAAAGTTGAAGTTTTCTACTTCATCAAACAAGTTATCATATCCTCTGCATAGTGCTTGTACAGAGACCTCTCCTGAAAGGAACTCTACTATTTCACAATGGACTGTGATAATATAACTAACATAACATTACGATAGTTTTAATATTCAATTGCCTAGATAGACAGAAAGCCCTTGAAATGTTTATCTCACTGGAAAGCTCTTGATTATGGCAATATTCAAAATGGTTGTTTGATGTGTCCACGACAAGATACACGACAAAAAATATATTGAAGATAAAATGAGAAGTGAAGAATGGAGTTTGTTTCTTCTATTGGAATTTGTAGAGTACCCAGTGAAGGGTAGAGCTACCTACTTCAACTTAATGAAATATTTAACAAGACACAGTATACTGTTGAGGTAATCATGGACATAAGTTCAGATCTCATCGATGAACTTAAATTAGTTCATTAGCAAAACATAGCTCAAATAGAAGGTTTGCAAATACCCAGGAATCTATTTTTAAATTAATCTTCCTAAACAATAATGTTTAGGAGATGTTGCATATTAACAATCATGAAAATATCACACACTGAGAGAACTTTTATTATCTAAAGAAATTTCTCTTAAAATGACTGAGAAACACAAAACTAAGGGTGAAACAGACACTTGGTTTTTGATAAGATCTTAAACTCATTCAGAATGTACAACACAGCTGATTGCTGTTATGAAATAAACATTGGCTTGTACATGGCAGTGAATAAGAATGTCAAATACTTTGAGAAGAAAACTTATACATTTGCAGGGAATCGGGGAATGCAATGAACACTTAGCTTAATACAGTCCTTTATTGCCGACGTTTCACTAAGCACAACTTAACAAGAAAGCAGGTACCATCAGGCAAGTGGAAGCTTCTTTTTCCATGACTACAAACTGCCTCTGATACGTGCTTTATCAGAGACAATCAGTGAATCTCCAAAATGGGTAAAAGTCAGTTGTGAAACTGCAGGGTCAGGCATCTTTCCAGACAAAGCACCTTGTCTGGAAAGGAGATGACAAAGTCATAAAGGCCCATTTGAACTTCTCAGGTTACCTTTGAAGGATTGCAGAAGCAACAATCAAGAATGATATTTCTTAGAAGACCATGTCTTCTAGCAGGTCCTGTAGCAGCAACAAGACAGGTCCTGGAGAGATGGAGGAAGCATCCGGGCTATGATGCAGAACATGGGATAAGTTTGCTTGTGTTTACATTCACTGTCAAGTAAAGTGATCTCAGTAGAGACATTTTGTGGGCAGTATCCACACACACAGAGATTCCTGTGCAAGGTATAATCCCAGAAGGATGAATCTGCAAAGAAGAATAAAGTAAAAAAGGGTAACTAATACCCCCTGTTTCAACATTTTATATGAAGCATCAACATCTGTTTAAGAGGTTGTGCAATAGACACAATCAAAGTGTATTGCTGAAGTGAAAACACAGAATCACAGATACAGAATGGCTGAGGTTGAAAAGAACCTCCAGAGATCAACCAGTCCGACCCCCTGACAAAACAGGTTCACCTAGAGTAGGTTGCACAGGATCATGTCCAGGTAGATTTTGAGTATCTCCAGAGGAGACTCCACAACCTCTTTGGGCAGTCTGTTCCAAAGCTCTCTCACCCTCACAGCAAAGAAGTTTTTCTTTATATTCAGATGGAATTTCCTGTGTTTCAGTTTCTGCCCATTGTCTCTTGTTCTATTGCTTGGCACCACTTGACAAGTGGTGACACTTGGCTCCATCCTCTTGACACCTGCCATTAAGGTGAGATGCAGTCTGCCCAGACCCCTTGCTATTCGTTTAAAGAAACTGCTGAATGGGCTCTCCTAAAACCAACTATTCCAAAGCTACTTGTTGAATAAAGTAATAAGTTACGGGATTTTTAAGGGTTGATACGTAAACTTTTATTTTCCTTTTTCTTCTCAGTTTTCCCAATAAAAAGCTCACTGTTGTATTGGAGTTTGTCAAATGAATCTGCATTCTGACCTAATGTCTAGAGCTCCTAGTTTGTTTGACCTTTGTTAAATAGCTCACTCTCACTTCACAAGTCAAAGGTGATGAGGAAGAGCCTAATGAGCTATGCTGTCATTCTGCCAAATAGAAAAGTAAGAAAGAAATTAGATGAAAATCTACTCAGGCATTAAAGGTTCTAAAGCTTTTATTGTCATTCATTTAGCTCATAACAAACAATTTAATGTAGTTTGACATGACCTGCACATTTGTTCTCTGCTAACTCTGAACATATTATTACAGTCTATTTGAAAATCCTAGTGGCTTCCAAGAACACATTTCTTACACTGAAACAGAAATCATTTAACTAAATTTTGATTTATTGTTGTCCATTATTTACTTTTGTTCTGTTCTCTCATACTTTCAGACAATGTTCTAGTTGGAACACGTGATACATGAGGAAATACTATATCCTTCCTTTTAACCGAAGATATCAGAAAACAGAGTAATTCTTTCAAACCCCCCAAAAAATCTACAATCCGGTTTTGGCTTTCAGTTTCTCTGTTAGTTTGGGTTTGGTTTTTTGTGTTTTGTTGGTTCGTTCCCTCTACAAATATATATAAAACAGTTAGATCCTCAGAAATTGCTTAGATACATCAATTCTGAAAGTTCATAGAATCACAGACTCATAGAAAAGTTTGAGTTGGAAGACACACTTAAAGGTCATCTGTCCAAACTCTGCAAGGATCGGGGCATCTTCAACTCAGTCAGGTTGCTCAGAGTCCAATTCAATCTGACCTTGAATATTTCTGGGGATAGGGCATGCATCTCTCTGGGTAACCTCTGCCAGTGTTTCGCTGCTCTCATTTTAAAAAAATTCTTCCTTATATCTAGTCTAAATCAAGTGTCCTTTAGTTTAAAACCATCACCCCTACTAAAATATTTGTCCTCAACTTTCTTATAAACTCCCTTTAAGTATTGAAAGGCCATAACAGAGTCATAGTGAAATCCTAAAATAACTGATCTCATACTTTAAGCATTTCTTGCTTAAATTCTGAGGATAGGATATGCCTAAACCAATTAAAGACTTCCAGTAGCTACAGGTTTCATTTCTAATAAAGGGATTAGTTTGGCTCACCCTGTCCATGAAAATGAGTGCCATCTCCACACTCTCCTTCCAACGGGAAATCATATAATTTGCAGGAAACTGTTTTGTTTTTCTCTCTAATAAGTTGAAGTTTAATCTTGTGGTGGCCAATCGTTTTGCAAAGTTTGTGTATTATTTGCTGTTTAAGTGATGGCACTGATATCATGAAGATAATTTGTAGACTGACATCTTACTCAGTGACTGGAAGTATATAAAAATCCAACACTTGAAAATAGAAGAGCCAGACAAATGGAATTAATAATCTTATAAAAAGGAAATAATGATAAATATTTAGATATGAATTTGAATTGCATCCAAATGAATTCTGAATAACCCATTTAAATCAATTAATTCAGTCAGATGAAATCAATATCAGAGTAAAAGTTGAAAACCATTTCTTGAATTTTTCCAGGTGCATATAAATCTTTGTTAAACTATTTACGCTGCTTAAGAGTTTAAATAGAATGGTAGCTTGATATTACAGAAATTTAAAGAAATATTTTTTGGGAATGTTCCCTTATTAAGTTAAATTAAAAGAAAACAGACTAGAGCAAAAAAATGGGCTTTATTTAATAATGAAATACTAATAAAATATGTTTTGGGAATTTCATAGTCTGACATTCTTTCTTTGTGAAAGGTTACAGAAATATAGCAGAATGAATACTTGGTATTGTTAACCAATATTAAAAAAAATTGCACCCAAACTAGGTTAAATTATGTTTCTCTTTCAAGATAAACAGAACAATTGTTAAAGATAATTTCAAATTAAACATTTCACAGTCTTTATTTATGCTAAATTGAATATACATAATCTTGGTGAAATCTGGACAATCGGTAATTTTGAGTGTAATTTGTTTTACAAAATTCTGTCACTTATTTTAACTAAGCTAGATTTATTTTTTTTAGAATAATTAGATGTTTATCTTCTCCACTGCATATTAAGCCTTCATTTATGTGTAGATTTTATGTCAGAAACAGATACAGCTAAAGTCATTATATACTTTCTATGTTTTCTATCAAAGCCATTGAACATAATTTAAAATATTTAAATAATGAATTTCTATATGCTATGTCCTTTATTTTAAGAATAATTTTATTATTTCTAAATCTGCTCATTTCATTTAATTGCAATGATTGATAAACTTTCTCAAATAGAATTTTTTTTTCTTTTTGTACGAAAAAAAACCCAAGGTCAGTGTGTTTAGTGTTTTGTTAAAAGCAGATGCTTTTTCTCTTTTTATTTTATTATTATTATTATTATTATTTTTAAATTTTCTTTTTTCCTTTATTTCCTTTTTGGCCAGTAAGCAAAACAAACTTACAGAAAAGTATTTGGAGGTTAATATAAACTGGAGGTTGCTAAATTCCTACAGTATAAAACATTTTGTCATATAAGGTAGTAACTGTGACAATTATACACAAAGAGTTAATGAGAAAGTCCTTATTAAAAGAACCACAATAATTCAATAGCAATGGAGCTGGAAAATGGGAAATTCCTGCTATTGATCACTCAGTGTACTCAAAAAGTTCTAGAAGGTCACTGTTCATTAAACTGAAACTTATGACATCAACTGAAATTACTTCAGAAGCAAAAAACTTTCACCAGTGAGAGCATCTAATTGACAGAAATTATTTACATGGGAGGGAACTGAAAGTAGGCAATTCAAAGATAGAGTACAATGGCTATCAAAGAGATAATATGTTTGATTATACTGGATCACAGAATAAGAACGAAACTATAGACATTTTCCTTTCCTACTTCAGATACACATTTTTTTTCTCCTCCGTTTTTGAACTTTCCCAAAGAATACGGATTCTCAAAGAAGTAGGCAACTACACTACTTTTAGATATACAGTACAATGTCCCCACAGACAAAATTTTAAATTTCAGCCTGTGAACTCATTTAAAGAAATAATAGAATCATAAAATGGTTTGGGTTGGAAGGGCCCCGACAGATCACCTAGTTCTGACCACCCTACTATGGGCAGGGACACCTTTCACTAGAAGAGATTCTCAGAGCCCCATCCAACTGCCCTTGAACACTTCCAGGGATGAGGCATCCACAACTTCTCTGGGTAACCTGTTCCAGTGTCTCACCATTCTCACAGGAAGGAATTTCTTCCTAGTATCTAATCTAAACCTACTCTCAGTTTGAAGTCATTCACATTTGTACTGTCACTATATGCCCTTTTAAAAATGTGTCTCTCCACCTTTCTTGTAGTCTTCCTTCAGATCCTGGAAGGCCACAATCATGAACTGTAAAAGACAAAGGCTGTAATGGTAAGATGATTAAAATTTATACCTAAACTTTGCACCTGTAATGGTAAGATGATTAAAATTTATACCTAAACTTTGCACGTGGATGTTGTGTCATATTGGAAACCAACGTAAAGTAAACATTCAAATCCAACATAGCGTTAATTCAAATGTGCATGAATTCAAACTGGAATCTTAAACTTCCTAGTTTCAAATGTACCTGAAGTCTGCTTCATATATTCAGTTTTTCTGCAGTCCAAAGTAAATGCTCTACAGAAATAGAAACAGAGAAAAAAAAAAGCTGATTTTCAAATGTCTTCCTCTAGAATATAAATTTCACTAGAATTATAGTATTTTGGAACTGTCAAAAAAAAAAAAAAAGAATTAACTTTAAAAAACTTATTGAATATATATTAATATTTACTTTAATTGCAGCTGTCTAGATTTATATTAAGAACATCTATTTTTCATTGCACCTGGATGTTGATTTTTAGAAATGTTGAGCATTAAAAACATAACATACTGAAGATTTGGCCATACAGTATTCAGAATGAGTGGTGCCAGACATCTATAAAGGTAGCAAGATAAGTAACTTCAGTGTCTACAGACTTGTATGCCATTTCCATAATTTATGTTTGTTTTTTACTCACCCATGACATATATTCTCCAGGTAAAATGGACAATAAATAGTAAAGTCTAAAAACATTGCAAAAATTGAAAGCAATTGCTTGCATATCTCTCATTTAAAGCACACACAAATTTATGTAAACATATATCAGACTGGTACTGGCAAATTCCCAATGTCATTCTCATCAATGCTCCTGACTTATTCCACTACTCAAGAAGGATAGTCTAAATCCAAACCTAATCTCTGGTTTGAAAATCTGCGTTCTGTCTTGACAGAGGATCAGATTTCATTCCCAGCCTGTCACCCCCTTTTGCAACTCCTGTGTAACATATAATGGATGTTCGGAAGAGTCTGAAAGATAATCACAAATGAAATTATGTCACTTGTGTCTCTTCCAAACATTTTACAAAGGAATCTTATAACACCTTCAATATCACATAAGCAATTTGTCATCCCTCGATCAAACATTAAATGATATGTTATGACTAACCCTTACAAGAAAGTTGTGGAAGGATGCCTAATTACCTCATAAAATGTGGACTGAGCTGTAAAATGGAGAGAACGTGTAGGGGAAAAGAAAATGTTAATCTAGGGAATTGCAAAATGAATGATGTGTTATCTCAGCTAATACAGCAGAGATTTCAAGGAGATAAGACCTCATCTACTACTCTACCTGCAGTCTGACATTAGCCATTTAGTGTGGTGAGTGACCCGACCCTCCAGGTATTCTTCTAAGACACAGAAACTCTGAAAGTTTTCACTACAGCACTCCATCTGGCAATATCCACACCGTGAAAGACTTATCAGTTTAAATATCATAATATTTCAACCCAGAAACCACTGAACCATAAGGCTATAGTTAGTGAAAAAGATCATGATTAAGTAATTTTTTCAGTGCCAGACTTTCAAACATAGATACCTATCTGTCTCCTATAAACGTTAACATTGAAGGTATATATGTTACCTCAGAGTAATAGTCAATAATTTAAAGAACATTTCAATGTAATGTCCGAAGCTTACAAACGGGAATAATTATTAACCTGAGATATCTTTCTGCAACAAGTAATGTACACGACACATTGATGTCTGGCAGAGTTTGATCACCCAACCTCTGATTTTTATTAGTGCTAGTGCTTTGTTGCTTAGATGTTATCCATTTTGATAGGTTTATACATCTCAAAGAAAATACTCCTTCACTTTCTTTATTGAAAGAAAATGGAAGTCAGATAAAAGACATTACAGCTATCGGATCTCAGGAGTTTGGCAGAAATTACACAGCATCTTCTGAATACTAAGATCCCAGCACAAATAACACTTCAAGGTAATTCTGTTTGGAGGTCTGGTACTGAATATTGTAATTACTCTAGCTAATATGGATGATTAAATGAAGGTTTCTCTGGAAAAAAAAATCTATTAAGGCTTTGGAACAATGGAGAAGATGATGGAGGGATATCAAATATATTATATTATATTATATATTATATTATATTCATTCAGGTTTGCCTTAATACTTTTCCCAAGTGATACTAAGACACCTGTGGGAAGTTTTCATTATTTTTTTCAGAACTGAGTATCATTTACTCGGTGTTTATGGTCACAATAGCAAGAATAGATATACAGTTTGGAAAATTTGGATATCTATGACATATAATAATGTTCACTTCTATATATATAATTGTAGAAGCCCAAAAGATAAGGAGTTAATGTGTATGTCTCAAACACTGATAGTCATGGAGCTGTTGCAGAAGAGCACGTTATGCAAACAGGCAAGAAAGAGCCCATTTGTGTGGCTGGAGAAAGGGGCCATACAGAGGAAGGGCAGTACTTTTCTGTGACAAATGGTCTTGTTCTGGCTCCTGGAGATAAGCACAACCCAGTATGGTGCAAGCTCAGGAGGGAGGTCAAGTAGTGAGGAAGGCCAGTAGAGGGGTGAACAATGCCACCAAAGACCTTCAAAGCCCTCCTATTCATTTACAGAAACATTTAGAAGAACAGACTGCATATGATAACCCATCTGCATAGAAAGCCAGAAACTTAGCCCCAGGGCAGGAAAACTGATCTGTAATGATGCCTTAAGCCCCTAATGTTTTTTTATTTTTCTAATATTTGTAAGACTTGTAAGTTTTATAAGTGGTGGAAGTAGACTCTAAAAGCAGCCTCCCTTACATCCCTTTCTCTGTAGCACCCTTGTTTACACATTCCTTAACCCTCTTACCCCATTCTATGCTCCCTATATCAATCCTACTCCCGAATCCAGTAGAAATGTTTAGTCTTTTGTCAAGGCAAGGCCTAAATTGTTGGCAGAACAGCATATCAGGGCCTAAACCACAGAATACAGTCAAGAATTGGGTTACTAGGTACCCTTTGTGTTCTGAGGGAGATGAAGATGGGATGAACAGGGGGTCCCGAAATGCACCCCAGACCCATTTTCAGGGGGTAGACCCGGGGTAGACCAGAGTAAAGGCCACAGGGTGGACACATTTAGGATTGGATGGAGGGTATTATAAAAATGTAACCTCTCGGGCACAGCGGCACGTGTCGTGTAACACCTACTGCCTTGGCAAAATAAACCCTTTCTTATCTCACCCCTAATTAACTGCTCCGGGAGATCTTTCAGCACCAAAATCCCACAGCAACAGTAAAAAGGTGTTCCCAAAAAGCCTGGGTGGTGCCCTGCAGGACTCTGGACACCCTGTCAGCCAGATCAACGCTGGACCCAGGACTGGTGATTTCTTTCCTTTCTCTCTCTTTCTCTCTCCCCCCCTCCCTCTCTTCCCTTTTTTCTTTTATTTCTCTTACTACTAGAAGATAAGAGACTGACTTGTACCAATTTCCATGCCAAGTGTATAATTTACTAATTATTAATTATTTGTCATTCATCTTCAAACGTGGGCAACTATGTATCTTGGGTACTTCCTTCCTCTTAGGAATGTGACAGTAATGTTTGAAAAAAAATGTCATTAATCTGAGGAATATTTTTCTCAGTACAGGAAGAAGACTGTCAAACTTTTTTTATTCTTTTTTTTGGAAGAACTTTCCATAGGTTCTGATTGTATTAACTTTTTTCCCCAGGCCCTATTCAAATCATTAGAAACCTTTGATGAAGGTATTGGACTTTAATACATTGAATACAACACCTGAAATGTATGCAACTTCCAAAGAGTCACTGTTTCTTCACCAGAAAATATTGAAATGTTTCTGCAGTTTGATCACAGTAGAACTTCAACTACTGCTTACTATATAAAATACTAAGTAATATAATGGATTTTTTCTTTTCCTGGCTTAGTAAGCTCAGGCTGAGTGCTATTATTTTTTTTAACTGGAGTCAGAGGCTGTGTTTTGGGTGCCTAACCGATGTATTGCAATTACTAAAGAGCAGAGTCCATCCTACTTGGTCAAGTTGAAGTTCTCTTAGTTGGCAGTAATGCTGCCTATACACTCAGTAAGGAAAATTAGATACCTCCAGGGAGCAATTCAGTAAACCTAGGCAAGTTATCAGTCTTCCTCTATTGACAGCATAGAAAAATACATTGCTCTACAATGATTCAGTGATTCGCACTCAGAATGAATCATCCACAAAAGTAAAGATAGAGCCAGTAGTCCTTTCCACTGTGTTGTTAAAAAGTATGGTTATTCGTAAGAGTTTGTAGCCTTTGAGTTTTATTCTGCAATATATAAAACTCAAACAATAAATAGAGCTGAAGATAGGATTTATTCTTCAGAACATATTTTTCCCAAATGTACTTGCTGACTAATATAGTCTTAAAGAAATAAAGATTTAATTAATGTTCCACTGCTGATTAGTCCCTCAATTAAAACTATTCCATATGGTATTCATGTAGAATAGCTCTTTGATTCTTAGGTGAATCAAAGTGATTTGACAATATGGTAGATGAGTCACTTTTTACAGATGCACTCCACAAAGACAACACCGGGACTCATACATCTAATTATAAACCTTGAGCATAAAGAGTATGTCATGAAATCAGGTGTAATAAACAAGACTTCATATTGAAATGTTAGAGCCCTAGGTGAAGTGTAAGCAGCTCTTCTGCACACACAAAGTGAGTAGAAAAGAAACAGTGTCAGCTGGCTTAAAAGAACTACTGACCTGTCCTGGTTGCTGTCAAGCTTATCACAGGAAGACCACTAGACCATCAAAGGCCCATCTCCACAAGTGGACCACACAGGCAGGATGAAAGGAGCAGGAACCCAAACCGTAGATTCCTGAAAAGGGTCATCTTGTCCAGGTTCTATGTAGAGCTTTTCCAGAACCAGCAGATCCATTTTTCAGGTGTGAAACCTATCGAGATGATGGGAGCAACTCTCTGAAACACCTTTTTGCACTGAGGGATGGTTAATACCTGTAGGTGTTGGGCATAATAAGGGTTGCAGGGGAAGAGAATTTGAGATTGCATAAGACTAGTTATGAGATGTATCTGTGAGGAACCAAAGGTGGAATAAGGGAGGAATCTAAGTGATTAGTGGAAGGAACAATAATGGGCAAATGAAAAGATAAGAGAATAAAAGGGTCTGGTCATGTGTAAGTAGGGGCTGGTCTGTACAATCTAACCATGCCCTGCACCTGATCACTGTAGTCTGTCCTGTCTTCTCATTAGGCTCTACCTTCAGTTATTTTTCCAGTATGAGGCTCTTAAGTCCTTGTGCATATGTGTTTATGAGGGGTTTGAGTGCCAACAAGTGGAGTCAAACTATGGGTCCAGAAGACCTATGTGTTCACGGTGGCAACAACCAGAGATACTTGAGAGAGTGAAACACACTGATAAGCGCTGGAGTTGGATCAGGGTTGAGACCCACATGTGCCTGTGATGCAGCACCTGGAGTGAATGCAGGAGTGCAAGTGTGAGAGCACTGGGAAGAGCGAGCCAGATGAGCTGGTGAGTTGGTGAGGTTACCTCTGTTTCAAGCACATCTCTAAGGGTGAGGTCCTGGTGGTGGAAGTCGCTGTTGGGATCAGGGGAGTTCCATCCAATTACAGCTTAGGGTTCACGTATCTGTGTGTGTGCAGGTGTGGCAGGGTGACACAGTCCACATCAGCAAAAGGAGGGAGGGGTATTATGTCCCCTACGTGCCATCCTTTGGGGAGACTGGGATGCAGGTGCAGCTACTGGGCATACCAGAAACCTAAGCCTAGATGCTGGAGGGATCTATACTGTACATATAAACACTCATAAATATGTATATATATACTTTTTTCATATATATATATATATATATATACATACATAAACTCCAGCTGAGCAGGGTGGAGGTGCACTAGACTCAATACTGGACCTCCCTCCTGCTCAGCCAGAGAGGTTGGTGTTCATGTGTTCTTGAATGCTCTGTAAGTGTATCTGTGTTATCTGTGTGGCCAGCCACGTATGTTTGTGTATATATTGCATATAGAGTAAGCAGAGTAAGCTGCCTAACACACAATCAGCCTTGCTGCTGGAGAGATTGGCTCTTGAATCATACTATGAGGGAGTAGACACTGACAGAGGTGGCCCAGCAGATGTGGGAGGAGGAATCTCCTACATTCCCTAAGCTTGCCGGATCAGATAGTTTTATCAGATGTTAGAGCTTCTTCTGCATATTTTACTTCTGCAGTGGTACCAGACTGCAAGATCCAAATTAGAGAATTCCTACCTGCAAATCACCATGACAATTTCTGAAAGCAGGCTAAACTGGACTTTTGAGCTATTATGCAGGCACTACAGCCTAAGCAGTTGGTTGGTTCATGCTATTTCTCTGAACTTCATGAACTCTATGGGGGAAATACAGAACCCCTCTTTCCACTTCCTGAGTATAGCTTCAGAAATCTTGGTGACATGATGAACACAAACTAAGAATTTTGCCACCAGTGTTCCAGCTACCTTTTTGCTTCCTTTCTCATGCAGACCATCTGTGTATGATTGTCCCTAACAAAAATAGGGAAGGAAATGAAGAAGTTGCAGCACTGAGAAAGAAGAGTAAATGTTAAATTCACTGCAGAACATCATTACATTGTTTGTGCCAGCTGCACAGTAATTCTATAATATAGCTGATGAGTGTGGAATTCAAAAAAATCTAGATACAAGAGCAGTCAGAGATTTCATTAAGCTAAATAGGTGTGCTAAAGAATTCTCTTTTAGATGCAACAGTAGGAGCACTGAATTGCTTCACGTGGGTCAGAAAGAAGGGACACAAGTCAGAGCAGCTGAATTTGGGGTACTACCCAGTCGTTAAGTGTTTGATGCTCAGACACTGGCCTGTGAACAGGATGGGGGGATGTCATGGGTTGAGATTGGCCCCCCCTGAGAGTCGGGGGGCTCAGAGGGGATTGGGTGCCAGGGCAGTGTTCCCTGGAGGGCCAATCACCGTTCGTCTTGTTCGCTCCTGCTGAAAAATCATATACACGGCACCAGAAGGTGTTGGTAATTTCTGTCTGTGTCTGCTGCTGTGTGTGGGTGTTAGAAGGCCAAGGGGTGACAGGGTCTCCTTCTTCCCCTCCAGGGGGAGGGGACGCCCTGCGGCCCACAGCCCTGCCTAAGCCAGGGTTGGAGGCAGCATTGGAGTGAGTGTGTTTGTCGTGAGGAGAGACTCACAACCGCTGAGGTAAAAGGGAGAGGTAAGCCCCTTGTGAGGAGGTTAGGTCCTCTTCCCCCCCCTGCAGCTGGGCTGCGGGGTACTTGGGACAGTGTATAACTGGACCGAACTGCCTGTGGCCAAGGTTGGGGGGCTTTTTGCCTCTCATTGTTAAGTGGGAGTGGATGCAAGGCTTAGTATTGAAGTTGAGCCAAGAGACGGGCTGATAACGAAAGCAGCTCAGTGCCAGGGAGGAAAACCTAGGCAAAACTGGAGATGGGCCAGAGAGAGAGGCACGGGAGATGCCCTGCCGAGGTTTGACCGGGGGCATCCGAAAACACGGAGGAGGAATGAAGATTCCAAACATGTACTGTGATAAGCTACACTACAGCAGCAGCGAACTGAGGTATGAGAATGAGAAAGAGAATGACACAACAGAGATGGCACAGAACCAAGGAGAAAAGACTCAGAGCTATCTTGGACTTCATGAAGAAGAAAGGACTTCAGCAACAGCTGGAGGTTGGTGGGGGAGTGTTTCAGGTTCCCTGAACACTCCCACGAGAGAGAGACTGCTTTTACTATCAGCCTAGAAGGCTTTTCCTGGACTAAAGTTAAAAAGAGAGGCTTAAAGGTACTGATAAAAGTGTAATAAATATATATAGTTGCTTTTAGCTTGTATAGTATTTATTTGTGTAAATAAATATATTTATTTACATAAAGAAGCCTATAGAAGCCTCTTGCCTGAAAGTTTTCTCTTTGGTGTTGAGATAAAATTGTGGGAAGGGGTGGGAGAAGCCTGGAAATTAGATTTTGGATTTCTAATGTGGCTCAAACTGCCACAGGGGAATCACCAGGAAGCTGAAATTGGGCCGTGGGCTGTAGACAGGGTAGAGGGAGCCCCAGAGCACAGCTGGGGAGGGATAGTCAGGGCTGGTGATGCCCTCTGCACCCTGGTACTGGAATAATGTCGTGACTACTGTGATAAGTAACACATTAGTAGCTAATTCATAAGCCATATAATTTATATGGAAGAGAAATGAATGAAAATGTTTTTTTCATCTAGAGAAATCTGCATTTCTTCCCCATTAATTCTTTTATAATGAATAATGCAGCAGGAAAGATCCTAATTATAGAATGCCTTCACTTTGGATAGAATTCATACATTTTTTCCATCTTATTAACCCCAGCACTTCTTTCTTGATGTGGGAGGATAATTTACACTCATTCCTTTGTTTAATTGTGCCACTTACACAACAGGTGCTCTCTGTGGTAGTTCATATCATGTGCAGATCAGTGCTGTGGCACTGTTGAGCACTTCTGTATTTAAATTCTTAATAATATATACTCCCTTGTTACATTAAAATGTAGGAAGTAAAAAGCTTGCCTGCAAAGGTTGACAGGATTTGGTCATGCAATGTTTCCCTTCTTCCAGCTCATGAATAATCTTTGATTAGATATCATTTCAAGATGCTCAAAATTCTAGGACTATGCATGAGATAATGAGCAAGTGAATACTTTCAAAACATCCAGTCCAGAAAGAAAATAGACCCTTTGTCCATCTCTTTGGTGCACCCCATGCCAGTGCAAATGGTCATATTGGTTATTCTGTGACACTAATTCTTGGCATGAAGTTATTGTTTGACTTTGACAGTTTTTGACTACTGTTTGACAACAGTCATCACAATAGTATAGGAGGAAGTAATAGTTAAGATAAGGTATAGTAGTCCTAACCAGAACATTACTGTGCATCGAGTGAACGATCCCCATAAGAGCTGACCTGAATAGGTGCAGATCTGTGCTATATTGTACACACTTGTTGACTTCCAGATGAACTTTAATGATTAATTGTAACAGGAGAGCCTGTATGCAGCTCCCTTCTGGCCCCTGCTCTTTATACCACCTTCACATATCATCTTAACTTGAAGGTAAGCAGCATAATTTATATAAAATGTTCCTCTGCTTGACAGTAGAAATGACCAACAGAGCTGGTTACCAATAAGGAACTCTTATACAAATCTAATGATGACAGTGCTGGCAAACAGCACAGAAAGGATCTGTGCAGCATGCCACGCCCTGACTACTAGGGTATTGTCCAATCCTGCAAAACTTGGGGTTCTCACCATTTGAAGGAATGTAAGATTATCTAGGCTAACCCCTTTCTCTTTCTCCTGTTATGTCCGGTAAATTATATTTTAATCAAAAACTGACAGAGCCTGAGTGTCTTTCTTATTGGAATCCATAACAAGCACTTGCATCAGTGTATTGCATTAAGTATTTGCTAGATGTGTAACTCCAGTACCAGTGCCAAAAGCTCTTACCAAGACTTGGCAGTGCGGGAGTAAAAGGTGGCTAGAAATGGATAGCAATCTCTATGGATGACTTACTGCATAAATTGACAAGCTTATAGGTACATTATCTTCGTGGACGGTGGTTACAGAAGTAAACAAAGACTACCTAATGCTACAAATACTAATTTTGTATTTTTACGTAGAAATTAATTAATGCAGGAAAGATTTGCTCTTCCTCTCTTCATCCCTCTCTTGTTCATTTTGCATTACAGTACAGTGTTTCTCAGCTAAAATAAGACACATTTTAAGACTACATTTATGCTAGTGAACTAAAATGCCAGTGGGGCAATGAGGTTGAGTGACCTGGAATGATTCACACTGATATTATTAAATTTTCTTATCTTCCAAAAAAATAGTAGTCACATTCAAACCATTTATCTGAAAGAGCCTCTGACCCACACTAATTCCTGAACTGTATCCAGAAAGTGTTAGGGATTCTATTACTTTGTCACAAGATCACAGAAACTTTGAGGCTGAAAGGCATCTCTGGATGTCATCTTGTCCAACCACCTGCTCAAACAGGAAAATCTAGAGACCAGGATTGTGTCTCCATCTTTTTCGAGTATGTCCAAGGATGAAGACTCCACAACTCCTCCGTACATCCTGTGACAGTGCTCGATCACCCTCCAGTACAAAAAGGTTTTTCCTGGTGTTCAGAGAGAACATCCTGTATTTCATTTTGTGCCCATTGTCTCTGGTCCTGTCACTGGCCATCACTGAGAAGAGCCTGGCTCCATCCTCTTTGTACCCTCCTTTCAAGTATTGATGAAATCCCCTCTCAGTCTCCTCCAGGCTGAACAGTGCCAGGTCTCTTCAGCCTTTCCTCATAGGGAAGATGCTCCAGGCTCTCAATGATCTTTGTGGCCCTTTGCTGGACGCTCTCCATTATGTCTGTGTCTCTTGCACCGTGGAGCCCAGCACTGGACACAGCATGTGTGTCTTAGCACTCAGCAGTGCTAAGCAGAGGGGAAGGATCAGCTCCCTCAACCTGCTGGCAGTACTTTGCCTAATGCAGCCCAGTATACCATTCACCTTCTTCATCCAGGGCACATTGTTGGCTCATGTTCAACTTGGTATTTACTTCCAGGACCCCCAGGGCCTTTTCTCCCAACCCACTTTCCAGGTGGCCAGACCCCAGCCCACACTGGTCCCCTGGGGTTGTTCTTCCACAGGTGCAGGACTCTTCACTACGGCGAATTGAGGGATAGGGGGAGACCTCCAGGCCTTAAGCTGCTAGCCCCATTGCCTGCGAGGTGAATGCCCTTCCCCCCACCCCAGCACGTGGCCCGGTGACCCCGCAAGGAGCACACACAGACCACCTGGGAGGGACGGACGAAAGAGGAAGTTTATTGTGGGGTTGGGGTTTATAAGGCTTTTAGGAAGGTCAAAGGGGACCAATCACAAGTTCAGGGTCACACAAAAGAAACCATCAGGTAAGGGGTCAACAGCCAATAGGAAGGGGTTAAACAAAGGACCAATGGGACGCCTCGGGACATCTTCCCAGGACACCTTGTATGGGAGACAATAGCTTCACAGGGGGTGTTTGGGAGAGGGATACAGTGACACTGCAGAAAATACACAAACATGTTGAGACATGTTTAAACTACAGTAAAAGCTTCTGTTTCCATAGGGTTTGAGCTGTTTTCCTCACCAGTCCATTTCTGGCAGGACTTTTTCCATATTGTATATGGCAAATTCATTGCCACACTTCACTTCCCCTCGTTGATCTTTATGAGGTTCCTTGACAGTTTCTTTCTCAAACCTGTCAAAGTCCCACAGAATGGAAATATGACTCTCTGGCATGTCAGCCACTCCTCACAGTTTGGCGTACATTCTGTCTCATCATCCAGATCATTAATTATGGTGTTGAACAGGATTGGACCCGGTATTGACCCCTGGGGTACACAGTTAGCCATTGGTCTTCAACTAGATATGGTGATTGATCAGAAACCCCTGGGCCCAGCCATTTAGCCATTTTTCAATCCACCTTAACATCTGTTTCTCCAGCCTTTACATCATCAGCTCCTCTATGATAACCATGTGGGAGACACATGGCCTTACTGAAGTCCAGGTAGACAATATCCACTGTTCTCACCTCATCTACCAAGCCAGCAATTTTTTGTAGAGAGCAAACAGGTTTGTCAGGCATGACTCCCCTTAGATGAATTCATGTTTTCTACTCTTCATCACTTTTTCATCTTTTATGTTCTTATTATTTATTTATTCTGCCTTAGTACTTATTTACACGTGGCCATTAGTTATTTATTAGGGCCACAGTACACCAATTTTAAAATTTAACTGGATAGCACTGACTTTATTCTTCATTATTTTGATCACTGAGGCTACATGATAGTGTTGTTGCAAACACTTGGTCAGGACCTCCTACATTATACCACAGCCCTGCAGAAGACAGAGGGAAATGAACAGTGGGAAATAGCACTTGATCAAATATTCCATCTGTGAACAAGGGTTAAGGGTTTTCTCCAGCCATTTCTACATATGGTAACTTGAAGGTTATCCTCACATTATCTTTTAGTTATGGTGTTTGCAACCAAAACTGAGCAGTAGCATTTTTTTTCACCCTTTTCTATCTTGGAAAATAATCTTGGTTTTTGACTAGACCTGTTAATAACCTTAAAAAGCGAGTGAAACAGAAAACATTTGACTCAGAATATAAAAGTAGTAATATTTGCTTTATCAACAATTTTTAGGTGAAACTAATATTTCAGTGGGTTAGATGCCTTAAAGTCCTATCAAAGGGAAACTTATAATTCTGGTGTGTCTTATGGGGAAAATATTCCATTAATGTCATCTTTAATTCAACACTAATTTATTAATGTTCAAAGAAATGGTCACCAAGAGGTTTTAACAAAGTCAGTTTGATAATGAAAGATTAAAATGAAAGTCCTTTGGAGGTAGATCTGGTAGTGTTATTTTCCCTCCTTGAGCAGCCCACTGATTTCAAAATCAGTATGTCATAATAACAGATTTTAATAGCCACAGGTCACATAGTCAAGTTAATTATTAGTGCGTGCAACAACTGACAGCATACAGTAACTCCAATATGGAAATTTACTATTGGGGAAGAATAAAAAAGGGGAAGAGAGAGAGGAAGAGGGGGGGAAAGTAGGAAAGAGCAAGCACAAGGGAAAATGCAGACTCTCAGCAGCGGCTGGCCTGGAAAAGCACTGACAGGGTATGTAAGAAACTTAAAGATCATAATTGCCTCAAACATTGTTAAGATCAAAGAAGGACTTTGCTCACTGTGGCCAGCTGTGTAAAGAAGCAACTGCTTGTCTGTGACCATCAAATCCTAGCCCACTCCTACCCCCCACCAAAATATGCCTCTGTGAATTCCTGGAATTTGAACTATAAGTTAAGCCACCTGATGGGAACTTGAGTTAAGAGCCTAAGGAGAGGTAAACAAGGTTGGGGACAAGAATGTATCACTGCAAGGAGTCCATTGGGAAGACCAGCTCAGCAACTGTGGCTGAAGGTTGGCTTTGGCTGGGTCTGGTGAGGGGAGGTCATAGCCTACCAATCAAGACAGGAGGCCCAGCAACTCAAAGGAAGAGAAAAACTGAGCATGGGACTAATTAGAATTGGAAGCAAGGGAATCATTTAACCAATAGAATGAGAGAATTGTGTAGCCAACGAGGATTAATACCTTTGGTTGCGAAGTTGGGCAAATAGTGGAAAGTTTTGAATGACCTCAGGTCCTCCACCACTGAGAAGCCAAGGTGAAGAGAACCAACAGGATGCCACTTCGATCCATGGGTAGTGACACCTTTCTACTTAATCTGTCTCTCTCTCAGGTTCTTTCTCTCTTCTTTTCCCTGCCTCCACTCCCCCTTTCTCATTTCTTTCTCTCTCTGCCTCATATTTACTGCTAAATAAAATCTGTCCTATTGCCTTTTCATATGGTCTCATTTGCACCTTAATTCACATAAAGGCATCTCTCAATAATCAGACCATAACAAGGTCTCAGGTGAGCATCTTCTGAGGGAGGTTCTCAGTGCAAGAGGTGATGCAGAGGAACAAGACAGCAGTGGGGAGGATGACACCCTTGTCTTCCCTTTAGCCCCTAGCACTACAAAGTTTTGTCATGATTCTCTCTTACTCGCTATAATTTGTTCCTGTTTGTGATGTTGTTAGCACATGTTGGCATATACCAATCATGTGTGAGCACTGAATATGATTTTCTGCTAAAGCTTCTGTGCACAAATATTATTGGATAATGATGGTCAAGCATTTAAGCAACTATTGCCTATTTTATTGTACACTGTTTGGTTTTCCCTGTATTGAAGAAAATTGGATAAAAACCCCAAACACCTAAAATCTGCAAAACAAGAGGAAAGAATAAGCGTGTAAAGAGGAATCATTGTTATGCCAGTCACAGCCATTTCCCATGATAACACACTGTACCAACACATTTGGGCTTGGGAGATGCAAGCCCATGAGACCAACAACATGAGAATAACAAGATGGGAATGAAAGGAAAAATAAAACCAGAGAGGCTCCAGCACTTATACAGCAGCACTGTTGAAAGTTTACAGAGCTGCAAAGAGCATGCCCTTAACATTACTAAGACTAAGGCACCTCAGGCACTCTATAACAGTGCCTGCTATTCTATAATGATGTTCATGATTGTATTTGGTATCATTTTCTCTGTCTGTATTTACTTTGTCTAGTTAGTTTTTCTTCTTTTAGGATAAAAACTCATGCTTAACTTTCTCTGTTTCAGCCATAATTTTACAAGTTCTGTATAATAATATAGAAGTATGGATGAATATCAACTATTCATTTCATGTAGAGACTTAATTATAATTCAACCTCACGTTCATGAAATCTATGAAACTCGTATCATCTATATGTGTCCAGAATATTAAATATTACTGAAAGATAACATTTGTAATACTGACTTTAGTTTTTCTTTTAAATTGACTGTGGATTAAATTGGTGCTGAAATAAATAATATAAACAGGACAACTGTTGCATTACACTGAATATTAATTCCAGAATAATCACAGAAACCTTGCTCAAGGCTTTGGAAAGTGAATTGCAAGGCAATTAATAAGGGCTAATTTATTGCTAAGTCCAAAGAAGAATACTTTGAAATGCAATGCTTGTGCAGGCAACTGTTCACTTTAATAAATTGATTGGGATTTTTCCTTCAAGTGTGTAATGAGAAAACATCAACATTTGCAATTCAGTTGTTTGAGAACTTAACACAGTAAACCAACAAGTGGTCACATTTCTGAAACTGTTTTCTTTGCTTGGTTTAACAGATCCATTATTAAGAACTGCTGTTTAGGTTTTCATTGCATCACTGTTGATGTTCAATATGATGAGAAAGAAAAATAATTTCTGTGGTCAGTGCCAGTATACATTTTAAACTTATCTGATATTTCTGTATGTACAAATTTAGGTGAGATTAGTTTACTTAGCAGAACCATGATACCCTGAAGTTTCATTCCTTATTATTCAGAATTTATGTATCATAGAATCACATAATATGCTGAGTTGGAAGATACCTACAAGGATCATTGAGTCCAACTCCTGGCCCTGCACAGGACTATTCCCAAGAGTCACACCATGTGCCTGAGAGTGTCATCCAAACACTTCTTGAACTCAGGCAGGCTTCGTGCTACGGCCACTTCCCTGACGAGCCTATTCCAGCATTCAATCACCTTCTGGGTGAAGAACCTCTTTTTAATATCCAACCTAAACCTCCCTGACACAACTTCAGGCCATTCCCTTGGGTTCTGTCATTGGTCACCACAGAGGAGAGATCATCACAAGCTTCCAGTTTGAAACCTAAGAGTGATTTTTGTTTGAAACTGGCATCTAATGCCTGTTGTTCATGTATGTTTGTGCTCTGTTCAGATATGTTCTTTTTATCAGTAACAGTGGAAATACAGACCTTACAAACTTGACAGTTGTTTTTTGCAGCACATGATAGCAAAATATTCTGTGAACTCTACAGAAACAGCTCACATTGCATTACTCCCACTTGGTGTGAGTTTCTTGGATGAGTGCACTGGGCTATGTCAGATGTCTGTCAAACACACTGAGGTTATGACTAAGATTTTACAGGGTGCTGCCACCCCATTACTTACAGATGCTGATTTAGGTTCACACATTATTCTGTGTCATTTGAACACATGTAACACCTTACATGTGTTATTTTAAGAAACATGGAAGGTAGATAGATTTGTGTTTAAGGCAATCTTTTGCTTTCTTTTCTTTTACCCTCTCTTTCCTATACTGACTGTAAGTATGGGGAATAAGAAGCTTTGTAAAAGCAGTTCACTATTATAAAACTGTTACAAAATCAATTCTTGTACATAAGATTTGTTCGAGCACAAACTGGACTAATCCCAGAACTATGAGTGCAGAAGAGTACCAATAGAGTAACAGACAACATCTCATTTCAAAGACGATCCACATCACAGACTTTGGAGTCAACCTGCAGTTCCCAGCAAGGGTCCAAGATCTCACAGAAAGTTTGTGAAGAGAGTTCAACTGTTTGTGTAAGTACATGCAACACAGGAAGTTTCCGAGAGAGAGGCTCCATATTGGACAAAAATGAAGTCATTTTTAATTCATAGACATATAAGAGTGTATAGGACATCAACACTTCAAGCAGCCAACAGGTGCTCTTAATTTCACCTGGGGCAGCAAATAGATGATGATGTTTTCTCTTTTCAGACTAATTTTTGCTTTTCCACACTGTTATCCTCTTCTTACAATTAGAACAACCCATGTCAGTTTCCAATTCCCACTCAGGATGTTTTTCTCTCTTTTTAGACTATTTTTCACCTTTTTATCTGTTAAGTTGCCATTAAAGTTGTCTTTGCACTAATCAATGATACCTCAGGACATCAGTGGTCTCCAAGTACCCATACGTATTTCAAAGATGCCAGCTGCACTTCTCAAGGACGTCTCTAGTTCATAGGCCTAGATTGACTGTCTCCAGGCTGGCAGGTGTTTTCTCTGTCAGTGTTTGACCAGATAACTACTTCTGCTCAGTAATTTTCCTCTTCTAACCCTATCACTGGCTGCTCACATTAATTGCTAACTCCAAAGACCCATGTACCACGACCATTGTCTCTGTTCAGCCCTTGTGGTTTAACTGACGGTAGCAGAATAGGCTTATAGCATCTCATATAGTGTTCTCCAAGCTACCATGTTTCATAACTGTCTTCCAAAATGAAAGAAGCAATTTGCCAACTAACCAAAAATAGAAGTGTCCCATTCCTGGGAAGCATGCCCTTTTCCTCAACCCTCCCAACCGTATCTCTTTCCTACAGAGGGAATAAATAAGACAAGAATGGGAAAGGTAGAGAAAAGATACCCTCTCCTTCCAGTTGTAAAAATTCTGGAATAAAGGAACAGCTCTTGGCAGCTTCTCTTCCGAATGTACATGGTAGTAAATCTTAGAACAGTCTAGGCAAGGCAGCTGAGTTGCCTAATGCTGAGAAATATAAGAAGGATAGATAAGAGTGTGAAAAAAATCTTGCCAATGTCTGTGCAGAGATATCAAAAAATAAGTTTCTTTAAACCTGGAATGGAGAACTAATTCAGTCTGGCATGGATATAACAATCCCTGATAAGGGGCTCAGGGGAAAACCATGGATAATTCTGTGAACTGGAACGACTTCTTTTTTTTTTTTCCTCTTTTCCTTGCATAAAAGTATGCCCATGATGCATGTTCTCATGAGAATCAAACATCTCTTGCAGTGCTTCCTTATGTGAATATGAATTTCCCACCCATATGCCTCAGCTTTCTCCACTTTGATGTTGAAAATACAATAAAAACTAAAACTCATGAAAAATGCATGTCTTTTGCTTTTCTGTAGGTGTATAAATACATGTACTTTTTTTCACCTTTAAAAATCCATTATACAACTTTTACTGTCTACAAAGATGATTCTAAGGACTTAGTGTTCTAGCATGTTGTCTTTTTGGTAACTGACTGCTGGACTAAAAGCCTTCCTAAAATGCTTTGAGATTTTCAAAAGAGGATGTTTTATAGTGGGGCATCAGAAGTCACTCTTCTTTGTACTTTAAAGCACTTCAGTAAGACTCTGATTGATGCCTAGAATCATCATTGGTTTTTTGATGAATTCTGTGGCTTATATTTCTCTATTAATTTCTTTTTTGCAGATACACTCACTAGTCTGTATATGTCTTTAATATTTATTATGTTTGTAGCTATTTTTGTCATAATATCTGGAATTTTACTATTTTTGCTGTAAATTCATGGTATTTATCTTGGTTTAAGGTTTTATAGTATAGGCACGGAGTTAAATTCTGTTTTCCTGAGAAAGAATTACTTCAAGGACCATCTTGAGTATCATCTTAAAGGCAATGAATAGACACATTAAAGATTAGAAGAATAAAGCCTTTCCTTTATTTCCTACTAAAAAAAAAAAAAAAAAGGAAAACCCCCAAGTTTTTTATCTTGTACTGTATACTTACATAGCTGAATACTGAGCTCTGTATCAATGCAGTAATCTCTCTCAATCTGATATCTTCTTATTCAGTTTTATGTCAGTTTAGGTGTGGAAAATAATAATTGGGAAAAAAAATGAGAGCTTTCCTCTCATCAATTAGTCTCCTGAAAGAGTTCACACATATTTAGAAACATAGTTCATTTCTTAGTCCCAGAATTTTATCCATTCACATTCTCCTGGCAATTTCATACAAAGTATGGGGGGGTTGGTGTTTTGGGGGTTTTTTTTCTTGCTGTCGAGTTTTTTTGGTGGTTTTTTTGTTGTTGTTGGTTTGGAGTTTTTATTATTAGAATTATTAATAATTATTTTTATCACAGATATTGTGCTGCCTTTCCATATTTTGTCAGGGAGTAGATAACAGCTGATAGAGATTCTTGTATAAAAATGGTAAAATTCCTTGCCAGAAGCCCAGTGTGCTGGTTTAAAAGTTAACCAGCAGGGGAAATGAACTCAACTCAAAAGAGAGATTATAAGTCAGAATAACAATTTAATAAAATAATAAAATAAGTACAATTATACAAACAAACAACTGGTCTTAACCCACAAACTCAAATGTATAACCCAGCACCCTGGGGCATGAACAAAGTGGTGTTCCTCAGGCCCTCCCCCCCGAGTCCAAAGTAAAGGGAAAGGGGAAAAAACCTGCTGGTGGGAGAGCTGTTGCAGTCTGGTCAAAAGCGGTTATTGCAGTCCAGTTGAGGGTGGTGTCTCAGTCTGATTGAGAGTGGTGAGCTGCAGTCTTCCTCTGGATCCCACGAGTGGTAAAAAGGTTCCGAAACTCCAGGTTTATATATTCTCCAGTTCAGGCAGGAATGCTCAGTCCTTCCCTCAGAGCGGGGAATTCCATAAAAGGATGCTTAGTTCTTCCCTCAGAGTGGGGAATTCCATAAAAGGGTATGAGGATGCTCAGTCCATAAAAGGGTATGAGGGTGCTCAGGAACATCCCCCCCACCTCGCAGGCCTCTACTGACAACAGTTTCTGGGAAATGGCATGGAAGGCTATAGAATACACAGTTTTGGGTTACACCCATCCAGTGATGAATCGGTCCCAGCTGTTCTAACTAGGACACCCAGGTATTTCACTTAACGTTCTCTCCTGTTCTTTGGAGATTTTTCATCTTCTGGAGTGAAGAACAAGAGGAGCTGGAGCTGGGAGGAAAATCTAAGATGAATGTATTTTTCTTTACAGATTCAAGACCTCTCTATCAGGCATTAAATATCAACAGCAAGTAACAAAAATAAACTAGAAAAAAAAATAAATAGAAGTAAAATTGATCACAGGACAGAAAGGCTGAGGTTCAAAGGGACCTCTGGAGATCCAACCTCCCTTTTCAAGCAGGGCCTTCCGGAACCAGTTGCATGGTGTAGGACTCTATACTTCTTTATCTTCTTGAGGTTCTTGTTGGCCTCTTTTCTCCAGCCTGTCAAAATCCATCTGGATGGTAGCACAGACCTCTGGTGTATCAGACACTGTTTTTTGTCCTTTGCACAGTTGCTGAGGGTATACTCTAACCCATTATCCATATCACTAATGAAGATGTTAAACAGAATTCAATTCAGCACTGACTCTGGGGTGTACCACTAGTCACTGGTCTTCAACCAGACTTCATCACTGATCACCTCTGGGCTCAGGACAGAAAAAGTAAAACTCACAAAGGCCGTATGAGCTCCCAGTATGCTTAAACATACATTTTTTGATTGAAATACAAAATTTTTGTATTCCATACAAAATGTGGTATGAAGTCAGTTTGCAAACAATTCATATCTAAGGCATTTATATGGGACTTCTTTCTTACATTGCCTCATCATCTTCACTCCAAAGTCCTTGACAAGAAGTTGGGAATATATGTTGTTTATTAATTAGGAATTTTCACCGTGAGTTTCTGCACACTTTCTTTTGGAGGTTTCTATTTTGTTTTTACCTTCTCTTAAATCCAGGCTTGCTTCTCCATACACACACCAAACCTTGCAAATTCATATTCTGTGGACAGTGTTACTCGGCAAAATACTTTTAGACAGGAAAACTGGAAAGCAACAAATAATCAATTTTTGTCCAAATCATGGGGTGCTAGTACAGCATCACTGTCATATTGATTTCTTCATAGTTGAGATGTCAGTGCTGGCATGCATCAGTTAAGCCTGTGTCTTGATATCAGCTCAAATAATTTTCTTTTTAGTAGCTCATGGGGAGGAGAATCAGAAAGAAAAGGTAAACTTTGCAGATTGAGATAAGAAAGTTTAATAACTGAATAATAATACTACTAATAATAATTTTAAAGAAAATAAGAGAGAGAGAGGGTAATAAAACACAAGTTTTATATAAAAGACAGACAAGTGATGCCCAATACAATTGCTTTTCACCCACTGACTGATAGCCAGCCAGTCCACGAAGATTTATGGGCACTCCCCAGACAACTCCCCCTAGTTTATATACTGGGCATGATGTTCTATGGTATGGAATATCCTTTTGGCCAGTTCAGGTCAACTGTCCTGGCCATACTCCCTCACAGCTTTTTTTGCAGCTCCTCACTGGCAGAGGACAGGAAGCTGAAAAGTGCCTGACTTAGGGTAAGAACTGCTCAGCAACAACTAAAACGTCAGTGAGTTATCAGAGTTATTCTGATCCTAAATCCCAAACATAACATCGTACCAGCTACTAGGAAGAAAACGAACCCTACTCCAGCTGAAATCAGGACAGCCTGTTGGACATATATATAGTTAAGTGAATAAACCTGAGTAACATAAAACCTGCTTCTCTCTCTAGCTAGAGCATTCGCCTGCCTTTTTCTATGCACTTGCTCACTATATAGCAGCTGATTGACTATACATATCATCTATCTATACCATACCTCTGGCTCAGCATGGCTGGACCTCACTAGCATTATGACAGACAATGTGTAATCAGCAAGTTTCATGCCCTCATCCCTGGCTAATTTGACATGGCACTTCAGTCAAAGCATGGCACAAAAATGACTCTAATGGAATTTTCTGCAGGCGACAGCTATGACTCCATGACAGTCTCCAGTTTTGTAGGCCTTCATGAAGTCAGGCTCATTTCATAGACCTGTTCAAAGGGACTTGCCGCAGTCGATCTGGGAAGGAAGATACAACAACTGGAGGAGTTTGAGCAGAGCGGTAGCTTCAAGCAGCTACCACCACAATTTATTAGGGGTGGCTAGCTCTATTTATAGGGTAGATAGAGAAGGTTCTGGAAAAAAGGGAGGAGAATGGGACTGACAGGGGTTACAACCAACCAGAGAAGGAAGGAGGGAACATAGGATCAGCAAGGACCAATGAGGGAAACATCTGCATTGCAGTAAATCTTAACCAATGAGAAAATAGGGGATAAATGTGAGGGGAAAAATATTATAAAACTCGATAAAAAACTGGGGTACAATGAATTCAACGCATGCATTAACAGTGTATAATAGACTTGTTCGGTTGTTGCTTTGGCTTCGATGTGGTCGAAATGTAACAGAGCACATTCTCGTCTGCTGTTGCCTCAGCTAATGTCTTTCATCTTATTTGCTGCCTCCAAATAAGAAATTTTTCCTCTTTGCCACAGGTGCCTTCCACAGGGACTGGTACGGCTTATGGGAGGGTGAATTCTCTAGTCCTTGCGTAAAAACTATATTGAAAAAAAAATGTATTTTATTCGTATTTGTTGGTGAATGCACAGGTGAACATTTCAATTATGAAAGTTTCTTCTCATAGGTGATATATCAGTACATTATCATACCAACTATCAATTTTTCAGAAACTGTGAATGATTTGTATCAATCCTTTTATTCTATCCAAGTTCTGTTTGCAATGGTTGACTTTTGTCTAGCATTTCCTGCTTTTTATGAGAAGATTTCTACAGCAGGCAATGTTTAAATTCTACCATTTAAAAACATACAATCCAGTACAGAGAAAGTGTAAAAGAAAATCACAAGCCAAAGTCAGCGGATAAGCCTCTGCAGAGATAGCCAATGACTTTTGGAATGACTTCTGAGGAATGAAAGGGACCTGGAAGTGAGGCAAACTAGAAGGAATCTGTGAACTGAAGCCAGTTGTACAGGATGAAAAAGGTGTGTGTATGGTGAACTCTTTGTCACCAAAAACATTCACAGTTGCTGGCACTCAGCAGCTTTATGAGAATACAAATTCTTATTACAAGTCTTGCCTTGTTTCTTCAGCAGTTTACTCCTTCAGAACTCAAAGCAGAAACTTAAGAACAATTTCTTAATTTCTTTTGTGTTTCACCCACTTCCTAATGGTGACTACTTTGCTTAATTTTCTAATTTGAGTGTTTATGGTTATGTATTTCTTCAGCTAGTTTTCATAGAACCTACTGAAAGAGAAGCATGTTATTGATCTCCTTCCATTGTATACTCTCTACACATCAATATTAAAACCTTTATAATTTTAATTATGTGTACCCATAAAGCTGTTATCTTAAAACATACAAATTGTACATGATGTCTCATCTTTCAAGCTAGTAAATCAAATCATTTCCTTCACAATTTAATTTGGAAAGATATTGAAATTAGTAGTCCAATGAAATCTACATTAGTTTGTTCCAAATTCAATCTGAACAAAAAAAAAAAAAGAAGGAAAAAAAAAGAAAACAGCAAACCCCTGCTGCCAGAAATCACTTTATTAATCAGATTAATCTCAATTACTGCAGTAAACCAAGGCCTATACTAAGCAAAATGCTGTTGAAACAATTACTTAGTCTGAAATTGTCAGTGCTCAGTTTTTATGGTACATAGTTTTAGGGGGTTTTTTGTTTGATTGTTTGTTTTAAGGATTCCTATTTAATATAAAAGAGATTTTTTTTATCCTTTTGCAATGTGAAAGTATAATACAGATACATGGATTTAAAAGCGATCCACATTGTAAAACCTCACTCTTTTCCTTTGGTTATAGGGATTACTTTCTTTAAGTCTATGGGTGCTTGAAGATGGAAATATAAAATAAAATGGAAGAGAATACAGATGTATAGAAAAATACACAAATCCTTTGTAGAGAGCGAAACTCAGATTTGTATGACTTCAAACTATTTCTGAAGTTTATAGCTGGAAACACGACATTCAGCTGCTCCACTTGCATTTAATTCAGTCTTGTTTTTGTTTTTATTTTCTCCAACACCCTATAACTCAATGCTATTTAATCTTTCTGCAGTGCTGATACACATGGAGTACCCCCTTCACCACTACATGAATTCATAAAACCACTGTCTAACTGATGTCTTTCTCGAGACTGACTATTGCACAGTGCCTAACAGTAACTAAACAGGAAAGAATTTTTATTTACTTTTATTTGATTGTTTTGTATTACTCCATCTTGTTTTGTTGACTACATAATTTGCTCCTCAGCTTTATTTATAGGAATAATTATTATAGTTTTCTTCATTTCATGTTTCTCTATTTCTTCTCCATTTTTTAAGTGCCAAAACCATATTGCTTTGATGGGCAATGTTTCATTGGCTGAAACTGGTAACTGAAATTGTAAGTTTTACAATTAAGTTTAAAATGCTTTTAATAATAAGTTAATAATTAAAATTCAAAACTTTTTCTTTTTTCACAATTGTGAATAAATACAATATACTCGCAAGGCAATTGGACTGTTTTCTTTTTAATATGATGGAGTACAAGACAAGTGTGAAATGCTTGCTTAAGTTCCCAAGATAAAAGCCAATTTACAAGATACAGAGTAGTTTTTGCTAAATTGTCAGTGGTTATTTGCTTGGTGGGTTTTTTTGTTTGGTTTTTTTTCCCCCCTGTACTTCAGAAAATAAAAGTATCAAGAAACTTAATTATAGTTATCAAGTTTAGAAAATACCTAATCAAATGTTCTGTGCTGATATCTATTGTTTTGGTTGAGCAGGTCTATGCAACATTACATAGCTTTTATGTCAGCAGATCTAAGTGGAGAAAAAATTTGGATAAGGGCGTAAATGAACCATGAGCAGACAGCTAGGTAACCTCTTTAAAAAGCTTTGATAAAGCAAGAACAAGTCCTTTGAACTAAGCTTTTTTAGACTGATTTATCTAGTCAACAATCTACCTCTAGAAAACAGAAGTCCATGGTGAATATATGCCCTACACAAGCAAAAAACCAGAAGAGCTTTTTAAACTTTGATTTCTCAAATGCAAAAGTTAGAACACTATTTAAAATATTTACATATTAGATCAGGAAATTAATAAATAACATTTTTCTATATTTTGATTGATAAAAATTATTGTAACTAGAAGAATATATCTATCAAATATATATACATTTAAACAGACAGTATTGAAGGAATTATATTAGCAAAATAGGTAAAGCACTTTTCTTTTGATTCTTTCAGGAGTTCTGAAGAGATTCCTGTTGTGGTTAAAGCTGTCTCTTATAATTTTAGTGGATTTGAAAAATCACACCAACATTAGAGAAATGTCATAGAAAAAATGCAGTGTTTATGCAGTAGGCTTAATAGTTCATGTTAGATTATTATTCCAAAATTTGACTTTAAGTTTTTACTTTGACGTCATGAACTTATGATCAATTAGAATGCAAGCTCTAAAGGTACAATATATCTTGAGAAAAATCAATAACTCTACTTTGTCCTGTTTTAAAGATAAGATGAAAATTTGCAACAGTCAATGCACATTATTGTAACTAACCCCTAGGAGTGGGGAATCCAAAGACATACTAAATGGCTACTTATGAATGATAAAAGGTTCAACTCAGACCTTCTCACCTCCTTTTATAGACAACCAGTGCAAAATAAAAACTTTACTATTGATAAAAGGCTTGACTTAGCATCATGAATGGATATATTCACAGCTACACCAGAGCCTACACACCTCACCCCTTAAACTAGATGTAAATCTAATTCACAGAGTACCCAGAGCTGTATGCTGCTGATGAGGTCAGATTTTAGAAAATAGAATATTCTTAAGGTTTTCCACAACACTGGGGAAATCCCAATTGGACTTCGATGATCTTTGTGGACCCCTTTCAGCTCAAGATGTTCTATGATTCTACAAATCAATCCCTCAACCATGCTTTAATTTCAGTGGCATGGATTTTCAGTCAATTTCTGCAGAAGATAATTTATCACAGCCCTGTACTGCTGCTTCTGAGAACTGTCCTCTGTGACCAAAGCATATCATCCAACTGGTTGAGATAACATCAGGCAACATATGAATATTACACTTAAAGTTAATTGACTTCTATACTTAGACTTTTTCAGTTATTCCACTGTAAAAAAACACTGGCCTAAAAACCACTATTGCCTACAGCCATTTTCTAATACTTGGGAGAGATAAGCATTATAACGGAGAAATGCATTTTAATTTATGGAACTCCTCCATTTTTGCTAATAACATTTGCTTTTTCTCTTTTCTTATTTCTTCAAGAAAATTTTAGAGAACTATAGAAAATTCCTCAGCCCATGGTTGCCGACCACCAAAACAGCAGTAACAAAGGTTTAAACATGGAAAAGAAAAAAAAGAAGAAAAAGCCTCAACCAGTCAAATCACTCTCTCCTGTTTAGATTTATAGTATGACCTTAAAGATCCATTCCTAAATTTGGGGAACTACTTGGAAAAGAACTTCCCAACTTGATGTGAAAAGGCGATTGTTTAGTTTAGGCTTGGTTATCACAGACTCATGGACCAGACACAAAAGCTGATCACAATTTGAAGACTGTGCCAGTAATGCACATAACCATCCTGTACAAACATATCTGAGTTAATAATTCCAAAAGAGGTCATGATGATGAAGTCAACCTACAAAGTCTGATGTGGCAACTTAATCCAATTCCATGGATCCTGAACAGTTTAACCTTCGACTTAATAAGTCTTTCTCAAAACATTGACGTCAACTACCTGCCATCGCCTTCTAGACTTTTTTCCTCTAGGTGTTCAAAACTTGGAGTTACTGTACAAATATAACTTTTTTATATTAAAGCCTCTAGGAATGTTTTCTTCCTGTCATGTGTACTAATTTTTATCTGATTGCATGACTAAATACTCTTCAAAGTATTATTGAAATGTTGTTATGACATTCATAGTCAATTTTCCTGCATTTTATCCTTTGTAAGAACATGAATATGCTGGCATTTAAGAGATCTGCAGAAGCCTATGTGTGTTAAGACAACTAAGGGGACTGCTATTATATACAAATGCTCAAAGAGGGAGAAAATAAAAAAAAATTTAGAAAAAGGGAAAGAGTGAAGAACCCAGAGAGGAATATGGAACATAGTATTAGATTTCTGCAAGGAACTGAACTATTCAAATTCACTGGTACATTCACTGAACATATATATCTTATACCTGACATGTAGATCCTGGCAAGATATTTTCATTAATTATATACCTCATATTTAATTTTAGTTAAAAATGGAGATCATTCAGAGTGGAAAAATAAAATAAAAACATATTTATTCACATGGGTCATAAATACTCCTTCAATGAATTCTACATGAATTAATTCATTCTTCCCATAGCCAAATTCTAACATAAAACTTTGAGCTGTTTATTTTAAAAGGACTCTGACAGGCAATTAAACAGATCCTGATAGGATAGGATAGGATAGGATAGGATAAGGATTAGGATTAGGATTAGGATTAGGATTAGGATTAGGATAAAGATAAGGATAAGGATAAGGATAAGGATAAGGATAAGGATAAGGATAAGGATAAGGATAAGGATAAGGATAAGGATTAGGATTAGGATTAGAATAGGATAGGATAGGATAGGATAGGATAGGATAGGATAGGATTAGGATTAGGATAGGATAGGATAGGATAGGATTCGGATTCGGATTCGGATTCGGATTAGGATTAGGATTAGGATAAGGATTAGGATAAGGATTAGGATTAGGATTAGGATTAGGATTAGGATTAGGATAGGATAGGATAGGATAGGATAGGATAGGATCGGATCGGATCGGATCGGATCGGATAGGATAGGATTAGGATAGGATAGGATAGGATAGGATAGGATAGGATAGGATAGGATAGGATAGGATAGGATAGGATAGGATAGTTCCAGGTGGAAGGAACCTCCAACAACCTCCAACTAACTGCCTGACCAATTCACAGCTGACCAAAAGTTAAAGCTCCTAAGGGCATTGTCCAAATACCTCTTACTCCCAAGGCCCTTCTTGTATTAACCCAGGCTTCTTTATAGCCCATAATGTAATATTTCTAAAAACAGAAGACAATTTGACAGTAGCATGATGAGAAAGCTCAGGTAGAAAGCAAGTGTCACAATATGTCTACATTAGTAAATTAAACATGTTCAGGCACTTAGATCAGATGACATCAAATGGCCTCTGATTTAAAAAGCTCACTCAACACCAAAGTTGATCAAGGTTGAGCAGCATTCCTTTTTATTGACAGTGCTGGAGAAGCATTGGGGATAATCCTCCATAAATACCTCCCATGGAATTACAAGAGCAAAACCCTTGAATTTTCAAAGGTTTTTACACATTCATATTAAATCCTGCCTTTCTACATCTCCTCACTATGTAAGTTTGTTTCTAGTCCATAAAAATCCTTTGTATGATGTACCCTTTTCATCTTGGATGAATTACTTCCCAACCTTGAATGTCAAATGCTGATTGGTTATTTGTCAGTTGAAGAGATACATCCTATCTACTTGCAGAAGTTATGTTCTTTTCCCAGTCCATCTTTACTTGCAAAAGCTATATCCTTCATGTAAAAGTTAGAAAATTCTCAGCAAGTTAAGCAAAAACTTCTTATTACATTAGAAGTATAAATGATCTTGGCCTGAAATAATTCTACATTAGTTCTTTATTAACTATTTTCTATTTAAGTGTTAGTTTATTAAAATATTAAAAACTAACACTTTAAAGGAAAAACTTATCCATGCTATTAAATCCAGGCTTATGTGGGAATGTACACAGTCCAGTAGCTCTTTCAACATACAACAGAAGAACTCCACCTCCTTCCACACTCTTAAACCCTTGTGGTCTAAAGCTGAGTAGCTGACTGCAGACAACCTATAGGAATATAGGAGTCTATTGGACCAGATGGGATCCATTCCAGGGTGATGAGGGAGCTGGTGGAAGAGCTTGCCAAGCCGCTCCCCATCATTTACCAAGTCCTGGTTCACTTGGGAGGTCCCAGATGATTGGAAGTTGGCGAATGTCATGCTGATCCACAAAAAGGGCTGCAAGGAGTATCCAGGAAAATACGGGCCTATCAGCCTGACCTCAGTGCCTGGCAAGGTTATGGAGCAGATCATCCTAAGTGCAATCACACAGCACCTACAGGATGAACAAGGGATTAGACCCAGCCAGCACGGGTTTAGGAGAGGCAGGTCCTGTCTAAGCAATCTGATCTCCTTTTATGATCAAGTGACTGGCCTGGTGGATGAGGGGAAGGCTGTGGATGTGGTCTATCTGAGTTTCAGCAAAACCATCTCCCACAGCATACTCCTGGAAAAGCTGGCAGCTTAAGGGCACTCTGTGCTGGGGTAAGAACTGGCTGGAGGGCTGGGCCTAGAGAGTGGTGATGAACGGTACTGCATCCAGTTGGCAGCCGGTCACTAGTGGTGTCCCCCACAGATCAGTGTTGGGCCTAGTTCTATTTAATATCTTTATTGATGATCTGGATGAGGGGATTGAGTATACCATTAGCAAATTTGCAGATGACACGAAGTTGGGGGGGGAATGTCAATCTGCTGGAGGGTGGGAGGGCTCTGCAAAGGGACCTGGATAAGCTGGATAAGTGGGCCGAATCCAATGGGATGAGCTTCAACAAGGCCACTTGCCAAGTCCTGCACTTTGGCCACGACAACCCCATGCAGCACTACAAGCTGGGACAGAGTGGCTGGAGAGCAGCCAGACAGAGAGGGACCTGGGAGTTTGGATTGACAGGAAGCTGAACAGGAGCCAGCAGTGTGCCCAGGTGGCCAAGAAGGCCAAGGGCATCCTGACCTGGATCAGGAACAGTGTGGCCAACAGGTCCAGGGAAGTGATTCTTCCCCTGTACTCAGTGCTGGTGAGGCCACATCTGGAGTACTGTGTCCAGTTCTGGACCCCTCAGTTCAGGAAGGATATTGAGGTGCTGGAGCAGGTCCAGAGAAGAGCAACAAGACTGGTGAAGGGACTCGAACACAGGTCCTATAAGGAGAGTCTGAGGGAGCTGGGTTGTTCAACCTGGAGGACTCTCAGGGGAGACCTCATCACTCTCTACAACTCCCTGAAAGGAGACTGTAGCCGGGTGGGGGTTGGTCTCTTCTCCCAGGCAACCAGCAGTAGGACAAGAGGGCATGGTCTTAAGCTGTGCCAGGGGAGGTTTAGGTTGGATATCAGGAAAAAAATTTTTACAGAGAGATTAATCAGGCATTGGAATGGGCTGTCCATGGAGGTGGTGGATTCACTGTCCCTGGAGGTTTTTAAGATAAGACTGGATGTGACCCTTAGTGTCATGGTCTAGTAACCACAACAGTGTTGGATCAAGTGTTGGACTTGATGATCTCAGAGGTCTTTTCCAACTCGGTTGATTCTATGATTCAAAATAGTGTCCAACCAACACTATTTGTCAACTGCAACCAGGAAATGTTTTTATTCAGCCTTAGAATATGCTGTGCACCTTTGGGTAGGGGACTCTGCATGGTGGAAAGAACTGTGAGTTAAACTCTCTGGAATAATGATAGGGATACTCTAGTTGTCAGCCTGAGAACTAGATGGTACAGCATCTCTCCACAGCTGCAGACAGAAATGTGGCCCAGAAAGTAAATACAGCAGAACAGTGTTTTGCTTCACTTTTGGGAAAAAAAGTGTAGTTGGAATAATTCTAAGGAATGACTGTGAAAAGGCAAGATCTGAAGCAGTTATTTGTAAAAATTATCTTAAAGTCTATTTTAAAGACTAAGATAGAAACTGTTTCACAAATGAGAAGAATTAAAACTCTGGGTAACAACAAAAGATAAAAGTAGACTGGAACTTTTATAAATCTTCTATATATTTTTATTTGTCAAAAAGTAATTCCTTACATTTCTGTTGCTTATAGACTTCTCCAAAACCTGTGAATATGGAGAACAGCTTTCAATAAGGTTGTGCATTTTTTTGTCTTCATTCCACGCAGGAAAATAGTTTTCTTTAATCATTTGGTCTTTCATCCTAAAATAGAAGGTAAGAACAAAAGTTAGGGAACAGCAGCAATTGAAATCTTGCCAGTCAAAAAAAAAGAGACAAAGAAAAGAAAAGTAAATAGACAAGTCTTTGTAGCAACTACAAACAGAGATATTAAAGAAAAAGTGATCAATATAAAAAGACAACACTGATGAATCCCCTATTTGAAAAAAAGGAAATAGAACTTCTTAATGACAGTACTGGCTCTCCATGACTTTAAAATATTGTTGGCATATATTTTACTTTTTCTACTAACAAGAAAGGAATGGATTGAAGAAAGAAAATAAGTGCAGCATAAAATGCACAGCAGCTAATCTTTCTGTTTAACCTATATGTGCCATAGTCCATCGTCTTGGTTTGATATTTCCCCCCGGGAGCTGGGGGCCTAGAGGTGATTGGGTTCCAGGGCAGTCTCTCCTGAAGGACCAATCACCGCTTGTTTTGTTCGCTCCTGTGAAAAATCAGATATACACAACCGCCGGAAGTTGTTGGCAGATTCTGCTGCTGTGTCTGTCTGTGGTGTGTGAGAGAGAGAGAAGCCAAGGGGGAGGATGGGACCTCCAGCTCAGGGGCCCTGTGCCCCCGCGGCCCTGGTTTTGGCCAAGCTGGGGTTGGAAGTAACATGTAGGAGTGAGTGTGTGTTTGTGAGGGAAGAGACTCACAAACAGCTGATAAGAGGGAGAGAGAGAGGCAGGCCTTTAGCCAAGCCCTCTGTCCCCGCCCCCTTTTTTTCAGCTAAGCTGCGGGCAGCTCGGGACAGTTATAACTGGACCGAACACCTAGAACGAAAGCTGAATGGGGGGTCTTTTTTTCCCCCCCTCGTAGATGGGTGGGTGGATTTTAAGGTTCAGTCTTTTAAGCTGAGCCAAAAGAGGACGGGCTGAATGGAGCCCGGTGCCAGGGAGAAAACCCCAGGCGAAATTGGAGACAGGTCAGAGAGAGGCTCGGGGGGTGCCCTGCCAAGGTTTGACTGGGGGCAGCCGAAAACTGACTCGGAGGAGGAACAAAATTCCAGGATGCGTGCATGTGATAAACTGAACTGAACTACAGCAGCTACGGAACGAGGGGGAGAGAGAGAGTTACACAGCAGAGATTGGCACGGAACTGAGAGCACAGACTCAAACTATTTTCTTGGGCTTCATAAGGAAGAAGTGACTTCAGTAAACAGCCGGAGGTTGGTGGGGGAGTAAATCAGAGGAAACCCTTTTCCCTGAACACTCCCATGAGAGAAAGACTGCTTACCTATCAGTCCGAAGGCTTTTCCTGGGTTGAATTAAGGGAGAGGCTTAGAGGGATTGATAGAAGTGTGTAATATTGTATATATATAGTTGCTTTTAGCTTGTACAGTATTTTATTGTGTAGAATAAACCTTGTATATATTTTCCCGTCCCCCTATAGAGGTGTGCCTGTCTGAAAGTTTCTCTTTGGTGTTGAGGTAAAACTGTGGGAAGGTAGGGGAAGCTTGGAGATTGGATTTTTATTTTTGTGGTGGTTCAAACCACCACATCCATGTAAAGACATGAAAACCTGTCCTAATATTGTTTTCCACTGTGTTGGCTACAGCAGGTTAGCAAATTCAACAAACTCAACGAGAAGAGAAAAAACTACACTCAGAAATCAAGTATTTTTGTTTGAGAAGCACAAACTCCACATCCTCCTGAGTTGACTTTGGCCAGAGAGCAAGTGGAAAACATGATATCTTACCTGAAACTATGTTTTTTCAATATTTCTTTCACAAATATTCTCTTAAATTGGAGTCCAAAATACTTCAGTTTAAAAAGATCACGCAAATCTTTCTTCTCATAGAAAGCCAAATTTATAAATCACATGAGAAAGAGCAAAATATTTTCAGTCCAATATAGTACTAAAATTGGTTGATTATCAGAAAATAAAACTGGAGCTCTTTGCCTCTCTGATCACGAAGACAGTTCAATACAGCTACATAAACAAACAGAGGAAAATTAAAGACCAAACGGAAAGTAATATCTACCTTTATTTCAGCCATCCTCTATGCAGTGAAATAGTGGCCTCACGTTGCACCAAGAGAGGTTTAGATAAGGTATTAAGAAAAAAAATTTCACAGAAAGGGTTGTAAAACATTGGAACAGCCTGCCCTGGGAAGTGATGGAGTCACCATCTCTGGAAGGGTTCAAACAACTTGCTGATATGCACTTGGCTTAATAGTGAACATGGTTGTAGCGCTAGGTGGCAGTTGGACTTGATAATCTTAACAATTCTATGATTCTGTGATGATAATATTAGTTGGTTGACCTTGAGACATAATTATATCTGTGAATACTTTTACTATTCAGTGATAGCAACTTTCAAACAAACTCAAATTAAAGAAAAAACAAACTTTACTACAGTGTATATGTAAATTGTAGGCAGAAATCTTTATATTTCTTTTTAAAAGAGATCACATATTTAAAATTATTTGTCTAATATGAAAATCTCCATTTGATACACTCCATATCATTGTATCACTAGTTTTGACTAGTCTACTCATCTGTATTTCTTCCATGATCCTAATACAAATTTTTAAGGTATTTTAATATCCAAACACTTCTTTAAAACAATGTTCTTCTTCAAAACTAGCAGGTTTTGATAAAAGGAATGGATTTTTCTTAATTCACCACAATTTTATAGCTTCCAAACTGGGAGCTGGCAATCCTCTGGCAAATTCCCCCCCCAAAATAGTTATTGCACGAGTTTGATACCATTTTCATCCTCAAAGGTCCTAATACATTGAAGCAATAGGATCAGCTTAAAATTTGAAATAAAATAAATATGGTCAGATGCAGAAAAAGTAAAGGCCAAAAGAAATATGTACACACCAATCTAATAACACAATAGATTTATCTAGTGCATTTGGACTGTGAACATAGAAGATGTTCATTGTTGTGAAGACATTTTAAGGTATTATAAGTATTCACACATATTGCACTTGAAAGGAATGCATACTCTCTAAAAGTACCTCCTCTCCCAGATTAGATAAGCAGGTTGTGATAATTCCAACATTCTGGGATTAAATGTTAAGTTCCGTGATAAAATGATGATAGAAATTGCACTGAGAATCACATCAGGCCCACTTAATTCATTTCCTTTTCCAAATTCTTTGCTGAAAGTACAATATTAGAAATCAACATCTATCCAATTTGTCATCCCACTTATTCATATAAATATATTAATAATTAATATATTTATATAGATATATTTTATTATATATTATGTAAATAATTCTGTGATTTTATAATTCTATGTATAAAATGCTGCCTATACTGATTTCACTTGAACACTTGGATTTCATCAGAATAAAACAACAAATTCCAACAGATACATTTCAGTGGTTTAAGAATTTGCTTTTTGTAAGAGGATTACAAGATATTTCAACTATTTTCTTTCTTATGATTTGACCCCTATGGTTCAAATATGTCACATTTAACTCCCCATACTTTCAGCTCCATCTTATTTTTTCAACCTAATATTCTTCTGTATAGTCTTTTTAAACTTTTAATAAAACAATACCCAATTAATTTAAGTGAAACACATTTTGCAAATAAACCCCCATGAACTAAGAAAAAGCATTGAAAATGGAGGGGGGGGGAAGGGGTGGAGAGATCAAAGATGACTAAAGTATCTTAGTGTATGTTGAGATATATTTTCAGTTGTTCAGCTACGAAAGGGTAGAGTCTCACAGCTTTTTTCATTAAGGAGAATCTGAGAAGTCAACAGAGCAATTTTGAACCAGATAAGGAGGGCAACATGCAAACTCTTCTAAAGTCAGAAGTTATATACTAAACCTCAAACTTTTTGCCATAGATTTTTTAAAAATAATATTTAAATAATACTTAAATAATGACTTTCTCAAACCATCTAGAACCACCTTGAAATACTTTCCACTGGCTTGGTACCCTGACATCCCTCCATCTTCAGATGTAAAATCCAGAAATTACATATTTCAAACTTACCAAGTCTCACAAATTCAGAAAAAAAGGCAACAAAAAATGTCACCAACTTCTTTCCAAAGAGTAAAGCAACATTTTAAGTAGTGCTTAGAGCTGGAAAGCTGATCACATATCTAATATTCAGGTGCTAGTAACGCATTTTTGTGTGACTTTATAGCCATACAGGGTAAATTAATACAATGACTATGATTTATTGAATTTTAGAATCCAGTGATCAATTTTCCATTTGCAGCTAATTCAGCTGAAATGATCTCTATTTTCACCTTCATCTGAGTCAGCCAGTTGCACAGTGTAGAGGCAAACACTTGCTCATTTTCTGCTGCTCAATCCTTCATTCACTCTTGATATTGGAGCTGCTGAAGCCATTGCAAATGCAGAATAAGAAATTTTTTCCGGACTCAATACCGTATCTTACAGTAGCAATATAAATGTATTTCATAAAAGTATTTGTATCAATTGTTTACAACACCCCAGAGATGATACATGACATATGACAGAAAAATTTGCCTTAGCAAATTTTCAATACTTCTTAGAGCATTGAAAACATCTTCTCTTACAGTGTATAGAGGAAAGCATATCTAGCACATTTTGTAGGATGACATAAGGCTGTTCTTGCTGCAATCTAAGCAAACACAAATGCAGATGCCATCTGCTATCAATCTGAGTTCACTGTGGGACTTGAGAGTCTGACTTGAATAAAGCCACACCTGAGCTAGTGCTGATGAATCTGCATTTAAATATCCCAAGTCACTGTTTTGAAATCTGTGTTATAGTTTTTGCTAAAGAGGACTTGATCTGCTCACGAAGCGTTCTCTATAATTATATACCCTCCATGTAAATATATATTTTTTCATATATTTTCTCTCCTTGTTACTTATTGTGAGAGACCAGAGGGACAAATTTTCTAAATCTCACATAAAATGAAGATTAAAAATAAAGGATTCTTACAATTAAGTCTGAAATAAAAAGTTTTTTTAAAAATAATTTCAAAAGAAAATCAGTATGCTACTTAAGTTATAGTTTGGAATTTTTTTAATCTGAAAAATTAATACAAAAGGAATAAAAAATTAAACTGGATAAAAACAAAAGCAGTTACCAGTTTAGATTCACAGAAGTCATCCTGTAGAGGAAAAGGACTTGGTAGGCTGTTCAAAAGAGTGAATAACTTTCAAAATTTATTATTATTATTATTATTATTATTATTATTATTATTATTATTATTCAGTATACCTGATAAGTGGTTGGATCCTCACGGATGAATCAATCAGAAAATACAATGAAATATCATGTATCATTCAGGCAGACTGAAATGCAGGGATATGGTCAAATGATCAGAGAAATATGTTGATACTGTTATCAAAAGGAAAATAATGAGCAACCAATAGTATTACAACAACTACTAACAGTCATGTAGTAGAGCCTTTAACAATTGTAGAATACTGTCAAAAGGCTGATTTTCAGAAATGCTATATCCTCATTAGCACAGAATGGAACATGGCTTCTAATGGCTAAACTACACTGACTTTTTATAGCAAGCTGGTAAGGGTTATTAAAATTTTAAAAATACTAAAACAGGAGGAAAAGAAAAATCCTATACTGATTATGATTAAGATGATTTTAAACATTGTGTGATTGCAGCTTTGTTTAAGACTGTATTTGTATATAGAGACTGTGATACTCACCAATGAAACAGGGTTTTATATTTTAGCTATATAAATAGTACCTGTTTAAATGTATATATGTATCAGAAGGAGGAATCTAGGATTTTATTACTCTTTAATAAGTTTGTGCACTTCTTCCTTTCCCAGACTTCTTTCTATGGGGGAAAGAAGGAGAAAGAGCATAGATTTCTTTCTCTATGTTATGTGTAATGGAGAATCTTCTGGCTATATAGAGCAAATTTTTATCCCAATGACCATTTGATCCAAACCTCCACTTTCACCCTTGTGCACAGAATTTTTGTCTACAACCAGAGAGCTGCACAAACCAAAGTGTCAAAACCTAAAGACTGCTTTTTGAATCTTGTATAATTTTTTATTTCCATACCAAGAGTTTATATGACTTGTAAACTGAGGATATCTCAGATTATTGCATCTGAGTGTCCCACCCTGCAAAATACGCCTAGGAAATATCAGAGAGCTACTAAATTGTGAATAAGATTGCTCTGTCTTGGTGAAGAAGGATATTTATAAAGACTGTCTGCTACACAGACTTTAAATTCTGGTGTCAGACATGCTGGGTGGAGTAACCCCAGCTGTGAAGGTTGGCTGCTATAGTATGTTTCCTTCTGAAATGTGAAAGATTGATGAGGTATGAAAATTTTATTTTTACCTCAATATGCCATCACCCTTCATGGATGAAACACTCAGTGATGCCTTTTCTTTCAGGTAATATGAAATTGCTTAATTTTTTACTGTATGCTTTTAGAAATGGAAAATAATTTTGGCAGTGGTGAGGATTATTAAACTCATCCTCAAAATCCCATCTTGTTACATAAATAATGAAGGTACTCTTTTCTTTCAGTACAACCCAATTTTCTTATTCTACAAGATGGTGATATTTGGTACATACTTGGTTATAGTCTTAAGAATGAAATTATAAAATGCTATAAAAGGTGCTACTCTTTTATTTGGTGTATGAGGATATCACATAATGAGGATGTCATCAGCCATACTATTAAGGTCCATACAACTTTTAGCTAGTCTTGAAGGGTAATAACCATACTGCTGATCATGTTCTTGTGGTTCAGTCTTCTTTTTAATCAACCTTCTCACCCTTCTGTTGGTGTTTTCTCCCATTTTTATCATCTCTTAGGCAGAGCAGCAAACTTCTGTTTAACTTGAATTTCTTGTTGCTCAAGAATCTACCAAGTTTCTAGTTTCCTTCTACGCTTTCTAGTTGCTTCTTATATTTTCTTCCTCCAAAGCAATTCTGAGCACAACTTTACAATTGATCAGTCTCAGAAGCTAAACAACTTAATTTAATTGTGCATCTTTCACTGAACTGGATGACTCCTTGCCAATAAAACTTGAATGCATTGATGTTATATTTAGTCCATTGGCCTCAAAAAAAAAATCCCCTAATGCACTGTATTTCTTAAAACTGCGAACTTGCTTCTTGATTTTTAAAATACTTATTGCATTATAAATCATCTTAGGAACCCAAGAAACTATTAGACAAAAGGAAGTACATATTCCACTCAGCATTTCTGAGTGCAGGCTTCTCTTTTCAGGTCTCCTCCTTTTATTTAAAGGGAAAAGCAAACAGAAAACATTTTGAAGTCTTGCATTATCCTAACTTGATGGTAAGTCTCCATCTAGTTCAATTTATGGAAAAGTTTTGCAATGCATAGAAATTCTTATAGAAACAATGTAATTAGTCTTAAGGCAAGTTTTGCAAGAACTAATCATCTAAATCTGAGGGTCTTACCAGGGGAACTGAAAGTATATTCAGGTTATTGATAAAATTTGGCACCTATAACACAACACTTTAAAAGACAGGTCAAGAAGCTCCATTCGGGCCAATAAGCTCTGTTGTAGGGAAACTCGATTAAGTTTTTTTGTGCTGATGAAGAGCTATTACTTAGGGCTTTTCTGTAAACTTGCTCACAGAGAGCATACCTTTCTGTTCATGTTCCATCAGGTAGCATAGGAATATCAATAGCTAGCAGTGACTGAGTTAGCAAACTACTGGGAAACACACTGTTCTGTATACACTATTGGACTCTGCTTTCTCCTCCCTACCCCATTGTCTTTATATGCACTCAAATAAACAAAAATATTGGGATGGGGGCAGAGTGGGGCAGGAAGGGGAGACATGGAGAGAGACAGAAAGAGGTAGAGAGACAGAGAAAATGCTAATAACACAAAGAGAAGGATCTAGCATTTTTCTGCTATTTTTTTCAAGAAAAACATAACTCCCCTTAAAGGGATAACAGTCATGCTTAGCAATGACTGATCAATTAAGAGTTCTTCTACTATCTTTGGGTCACTTTTACTCAGTTTTTTACTGTTATATTTCAGGAAACCACCACCTACCCTCTTAAAAAATTACCTGCTTGACAACATATAATGACTATTATAGAACATATTGTTTTTTGGAGTGTAGTGGAAAAAAGCACTGTCAAACAAAATTTAAAAATATAAAACCTCTAAAAAGTTATTCTTTATTTCTGACCACCCCAGGAGTGATTAAAAATCATAGGCCTTATCTAAAATTACCAAAATTATGGAAGTGGAAAAGGTCAACAAGATTCAAACTTGAAACTCTAAAGCAATAGCAGAGAAAAACCCTGCCTTTCCACAGGACTTCCTTGTGTTTCCATCAAAGCATATTAAATACTTAAAGATGTATAATGATCTTCCTTAGTCTGCACTATCCGCAATGATGGTACTTTCTTTTGCTTTCAAAACTTTCAGTTAATTAACTGTATTTCATATACAGTTGTAGCAAATGTATAGTTTGATTAAGTCAACAGAACTTACTTTTAGACTCTCAATTAAAGGAAGAAGAAAAAGATGCACAATATAGAATAACAGAAAACAAACAAAAAGAAATATGTGGACCTGGATAGGCAGGAAGTACAACAATGAAATCATTAATCTTGGACTAATCAAATGCAGATGCCCCCATGGTATCATCATAAACATTTGGCAATAAAGTGTATGATAGCTATACTGACCTATCCGTGTGGCTTTTAAGTCAGATATATTCTTTAATATTCTTACACACTTATGAATATCAACACAATAGCATTTCAATTAAATACATACATGCATGTCCAGATACAACTGGACATATATCTCCAGACACAACTATTTAATCTTTCACGTTTTTTAATTTGAGATAGTGCACCTTAGAGAAGATGTTGCTTTTCTTTAGCATGTATATTTGAATAATGCCACATGCATGTTTGAGTAATTTAGCTATATTTCAAAAAATGTTTGCCATGAAATTTCTTTATAGAATATCTGCAAGCACTTTAGAAGTCCAAAATCTTATTTTCTATTAAAAAAAAATAAATTCTAAAGAGAATCAAAAATTCTGAGTCCTAAAATAGCATCAATTCACTCATCCCGTGTGTTCCTTCCTTAAGGTACACACCACCACGGGAACTTTTCACCTGAGATTCCTGAACAACATACTCATGAGAAATTTCAAAGAATTGATAAAGGGAAAAAGAATGTTTGGTAAAAACAGACACCATAGAGGACAACATCCAAATGAAAAGTGAATAGTGGTTTCCCCAGGTAGTGAGTGAGATGAAACAACTTCCCAGATGTAAACCAGAGAATAGTAGATGTAGAGAGTCAGATTCTATTTGAGGGGGAAAAAAGCCTTTTATTTTTGTGTTCTTGGAGAATCCCTTGTGTTCTAAATGGTGGTTGTGGCGCCTAATTCAGCATAATACATTGCAGCTTACTGTAATTTGGCCAAACTTTAACAATACAGCTTGTAATTTTCTGTTCCATGACGTTTGATGGCATCCAAGCAGTCAATAGGAAAGCATACACTAGTTTAAACCCATCCATACTGGTAATAAATGCTGACAATCTAATTTAACATCTTTTGTATGCACACTTTAATTACAGTCTTTAATTACCTTGTCACTTGATATTTTTACACAGATTGTTCCTCTTTAAGTCCACAAACTAGTTACTACAAAACGAAACTGGAGTGTGAAATAAGCTAGGATGTTTGCATCAATCACTGCAGAAGTTGGATTTTGTGCAGTAAATGAGCTGAAGTGGTAGAAGGAAAAAAGGATCTTTGCCCAGATAATGCTGATGATCAGCACTCTGGTGATTTCAGTTCAGGTCTGTCTCTGTGATGTCTGGCAAGTCATGTAAACGAACATTTTCTCAGACGTACGCTAACTGTGTATTTCCCGTGCTCTGAATACCAGCAAGAACTGAGGAACAAATTAACAGGCATGCTGAATGCTTAGGAGCAACAACTGTCATTTAGTAGAGCAGTACTTTTGGAAGGGAAAATGCCAAAAGAATCATATAAAATTCAGAACCTAGACATTTAAGCTTAGTGAACAGATTTGGTGCTAATATTTTTGAGTGTTTATTATTCATTAATTCGACCTCCATTTATTCATTGTGAAAATAACTTTAGTAAATGGCTATGAAGTTGTGAAATTCTACAGTGGCATCACAGTAGAGAATTCCATGACATAATTATTAATTTTGATATCTGAACAGTATGAAATAAAATAGGGCAAAGCCATATATGATGTGAGAAAAACACAAAGTGGCTGGGAATAGCTCCTTTGAGATATATTTCTATAGGAATAATATGGATACCATTTCATGTTTCAAATTATAAGAAAGAGAACTGTGTGAGTCCAATTCTATGTTCCAAGATAAGAGTTTAGATCCATTTTTGTGGAGTTATGCTTCATTCCATTATCATATTGACAACAGTCAAGTTGTACTGTTAGGTATTTTCCATGGTTAGGGTTAATAACTGAGGAGCAGCCAAGAGGAAGGACAAAAATTCTTGTGTTCTGCTTCACTGTTGTCTATTTCAAACCTATGAGAAAAAAAGAAAAAACAGCAGTGCATATATTCCACACTCCACAGAGAGAAATATATGTTAAATTTTCTAAACTTAGAAAGACTGCAGCCTCAGTGAGCATTTCTGAATTTGTTATTGGCATTCCAACTTTACTAAGTTAACAATTAACTTTTAAAGCAACAGTTTTACAATGCAGTTCTTTGCATAAGCTTGAATTAAATTTTCTGTGTAAAATACAGCCCAAACTCTTAATCATGGTTTTAGGTCAGACACCAATAAGTCAACATTTTAAATGCTGCATCATCCTTTTTACTGACGTATGTGAGTACAAGAAGAAGTGTCTGTGTGTCTTTGGTGTTTGTGTCTGCATATCCTTCAAGATCACAATACAAAACAAAAAAAAAAGGATATTCCATATAATGTCCCAGATAAAATGCAGCTGCTGAGAGTGTTGTGGTAATACGGTGGTTAATCATAACCTTGAGTGTATGAGCACTGAGCATTCCCACTACAAAGACTCTTAATTTCAGAATGTAATGTAACCCTAAGTTCAAGTTGTGATGTTGCTGAAACGTCCTGCTTAACCTTGAAGTATTTTAACATGTGAACTAGCTGCCTAATCTCAAATTGTTGTCAATGGAGATACATATTTCACTTCCAGTTGCCTCAACTGTACATCATGCCGTTTCCAATGCCCTGCACCACCTTTCCAGTCTCCAGTTGCTGGCCAAAAGGGCATGGGTCCCATGTACATAATATTTTGTATCTGAAAACCTCATACCTCCTACACCTGCATATATTAAAAATAATAAAAAAAAATATGTGTAAACCAATATGACTGCAAGTAGGAGACAAATATTTACCCTACTTGTCTAAAAAGTACATATGGAGAGAGATTTATATACAGTTGCCAGATACATGGGATACATCATAAAAACGGCCTCTTTCATCTCTTCTGAACAATCTCCCTTTGATTTTTTTCTTGTTGTTTGTTTGTTGGTTTTTTTTTCTATTTGAAACTGAACCCTTTATTCCAAGCTATTTGTCATGAAGCAGTTCTGCACCGGTCAGAACCCAGCAAAAGGCAAATCTTCAGTAACTCTTTTGCTTTACTGACTACCTTTGTGATTTATATGATCAAGCAAAATTCAAAGCATTTGTTTTTAAGGCATCTTTCAACCCCAAACATTGCCTAGGCTGTGTACATAAAGAAGTCAGTAAATTCAGCACGAATAGTGAAGCTGTGAGTTACACAGTTCATACCAAACCCACAGCAATAAAATCTTTATACTGCAGAACTGCATATTCTGCTGAAAAGATTCCACATTTTACAAAGTAAGGCTATTATAGAAATGCTTCAGAGAGTTTTGCTCTGAATACAATCATCTGCAAAACTAGTCTGCCTTACAGAAAATTTATCCACAGCTACAGGCCTCCAAGGAAGAAAAAAAACATAAATTAGCTTTTTTCTACACCATGATGTTCAATTCTCTTGAGCTGATATTTATGAATGTTGTGGGCATAGACTAAACTTGTCTGCATCCTATTCAAGGACGGCTTTGATGTGCATGAGATAGTGTTCAGCTTCTTCTCCTCCCTGTTTTGTGCCCTCCCCAATAGCCTTGTGTCAGGCCAATTGTCTGACAGGGACTTATGTGATATGAGTAGGAATACAAAACAGAACTGGAGCTGAAAAGGCAGGAATACTTAAGCATTGCAGAGCATCACCTTTTTGTTATTATTTTATTTTTTATTTCAGAGAAATAAGGTTATGGTAGTACACCACCGGCCAAAATCCTGCAATTGACTGTGGCAGGACAGGAAACCAAGAGATGAGGTTTACAGAGCCGTCATTCTGTCTCCTTGGGAATGAGGTAAAAAATCAGTTAGAGTGAGTATATGTATATGCATCTCAAAATTCCTATACCTTCTCTTTATTACTAGTGTTAATGGTGGTAATTTTACTTCTGCATTTTATGTAAGCAAAGCATAGCTGTTTTATCATCTGCATGAGATTTTTTTCCCAGAAAGCTGTATCAAGTTCTGGGCAAGTATTAAGCAAGTAAATTATAGATTAAAAACTACTTAGATAAAATTAAATCAAAATATTTGATAATGCTATTATGTTCTGAAGCAAAAAAAGATTCTCAGGAGCATTTATATGACTGTTGTTCAAGTTAAATTGCAGTTGCAAAGACAAAAATAAACAACATTAAGTTTTATAAATGAGATGGAGAGGTGAAGTATGGTTTTCCCTCTCAGCTTTTGTAGTGGTTTGAACCTTGTTTTCCCCAGAGGCTAAGAGAAGTGGTAGACCCCAAGGGGTGGAAACCCCTGGAAGTTTTGAAGTTCTGCCCAATGAGCGCTCCTGCAGAAATGTAAACATACCACAACCAGACCGGAAAAGAAGAGTTGTAGTTTGGTTGTTGTAGGAGAGGTGGCCATGTTGTAGAGCCACGAGGAAGGGGCTCTGAGCCCCTTGGGGCCTCTGGCCCCCTCCCAGCCCCTGGCTGGGGGCTGCAGGGACCTGGAACAGCATAAAGCTGGGCTAGGTGCCTGTAGTATGCCGGGAGATGTTTTTCTCCATGGGCACAGAGCAGCAGCCGACACTGACCAGAGAAACGGTGGCAGAGAGCCAGAGATAAGACCTGAACTGAAGAAGCAGCAGAAACAACATGCAGCACCACAGAGAAGACTCCTGGAAGGAGAGTCGAGGAAAGGAGAGCCAGCAGCTGAGAGCTACAGAGTTCTTGGGGGTAAGACTGATACCAGATCCCCAAAACTCCTTTGAGACCTCCTGGAAGGAGGAAGATGATGGACTCTTACTTGAAAGAGCCTTGAAGTGCGACATGCACTGTAGAAAGGAGCTAGAGAGCTCCGAGAGGAATGCAGGGGGAGTTGACCTTGGCTTCCCCCCCCTCGCACTGCTGCCACGGTGGCAGCCTGAGAGACAGGGCACAGAGGCCCTGCAAGAGATACCAGACCGTCACGAAGACCCCCCTGTGTCTTCGTGATATGACGTGGTGATACGACCTTGTCTGGGGTTACGAAGCCCACGGAAGACCCCTCGGTTGTGAGGCGATGGGGCCGAGAGAGGGGCTTGGATACCTCCCTCGTGGAGTGCTGGCAGAAAGCCAGCTATCAGCTGCTGCATGCATGAGAAGAAGAAACCTGCTGCCTCAGAAGATGCTGCTGTTCAGAGACTGGAAGGGATCTGTCCTTCTTTCCCTCCTGGACTTTTATTTGGAGGGGAGAAGAGATCTGATCCATTGTAAATACATATGTCATGGTAGAGATAGTTTGTGATCATGTGTATAATGTGATATGGTATTTATTTGTACAGTCATTGTAATATATTCCCTTTTCCCCACTTTGAGTCTGGTGTGTTTTGTCTGGAAAAACCCATCTCGCATTAGGTTGAGATGTGGGAGGGGGGATGGAGCTAGGGAATTGGATGTTGGGGCTATCTCAAACCATGACAGCTTTCCTATTTATATATAAAAAATAAAGCAAACACAACAAAAATCACAAGTAAAGGCTTCTTTTGCTGATGACCTTTTACACCAAGTAATTGGTTCAGACAGGAATATAAAACAAGGCAGAGCTGGAATTTGTTGCACAGGATTGTACACTTACAACACTTTTCAAAGACTTTGATGTTTAGGACTGATTTTGTGTAATAGGTGACCTTATAAGAATTTTAATTGCAATCCACTGTTAGTTTAGAAAGCAGTGCTGAAATGGATGGATTATAAAGAACTATTTAAAATAATTCATGAAAGTCATATTTTCAAAAGAATTTTTTGTCTGTCAAAACATATTCTTCAGGGAACTTTGATGCAGATGTTATCACACTATACCTACCATATAGTACCTTCTCTACTAGGTTATGTGTTAGCTGAAACATCAAGGTTTTAGTACAATATAAAATGTGATTTGAGAAGTACCTGTAATTATGCAAACCCCCATGACATGTAAAGATTGAAAAGAAAGATGAGGCACAACTCAAAATAAGGTCAGACAGAAATAATAGTGGTTAGAACGGATCTATAACACTTCTTCACCATTTATTAAAGAAACTCGTCCTTCAGCTGTCTGACTAGCCCTGAGAGTCCTCAACATCTTCTCATAGACCTGTTTGGGTGCCAGATCCTAAAAACAAACAAACAAGTCAGTAAACAAAAAAACCAACAAAAATAATAAACACTATTATTTTGACCAGTCATCAAAAAGTGACTATTTGAATTTTCAAATCAATCTGTAAATGGTAAATAGTAGGAGTAGCTTTACCACAGAATACTCCACTCCTTCAGATCTCCAGAGTAAATCATATAGTCCACACTAGCTACACCAGAAAAAAATGAATCCGATTCTTAAATTTTTTAGTGAAATTCCATAGTCTGTATGGTGCAGGTGCTCATTTTAGATGATCAAGTGCCCTCTTCATCCTCAGATTTTTTGGATATGTATCTGTGGTTAAGATATATTTCATTACTAAACCAAGCTATACTAAAATACGTAGTTTGTGGCTACCTTAGATCAGACAGTGTTAGCCACTGACAATTCAATATTTTCTGAGGAGACATCGTCATTCTGCTTGTTATCTCAGAAAGATAAGAGTGGAGAGATTTCAGAAGTCTTAATGCTGTAAACCATTAGGACAGCTATCTTCACAAGAGATACCCAGTGTGGTTCTGGATAGCAGTTTTTTAGTAAGGTAAAGCAACAACAAAATATATTATTTTACCTTATTCATGTTGAAGTTTGGTTCAGTTTATGTTAGTCTCCCATTTATACCCAATTTCCTTTTCCCTTTAATTAACAAGTTTTACTTCCAATTTAGGGTAATAGGCTTTCTCTCATCTTTTTCTCTTTTTCTTAAGAGGTGAGTTTAAAGAATTTGTTTAAATTGCATTTTATCTCTCTCCTTTATCATGTAAACTGCTGCAATCTATCACTATGACTCTATGTTGATCTTGCTGTGACAATTATGGCTTTATTCAATACTTCGTCTCTTCCAAGCATCACTTAAGAAAGGTTATGTAAATTCTTTTGCCCACAGAATCACAAAATCACAGAATCACAGAATATGGTGAGTTGGAAGGGAACCACAAAGATCATCAAGTCCAACTCCTGACCCTGCACAGGACCATCCCCAAGAGTCGCACCATGTTCCTGAGAGTCCAAATGCTTTTTGAACTCGGCCTGACTTGGTTCTGTGACCACTTCCCTGGGAAGCCTGTTCCAGTGCCCAAACACCCTCTGGGTGAAGAACCTTTTTCTGGTATCTGACCTAAACCTCCTGTAAAACACCTTAAAGGCCATTCCCTCCTGTGATGACCAGGTCCTGTCACTGGTCGTCACAGAAAAGAGATCAGTGCCTGACCCTCCTTTTCCCCTCACAAGGAAGCTGTAACTGTAATGAGGTCTCCCCTTAGTCTCCTCTTCTCCAGGCTGAACAGACCAAGTGACCTCAGCTGCTCCTCATACGGCTTCTCCTAAAGGCCCTTCACCATCTTCGCTGCCCTCCTTTGGACACTCTCTAAGAGCTTAATATCTTTCTTATAATGTGGTGCCCAAAACTGCACGCTATGTTCAAGGTGAGTACCCCCAGTGCAGAGCAGAGCAGGACAATCCCCTCCCTCAACATGCTGGTGATGCTTTGCCTGTGCCTGATGCCCCCCAGGGCACTGCTGACTCATATTCAACTTGCTGTCAATCAGTACCCCTAGGTCCCTTTCCATGGCACTGCTTTCCAGCCTCTCACTCCCCAGTCTGTATGTACATCCAGGGTTGCCTCATCCCAGATGCAGAATCCAGCACTTTCCCTTGTTGAACTTCATCTGGTTGGTGATTGCTCAGTCCTCTGATTTGTCAGGGTCTTTCTGCAGGACCTCTCTGCCTTCGAGGGAGTCAACAGCTCCTCCAAGTTTTGTATTGTCTGCAAACTTGCTTAGTATCCCTTCCAGTCCTGTATCCAAGTCATTTATGAAGATCTTGAAGAGCACTGGGCTCAAGTTGGAGCCCTGAGGAACCCCACTAGTGACAAGTTGTCAGTCCGATGTTACCCTTTGTGCTCAGTCCTCAGGCTCATGGCAGGAATAGTCAAAACTTATGGGTTTCCATATATATTTGGATAAGAAGGGAGTTTCTCCCTGTGATTGAAACTTTTCTGTTTTTCTGCTGTCTACTCTGTGCTATTTCTCCCTTAACAACAGAGAAATTATTAACTTGTCTGATGGCAGCAAGGGAAGGAGTCATGATCAAGTTTCCTTGTGTTTCATTCCAGGGGAATTTGTTCCTTAAACATTTGAGAATGGGTTGGAGAAAAAGCAGAAGTTTCCAATACATGAAAGCCAAAACTATCCTGAGCTATTGTTAGTCCTTGGAGTTTTCTGTAGTAAAGTATAGGTAGGGTCTACCATAGTCATCAATGGTCAAAATAACCTTGAATGAGGCACTTTCTGCCTCAGGACAGAGTTTTTGAGAAATTGTATCTTGCAATATGTCAGCAATATCTTAGAAAGAGAGGGAGATGACTACTAACATGATTTACCTAGAATAATTGTCTTTTTTACTGCTAAAAAAGTACTTGGAAAAAACAGTCATATCGCAACAACAATTCAATAAGAATAAAGACTGAACATTACCATTAGTCATTACCCCAGTTACATTATTTATTTCTTAGTAGGAGGGTTCATAGTCCAAACTCAAAAGGAAGACATGCAGAATTCAGCAAATTAAATGAGGCATAAGCTGGTATGTTGAAAACTGATTAGAGATTGCCTCCTCAGTAAAAAACAGCACTTTGACTGTAATTTATTCATGAAAAGACTCAGCAGTTAACTTTGGTCATTTATGTTTATATTGTTGCTATGTTTCTGCCATTTGATTATCTGCTCATTCATCCAGCATACCTAAACATGCCTGGGAGATATTCTCTGTTCAAAACCTTGCATCTTGACAAAGGAGGATATTTCATCCTTCTCTGAAAATATAGTATTAAAAATCATCTGAAAATGCAAGAGTATTAACAACACATCAAATCTATGCAGAAATTCTATATAGCTTTGTATTTTTTCTCACTGGTCTGATTTGTTGATATTTTCTTTCTTTTATGTATTCATCTCTTTAAACTAGTCCCTCTTACTGTAACCCACGAGGGTACATTGAAGAAAAGACAGAGTTCTGTGCTATTATGGGATGAATAACTAAAAGATAAAGGACTTTAACTGAAGGTTTTCTTTGGCCTCTTGCTCTGCTAGCCTAGCATACACTCATAAAAGCAATCTTAAAGGGGAAAATCGGGAAGAGTGGAATGATAGCAGTTGGGGATACATCCTTTTTTTAGAGTGTTGTAGAACGACAATGCAGGAGAGTCCTACACTGTGGTCAGGCAGGCTAAATGTGTGAGTACATCCTCAGAACAAGGTCCCACAAGCTGAAGTTTGGGAGTATTCAACATTAACAGCTTCCTCTATGCTTGTTCTACACCGCACAAGGAAAATTCAAAACTTCCAAATAAAAAACTGTTTTGGCATGCAAAGAAACAGTGGAGAGGGGCAGATCTAGAGGCTAATTAACAGGCTTTACAGAAATGAGTCCTAGTCTGGTATCGTCTGCTCAGGTTGAGTGTTACATTTTTCTGTGTATCTCTGGGCACAGTTCAAAAAACATTAATCTTTTTTCCATTTCTACTTATAAGTTTCAGAGTGACATAAAGGTTATGATCTCTGGCTTGGAAACTGGTACTGTACAGCTTCTCCAGACTGCTGCTCTGGTAACTAGTGCCCAGTCCAATGGAAAACAAGAAGATTCCCCCCTCACTGGGATGTAATCTCCCCTGAAATTTCACTGTTGTGTTTTCCGTTTGACCCTTTAGTGCCTTATGGGTCTGAATCAAGTCTCCATAAAAAAATTGAAATCTTGATCACATTTCTTTCTCCATTGTTTTTGAAAAGACTTCATCTGTACAAACTTTCAGAGGTAAAAATTCTTTATAATGGCCTTACACAGCAGACCACATGGTTATGAAAAGTGTACCAAAATTTAAGGGGCATAGCTTTTGCCTGTGCTTCATGCTCCGTTGACCAGATATTTTGCCATTTTTGGTAGATTTAAAGAAAAGAAAAAGAGACAGATAAAAAAGGAACAAAACCTATTGTGAGGAAACAGCATAGAGCAAAATACATGTCAATGTGAAGAAATGACATTTTTAGATAGCTGGGAATGACATCATGCACTTTCTTGTTTGACCAGGCAGTATTTTAAGGGAAAAAAAAGTACTTCCCTTTCAGCTATACAAATAACAGACTAATAATTGTTTCAGGTAGGAACTTGATATTTTACTATGTCAATGTATGGAATACCAAGACACCAAAATACCATGAATGATTTATAGGAAACATTTTTGTATGAAAATGGTTTTGATGTCACTGAAACTGTTCCCCAGGGAAACTCAATTTATATAGAGATGTATATAGGTATACACACATACACACAAACACACACATATTTTATTCTTGATCCAATGCTCTACATCCGAAAGAAGTAAACATATAATAGAAGACAGAGCTATTTCAGATCTTGATTAATCACTTATGCAAGTACCAGAAAAAAACCCACAAGTAGCCAAGTACAAGTAATAGTTTGAACTATTAAAACTAAAGTCAAGCTAAGTATTTTAATGTATTATTAATAATAATAGTTAATAATAATAATATTTTCACCATTGAAGCAGATTTTCTGCCTAATGAAACTGTAAGCTAATGATTTTAATTAATATCTCCCAGTTGCTTAAGATTATGCATATATCATGGATTAACATAAGAAACATTAATAATTGACAGATCAACCGTAGATAACCTAATATTTTGAAGTAAGTCAGGCAAAAAAGTCAATTTATTTTTGTTTTTCCAGTCAGAGTTTCCTTAATAACTCTAAGTGCTTGATATAGAGGAAGTGTACATACCACTATTCTAGTGGTATTCTAGATATATATCACTATAACTATGTTTCAGACATGCATTCTCCCTGAGAGAGAGAACCGTAATTTCTCAATACAGATTTTCTTCTTTCTCTTTGTTTTTTAACCATCATTTATTCTATGTGCAGCAGCACCACTTGCTGTCAGGAACATTAAATAGCTTTAGAAACGGTGGGGTTTTTTCTCCCTGCTTTAGCATCCTGGAAGTTTATATTCAAGTGTTATGATAGATCATATCCAAAGGAAAACTGAAAAAAACTTATTGGATTCCTTTTAAAAAAGTACATTTTTATAGTACTCTATTTGTAAACCGGAAAAGATTAAAAAAGAAAAACAAACTTTGAATTTCAGTTAAGTATGTATTTTCCATAAGATTTTATTAAACATATGTGTAAGTTTAAAACAATTTTGTTAGTTAAAAGGTCATATTGTAGGGTAGTAGTATGGAGCAAAAAGTTTAACCTTGAAGCTCCTTAGCTTTAAATAGTGGTGAAGCTCCTTAGCCTTAAATAGGGGTTTATCTCCATAAAAACAACTCCAACAATAACTTTTTTTTTTTACAAGAAAGTGACCCATTTATCCAGAATCATTCATATCTCAATTTACCAGTTTTACCAATATTGATTCGAAGACTTTGTAAATGGCTAAAGCACAACTGTAAAGTGTATCTTCCAAAAATGTGTCATTTCTACATTTCTTCAGGTAGAAAATTTAACATTTTATATCCCACTACACATTTGAGTCCATCAACTAAACAAATTTTTTTTCTTTAGTATGAAAGTGGGAAATTTGAAATTTAGGGGAATAGACCATTTTTGGAGAAGGTTTTTAAGTGTATTTAAGTTTTAGGGAAGGAAAAATAGGTCTGATAAAGCAGAAAAAGTCCTTGAGGAATTTCTAACTGTGGCTGTATTAGCATTATGACTGACCAAAGGATTGGATTTGTAAATAAACAGGTGCTTAAGAGTCATCTACTCTACAAGTATTTGGGGGAGTTTTACACAGAGCAAGCTATAGGTTGGATGTGTACCCATTAGCATCTGGCACACTTTGCTGCACTCCCAGGACACATGTTCCCTTACATCCATCCACATTCAGCCCTGTCCATGCACACTGAGACGGCCCTGTGGTGTGAACCAAAGAACAGTGATGGGGCAAAATTGAGAGAGTTTTAAAACTGCTCTCCTCTAGTGCAAACTAAACATTGATGCAGACACAGTATCTATGACTTTTCTTGGCCTAGTTGTTCAACAACGTTTTTTTTTGCGTTGTGCAAAGAAGGGCAACAAAGCTGGTGAAGGGTCTAGAGCACAAATCTTATGAAGAGCAGCTGAGGAAGCTTGGATCCAAAAGAATCATCAACTATTGTAACTGGATTCCAAGGGGAGTGGTTGAATCAATACCCCTAGAAGTATTTAAAATGTGGTGCTTAGGGACATGGTTTATTGGTAGACTTGGTAGTGCTGGGTTACCTGTTAGATTTGATGATCATAGAGGTCTTTTCCAAACAAAATGATTCTGTGATTTTTAAAGACAACCAGGCTGAATACCATGTTTCACAGTCATTAATGTTAGGTTGTTTGTTGGGGTTTTTTTTCATGTGTTCAACTGAAAGACTACCTTTCCCCCTTTAAAAAAGGTTTATAGCTCTTTCTTATGAAATGAAAATACTAATCACACGAATCTAAACTAATATCTCACAGCTGTATTTACTATTCTACTGCTGCTATTTACATAATTACTAGTAAAATCAGTACTTTTTTGCTATTACTTTGCTCCAAGACATTGATTTCAGTCAGCTGTGCTTTTTCAATCATTCCACTGCTATGGTCTTTGTGTCTGCCTTCCAGTGGATTTTGTTCAGTAGTGATTTATATTTATTACCAAGTCATCTATGAAAATGGAACTATGCCCAATACAGATCTCTGTGGAACATCGTAGAAATGAAAATTCAGTAATAATTCACCTGTCCATTAGGCAACTGATGATCTACTCATTGTGTGAGTCAATCCTTTCATTAGAACATCATATGGTATTAAGTCAAATACTTTGTATAATTTTAACTCTATTTACCAAATCTATAATCTTATGAAGGCTGACAGTGAAATCAGATTTGCTTGGTGAGATTTATATTCCAGTAAATCATGATGTCTACCAATAATTATATTCTCAACATTCAATTCATTACAGTTTATATTTTGTATCAATTTGTCTCCAATATTGTCCAGAACTTATTCCAAGACCTTTCCAGACAATTCCCAGTGCTCTTTATGAAACTGGTTCAAACTTGCTGGTATAAATTTGTAGATAAGTTGTGGGTTTACACTTAAAATTTGATAGATAAAGAGATTTGGTGAAAGAACAGTACAGAGTCTTTTTTTTTTTTATCAAAAGACAGTGGGGTGTTTTTGCAAAAGAAAGTTAGCAGAGGAATGAGCTGCTGACTACTCTTTCAAGAGTTCTCCTATTAGCCACTAGCTGCTCTGTAGCACAGACTGCAAGACTAATGTAATTCAAAAACCAATTAGAGAATCTGACCATTTAGGACATTTCGGGAAGCAGAAATTTTCAGCTCTCCTCAAATTTTCAGCTCTCTTACAAATGCTGTTGTAAATTCCATTTTCCTTGGGGATCAAGCCAGGGAGAACACAACCAGCTGAGTCACAATCTATATTTCTTAGAACATCTTCCATTTATTAAGCTGCAATTAGTAACAGGATCCAGCTGTTACTATAAATCATAATTGCTGATATAAGAATCTAATTAGATGGAAAAAAAATATTAATATAATTCTGCTTGATATACAATTTAAATACACTACTAGAACGAGCTGTAATATTGCCAAGCTTTGCCATAGATATGCTTAGACTTCCACAGGTAGAAGCCACTCTAAAGAACTGCTGTTCTAAGCAATACCATCACAAGCAATAAAACTAAGTAAAACAGATTTTTTTTCATCAAGATTGGAAGGACTACTTTTTGAATAGACCACACCACAAACAACTCATCAGCAGAAAGTCGTGCACCCTAAGCAGCAGAAAGATGAAAGCAAGGTTTTTAGCACATATTAACCTACCAGGAAAACACACTATAGCCATACATATGTGTATATTCCAAACTTACATTAAAAAATAAAAAGAAGTAAATAAAAAGCAAAAAACAAACCCTCTGAACAACAAGCTTGTCCAAGATTTATGGAGGATGGAGTAAGTAACATACTGAAGCAAAGGACTGCCTAATAACACCTGTTGACTTTTACAGAGTAAGCTTCTGTCAAAAAAAACCCAAACAAAATAGTACATTCCTGTCAGTCAAAAAGAATCCAAGATAATCCTCTTTAATACATGTAAGTGTTCCTGGACAGGCAACTTGGACATGCATACCCTGATGCTCATGACCATGTAGGTGTGAAAATATGTATGTGAATGAAAAATCTATGTGAGAATCAGTGTGATTAGGTGAAATCAACTCACTCAAGGATTTTGTAAATAAATATCAGCTTCTCCTGCTCTAAAATTTCAGACTGAATTTTGCTACTTTAATTACATATATTATTCATGCTGTTGATATGAAAAGTTCTGATTCAAAACCATAACAGGGTAACTTGAAATTACAATTTCATTGCCTTGCCTGTTATTTTGACCCTGTAAAACAACTTGTTTTAAAACTCTGCACTCAGTGTCTTCTCATAGAGGTTACCAACTTTTACCATGTTTTTAGAATGCCATTCTGAATTTCTTAATTATCTTGCCCAGGTAGTAGGCACACACTGAAATTTCTTTATAAATGCCTTGCAGTAAGTTCATGTACCAATTATACATCTCAGGCACTATATTGAACATTTTATTGTTTGAATATTCTCATGGGACATTATATTTCACATGGGTGATGTGAGACCCCACATATACTGGTGTGATGCAACTAGGTTGAACTTTGTTTCAGCTATCCCAACCCTCCAGTACTCAGTTACAAGAAGGTAATTATATGCACTTCTCAGCCCTTTTCCAGGGTGCATCTGACACTGACTTTCTAACACAATAAGATCCCACTTGAGGAGTTCAGACTTCTTGCTTTCCCTGTGTTCAAAACTAATGCACAACCTGAGAGTGAACTTTTACCCTCACTATACCATTTGACTTAGGCAAGGAAGGAAAAAAATAGGGTACTTCCAAGTATAATACTTAGATGTTCATTGTTGCAGTCAAGCAGAGATTAAATGTGATGTGGGTAATATTTAGCATCTGGCTGTCATTTCTTATCTCTATGCATTGTGCAATAAATTAATGAAAGCTTTAGGATATTTCTGCTAGATAGCTATATTATCCCAACTGTATTGATGAGGAAACTGTGTCAGTAAGGTCAGAAGAATGGACCATGGTCACAGAACAAGCTCAAAACAGAATCACTAAAGAGTTTTTTCTGGCGAAAGATCTTTTGACCTCTAGTAAGGGGATAAAACTCCTGCATTGCAAATGAGCTCCTGGTTGAACACAATTTTTCACAGGAGCTCATTTTATATTTCTATATCACATGTGGCTCTTTGTCTTTAGTTTTCCCTCTTCATCTTGTAAGCCTTTACCTGTGTAAGAACACTGTTGTTCTTCTTAAACATGGTAACATGGACATTAGTAACTGAGACTACCAAACTTAGGCTCTGCACATGTTGTAGATGAGAAAATTATTAATGCTCAATGAACAAATTTAACCAACATGGAAATACTAGCAAATTGCCAATGTTGTGGTTATAATGTGTGTGTGTGCACTTAGAAACCTTCACAGGCACTTCAGTGACAACACAGGTATCCAAAGTCCTAAGATAGTCTAACATAGCCAGGCTCAGTGCTTGTATTCTTCCATATGGGCATAGATAGAAGCTGATACTAGATGTGAAAAATGAGGTTAAAAATGAGCTAGCAAAATATTTTCATTTATGCTTTAGACTGGAAACATTTCTGAATACATACATAAATTTTCAGGCTCTTAGTTCTTTTGCACTTTTGTTTAGGTAGATGAAAACTGTATAGTAGCAATTTTTAATTTCTACGCTATTTAATTACTCCCACTTGCTACCTTTCAAATTTTAATTTAAATAATAAAGGTTGATATAGCTAGAATATACAAGAACTCTGGAGAAAAAGTTAAAAGATATTGTCAAGGTTATATAGCAACCTCACAAAGTGATTTTAATCTATATTGAATGGAATTTTCCATCACTTGTATCACATGATGGCATGACATGTCTAGGTGTGTTCAGCACTGAATTTAAGAAATTGACAGAGCTTCTCTAGTGTATTGCATATATACAAAATATATATATATATTTTGGTACAAAAATACTTTTTTTTTCTGGAAGGAAGATATTTGTGCCAGTGTCAATCAACATCATGGGACAATAAATAGTTCTGAGACTGAAGTGAATATATTGGTGAGGTGACTGATATAATTTGCTCTAAATGTCAGTGTCTATGGCATCTAAGGTCCCATAAAGTATCCAAGAAATACACAATGGACATAAGATCTATGTGAATCTTACTCTCACTCTGAAACAGCACCTGAAGACCAATCAAAGTACCCTGGAATGTGTTAAATGGAACTTATCATAAGTATTTCATATGTACTCCATCTCAGCTTGAATACTTATTTTTACTAAGGCAAAAATTTAGCATGCAAATAAAGGTAGTTAAAATTAATTAATTGTCTGAATTTAGAACACATTGCATACTATCATTTTATAGAATAAAAACTCATTCTGTGAAACAATTAAAGATACTGGTTCTGGGCACTACATAGAATAGGCCTTAAGCAAAGGACCAAGGGCTGATTTTATAGAGGCTTAATGGCAATCAGTAACTAAGAACTGAGAAAAAGCAACACTCAGGAAGAAACAAGAATGTGAAGAGCAGAGTAGTAACGAGCACTACCCTTTCCAGGCATGGCATGGGGTAGATCCCGTGTAAATGTAACCATGCTAATAAGATAGGGGTGCAATAAAGAGAAATGAATTCTGGTTGCACAGACAAGGTGCTTTCTCTCATCTGTTAGTTCTGACTTTCCTCTGTTTTTTGATTTTGTGAAAAATAATGGGGTTTGATTTCTTCCTGGATGGTTTTATATTGTTACCATCACAATAAGAAAAGTAGCAGGAATTTGTCTCCAGTCAAGATGGAATGGGGAACAGTATTGTGTGAAATTCACCTTATCTAGCTGATTTCTTCTGTGACAAAGAAATACAGTGCGCTCCTGTACTATCCAAGAACAAAGATGTCACTGCACTATATTGAACTTGGGTTAGTCCTTTCTTACCACACCAAAAGAAGGAACCCATTTATTTAGTTTTATTGTGAATTGATAAAATATGTTTCCAGGATTTAAGAACTATAGTGTAAACACAACAGGAAAAAAAAAAAAACAAAAAACAACAACAACACAAGAGCATAGAGCTTTCGAGAAGGAAGTCTCTGCCAAAAAGAAGAAAGCTACAAGGAACAATGAGCAGCTACTTCACCTAAGCAGACACTGCAAGACTGTCAGGAAGAAAGAGATGTGCATGAACTGCTAAAATTCACACACTCAAGACAGAACTGCTGTAGTTGTATCCCATCAATATGCTCCCACAACAGTGCTGGATTAACTGCATAAACTGCATAAACAATTTACACTGCAGTCAAAGGGTTCTCTCTTCTGTGAAAAAAAGTGCAACTGTCTCTGAAATTAAGAATTTTAAAATTTATACGTTTTTTTCTTTCTTCAAACAGCTTTGATCAGGAGCTGACTGCTAATCATTTTTGTAATTGTGGGAATGCTAAGGGAGGTGTGAGAGGAACACACCTATAGTTCTCAAGTGGCAAAAATACTAAGTGCACACAGATTTACAGCATTATTCTTCAGTCTCAGGAGATCACAAAGACCAAAAAGCCAACTAAATATGAAGTAAAGTTCATTCAAATGAAGAATTTCTCATCCTGTTTATTCACGGTTTGTTGACTTTGATTGAATTTATATCCACATACACAAGATCCCAGGGAAAAAAAGCATGTCATCAGTTTCCTACTGCTTGTTGGCATCACGATTAAAGGAGACTCATTCTGTAGAAGCTAGATTTCCAATGAGTGTTCAAGTCAAACATTCCGCTCAAGGAATGACACAGCTTATTTGGTAGGTGAGTAAGAAGCAACTATTTGCTCTAGTATAGGCAAAAAAGTCATATATCTTCAGTCAAAGACTTGAGTTTGCTTAGAACTTGGAGGAGATATCTAGGAACCAGTGACCCTGAACAGGACTTTGGGCTCCATGATGGATAATTCTGCACACATAAACAGAAGAGAGTCTACTGAGGAAAAATTGACTGTGCTGACTGTGATGACCCTGACTGTGCTGGTGTCCTATGAATGGACAGTCTAAGCCCTTGACTCATTTCAAGACTTTTAGGAGAATTGTGATCACCCAGGGACTGGGCTGTAGGCAAGAAACAGCAGAAGAAATGATAATGAGAGCTGACCACAGAACAACAGCAGAGTAACTTCCGTAACAAAAAAAATTGTAAATTTGTGTAGAGGTTTCTGGGCTGTCCAGAAACATGGAGATAACTTAAGTATTGCCTTTAGTACAGCTATTAATCCAGGTTTTTGCAAACAATTGCAGAGTAACAGATGAGCTCTTCTCCTGGAACAGTATTCTGGCACACAGTTGAATCTTGAAGACAGTCAGCCCTAAAAGGTCAGACACTTATAAATATTTCTTAACATCTGAAAAACAAAGAGAATTTCATTCTCCAGACTCTTTTGTTTCTGTTACATTTACAAAGCTCCTGTAATACTACTCCTGTAATTTTTTCAGACAATTACATCATTGAACAATTTCTAGAATTCTATGACTAATATTTTCAGTAAAGTAATTTTAAAATTAATTCTCTGCTAATACTTTGATTTCTCTGAATCAAGGTTTTGACCTTCTTTTGTTCTCAGCTCATATCTTGGCTTCAATAAGGATTTCTTACTTTAAATCACCTTTATAATGGGACTTAATTTTTTAAAAAATATAAATTTAATTAAAGAGTACACTCTGAAAATAGTATTATTATGAATTCAAAACTTCTGTTCTTTTTCTTCTTATGGGGATCATTGCAGCGATTCTAAATTTTAGTCTCCATTTTTACAAGAACTGCTACGGAGACAAAAAATCAGGTCTCTAAAATCACTCAAAAGAAAGAAACAAAAATTAACCTTTCTTCCCAATTCCTTCTTTGCATGAATACACCAGAGATGGGTTTCCACAGTTCTGAAAAATTTCCTTGCTTGCACAATTTCAGCTGACTGGAATGCTAAAATTTATCTATTGCTTTCTCCTCTCCAGTAACTTTAATTTGCAAAAGAGTTGACCTTGCCTGTAGTTTTGTTACAGCCCATTGCATTTGTGACACAGCCCATGTTCAGGATTTGCATAGGCTAATTGCATTCCCACATTTCCACCCTCCCAGGTATTCTTCCTCTGAAATTGTCCAAACAAGCTTTTGCTCTAGTTCTGAATTTCTGTAACTCAGTAGCTACTTACAATTGTACCTGATTCCAAAATTTACATAATGTTTGCATAATGATTTACCCTCTGTATCTGAGAGCACTTGTACTCCCCATCAGATGTTCTGGCATGTGTATAGCTCAGCCTACCACTACCTCAAAGGGAGTTTCTGTTAGTAGCTAGAGAAGTTTGAGGAGCTGTTGGAACTAAGGGAATTATCAAATCTCAGCTATTCCTTTGTCATCTGGTTACTTTCTCAGTGTTGTTTTAATCACCTGTTTCATTTGTTCTACTATGTTGGGTGGCTGAGTTCATAAGTGTTGTATTTTTTTATTGTTGTTGAACTCTTCACATCTTTGAATATTCTCAGAACAACTGTCAGATTTAATCTATACTGGGACTATCTAGAGAGAAAAAAACCCTTTTCCACCATGTCTGCAGCTGTGCCTTGCTCAACAGTCCACTGCGAAAGAAATATTACCATCCTAGTTCAGACTACTGAGAGAGAGAACATACAACTACAAGTAGAAACTCTTCCTTTAGGGATTTCTACCAATGGACCCACAAAATAAATTTGAAAGCATTCTTTCATTCTTACTATCTCTGATAACCTGAGGGGACTTTTTCTTTGAAATTCATAGTTTGCTTGGAGAACAATTCAGATACCTTTACACATTTACTCTTCAAACTAGAAGCCCAAGATGGCAAGCTTTTGAAAAGTCTTTTCCTAGATGGCCTCCAGTGAAGATGTCATCAGCATAATACCCCATTTCTTTTCTAATGTGAGTTGATGACATCTATATATGAACCTTACTTCCTTCAAACAGCAGTAACTCAAGTATTGTTTGTATTTTACCTAAGGAGCATTTTTACCAGTCTTTTTACGTTCCTTGGCTATATTACCTTCAAAGATACAAGGAGATGTTTTAACTCTTTTGGCTTTTCCCCAGTCTTTAAATGAGGTGTTTCATTTTCATGTGGTTCTTTCATGAGAGTTTCTAACAATACATCTATGGGTTTTTATTTTCTATTTAAAGTTTACCCAATTTCTTGCTTTACCAGTTTATCTGGCATCTACTTTAAGTAAAATACAGTACCACAAGCTTTTAAATTTTTCACCATGGAATGTTTCTTCCATTTAGTAATGTCACAAATACACCACCACAAAGAAATAAATTTATAGAAGTGACTCACCAGAAGTGTGCTCATGAGCATCCTGTGTTGACAAGAATTGTGTAAGTGAACTGCATTTCCAAGTACAATCTGAAAACAAAATAAACGTTCAACTACAATGAAAATATTCAAGCGCAGGTGATGGAGAGCAATTCTATGGTGAGCTAAGCATGGGACAGCTGAATATCACATGCTTCAAGTGCTTCCAGATGTGTGGGTGAAATTGTAGGGCTGCCAAATCCAGTATGTCTTTTCTTGAATGCAATGACTGGAATCACTATAAGATATGAGAGTTAAGGCACATCTGTGTGTGAAATTAATGATTGAATGTAGCAGTTCAGTCTTCTCTCTTTTATTTCATAGTAAAAACTTCATGGCTCTGTTGGTGTTATGCTACACAGTGTGGTTTGTACCTATCAGAAATGAAAAATGTTTGATGATCATCAGTGTTTCACCCTGTGGCCTCAGCCTTGATGAGCACCTGGGCTAAGCTCCCCTTAAGCTTATCAGAAACCCTTTCTGTTCCCAGGAACTTATCCTGTCTAACAAGCTGCTGTTTTTTAACAAACAGTCTTGATAACTTATTTTCATTACCTGAATCACAACCCAAGTGGAATAATATTTTTGCTATTAAACTTTCAAAGAAAGTTCAAAGAAAGTTACCAACCCAAATTGCAGCCAGGATGGAAAATTATTATGACTAAAAGCAACTATAATACCTGTTTTCAGCAACTCCATAAACAGTGAGATCCTTTGAACTCTCCTGTACCACAGCAAGATGCAACCAGCAATCACCCACTGAGCAGGACACCTCTCAGAGATAGAAAACTCTCAAGTTTGCTATACTTGGAGGACAGCTGCTGACACTGACACCAACACCAGATACCCCCACTCCTTGAGACTCAACCCTTTGCTCATTGAGAAGATGAAAAGGCATCCAACATGAGCACTTCACTGAATTTGAGGGGAATTTTTCACAGATATACCTTACACATACGCTTTTAGGTCTGTGTGAGTGTGGATATGCTATAGCAAATCTACTATGAATGTTGCTCTCTTTGATTCTTAAGTTTGTTAAATTCATAAGTGAGTTAGGTCTATAAGTGAGTTACTGTTGTGCTACAGTAAATTCTTAAAGAATCTTTTGTTAAATTGTTTAAATTAAATTGTCGAGTGAGTTAAAACCTTCAGGCCTAATTCATTTGACAAGGTCATTCTGAACCTTGCGATTCAACAAGAGGGTCTCCCTTATTTGTTTTTATCCTTATCCTTTCCTATCCTTACCCCTTCCCTTGTCCCCACTCACCCCAAGACTCCGCGCAGATAATTTTGGGGTGATTTTTGTTTTAGATTGATTGATTCCAGATTTTAGTTTGTTTTATTCTCTGTGTGCATTAACCATCTGGTAAGTAGTAGAGTGAACCTTGCCAACAAACTTTGTCATGTTTTCACTTTTATATTAAACCTCCTTTTGCCGATACCTTTGTTGGTGATCCTTTAAGTCACCTAATGCACTATTTACAACACTCCTATACTGAGAAAACTTACTTTCCATACTGATCAATAAGAAAAAAGCCTTAATTTCAAGTCTAAAGTTTTATGTTTATCCTAGGTTCTACCTGCAACTAAAGTAATTTGTGTGCCCCTCCTGCCATTTAAACTGCTCCTCCTGTCACCAGTGCAGAGGTTCTATGCAGACAGTGGAACTGGGAATTAATTCTCAATATTACCATTTAGCGTCCAGAAATAATGTACTCATGGTTGAATGAGAGTTGTTCCACCATGCTTTCATGATGACACAACTCTCATTCTACCACCACTATTAAACTATTTTTTATATTCGACCACCTGTACACTTCTATTTTACAGAATTGATGTTCTGACCTCATTTAGAACCACAGAATTATAGAATCATTAAGGTTGGGAAAAATGTCCGAAATCATTGAGTCCAACCTTTGAACACCACCATGTGAACTAAACCATAGCACTAAGTGCCATGTCCAGTCGTTTCTTGAACACATCCAAGGGCTGTGGCTCCATCACCTCCCTGGGCAGCTTGTTCCAATACCTGACCACCCTTTCAGTGAAGAAATTCAGAAACCTGAACCTACCCTGGCAGAGCTTGATGCTGTCCTCCTCTCCTCATATGACTTGCTCTCTAGACCCTTCATCAGCTTTGTTGCCCAACATTTACAAGGTGGCATACAAAAAAAATCCCTTCTCTATGAGCTGCACTTTCGATGAATTACAATTGAAGCCTGCTTGTTTTGGTGACCCCTGTAGATTTTTCGTTTTCTTTAGTTTGTCCTCCTTTATTTCTGTGTCTAAGACTTGTGAATTTTGGCAATTTCGTTTGTGCTTGATTCACTTGACAATGGAAATTGAAGAAATATTCAGAAATCCCCTGGGTAAACAACTAAAATATATACTCAGTACCCGAGGAAGGAGAGGTATAATTTTGCTAGCACCTTAAGCCAGATGAATGGAGAAAAAAATTCATTGCTTGCATGTAGGGTTGAAAACAAGAATACAATATCTAAAACTCTATTTAGATCAGGCCTCCTAAACATGGCAGTAACACACGTAGGTGTGACCTGGTTCAATTTTCAGTCACCGCAGCATAAAGCACTGTGAACTTCCGGGCTTTCCTATTGGTTAAACTGTGAAATTAGTGACTGAAAAAGATTCTCAAACTGGTTTTGTTACAAGTTGCCAGATCAGGAAGTATGACAGAGTCAAAGCCGTGAAACTCCCTGCCCCTGGCTCCCACCTCAGTGGGGTTGTAAAGGTATTGCCAACACCCAGAGTCCCACCACTGGCCAACCACAGAGAACAACATGGGCAGGCACGCTCATGCAGACACAAAAACACCAAGGGTCTCTTCCTGTTCCCCTTGCTGACTGATCAGGCTGAAGGTGTCCTAGTAGAAAATAAATGTGTATATATAGACATATATATACACACATATACTCTCCAGGTGCTGTACTTAAGACAGTCTACACAGTAGCTGTCTCTGGTATCCCAAATCACTGGCACCTGTATGTACAAGCTTCCTGAGATGCAGTCCCTATCCAGCTGCTGGAACAGCCCCGTGAAAAGTGCAGCCCCACTCACGTACACAGAACCTGCACACGCTGGGTCTCTCTGGTGCCGACCCCTATCACAAAGCCCCAGCCACACAACAGGGCAGGCACTCAACCCTCCTGCTCCTCAGGGAGTCTTTACCCAGGAAAAACATTCAAAATGGAGTTTAATGATGAGGCAGGAGAGGCTGTGATGTCTATTGCAGACACCTCCGAGAACAAGGACTGACAGGCCCCTAGACTCTAGGGGTCCCAGGCTCACTAGACTCTTTTATCCCCTTTTCCTCTGTTACTCTCTTCTACTTGTTGCTCCCCAAATCTTCTTTATGTCTCACTTTCTTGCCTTCCATTCCTTACCCTAAACACCCGCAATGACACAGAGTTCCCCCTTACAAACACTGCTGGTCCATCATACACAGCAGCGCCGTGACACCTCTTGCTTCCTGCTGGCATCTCTCTGTCTGCCCCCATATATATATTTCACACTGACATCTCCCACTTTCATACTCCTCTCCTTCATGGCATGAAGTGTCCTGCATGAACCCTGAACAGATGCTGGGTAACCAAAGTCAGAGACGTTTCTTTCTATGTCAGAATTTTATACTGTGTGGTTTTGGAGCTGCTGTAGCATCCCAATAGCAGGGACATAAATTCAAAGTGATGGTGAGAGAGAAAATTCAAAGCTGCCCTTGCAGAGATGTAGGTGTGATGGATTAGTATAGTTCTCTAGGAGACCACTGGCGCTTAGGGAATGTAAGCTTCTGTGGAAAATTGCAAAGCTTATTTCATTGATGGCATCACTGTGCCCAATTATTCACTAGAGCTCCCTAATTCTCTGAAGTAATACTTGTGTCTGGTTCAGAGTATTTGAGCAACTGTTAGGATTAAAGAGCTAAGGGAGTAGTAAACTTCCTTTCACATGTTGATAGTACTTCTGCAGCAAGGGCTCTTAATGTCTCATTCTTAAGAGGAAGAGAACAATAAATTTTATTATGCTAATGACTCTTCAATGTGAAAAAGGAAGTCAAGTACTTAATCAAGACACTAGGGAGTAGTTCTTCCTGTTCCCTTTTGTGAGGAGAATTGTTAACAATAAGTTAGTATACCCAGAATTTCAGGGGCCCCTCAAATCCTTACTTGAAATTCCACATCTATCTCATCTATGACCAATGGCTGATAGCTAGGTGCTACTTTTTTTTTTCCAATATCTTTACAGTGGGCTTTTAAAGCCCCTGACGTAAAACAGCAGGGTAAGAGCTCAGCAAATGCTGATGAACTGTCAAATGAAGCAAATTAATCAAACCATCAGTATCAACAATACATAAAAACTGGAACAAGGTTTTTAACAAGTACCACTTGTATAGCTATCAGATTATTATTCTTCATAGACTCTGCACTTTAGTTTGAACATCTAAAATCTGGATACCAGTCATAAATGCAACTGAAGGCTTAACAATTCTGTTAAAGAGGAATGCAGCTGATGAATAGGACTCATCCTCTGAGTACTGTAATCAGACAAATTATTCTATGATGAGAAAATATCTTTAAGATTGAAGGAATGAGGAGAAGGAAGGATGTTAAGACTACAGATGTGAGGGGTTTTTGTCTATCAGCTAGGAAATGCTGGTGTCATCTGACAAGAGTGCCTAGATTGCAAATAGCACCTTAACAAGCTATATGAGTGCTACAAGCATCGTGTAAGGATCACATTATAGCAGAGATTGGACATGAATGCTAAAGTAATTTGAAATGTGCTGAGTGCCTCTAAAATAGTAGTGTCTGCAGCAGAATTCACTGCCTCTTACTGTTGAATTTACTCTATTACAAATATTTAGTGAGTAACTGTGGGGAAGAAGCATCCCCCATAACAACTTATCTCAGTTTCAGTATGCTGTATTGGAGATTGCAAATCAGATGACTCCCATGTGGGTGAATTTTTGGCATCTGTAAATTTTTGGATGCATATTCCTTCTCCCATAGTTCAGCCAACTGTTTCTGGTTACTATGAGTTTTCAAGAATTGGTGATACAGTTCATGATTCAAAGTAATGTGGCCAATTAACATGCATTCCTTTGCAAGGCCTGCATTTTCCAAAGGCTTTGTGTTCTACTGCTGTATTTTCAGTACATAGTAAATATATTTCCCTGTATTTCAATGATTTAAGGCCTTGGTGATTGTAGTTGTTGGCAGTGATATGACAATGAGCAAAAGGACAAATGCTTTCATTGCAAGGTTTTCACAAATCAGAAAGCAGTAACGAATTGTCTATTCTGGGAAGGCACAATAGGACAAGTTAGAGCAGAGCATAGGGAAACCTGTGTTCAATGATAAAAAAAAAACCCGCACCAAAACCACAACTCTATTACACTGCAGATGTAGAAGTCTTTCTCAGAAATTATGTGAGGGTAAAAACTTATTTCATTACTTAGCATAAGAAAAGATCAAATCTCAGTGAGCAACAAAACAAAAATGGCAAGTTAATAATAGCTGAAGTACAGTCCAAGAGGAAACTGTCTAAACCTTGTAATCTAAAAGCAAAAGCATTTGGTCATGTAATCAACTGTAAAGTAACTAAAAAAAAACACCCTAATAAATATAAAATATATAAATTAAAGCATCCCTACTCCCAATTCTCAATTCTACATTCACTTAAAGGAATCAATAAGTCAGGAAGAAAAAATTGTCTGGGAAAGACAACGTTGTAAGGATTTTGGCTTAGGTTAAAACACACTGATGCCTAACTAACTAGTTTCTACCCTTTTTTTTACTATCCTTTTTTTTTCTATCCTTTTATTTTACATAGCCTTTTTTATAATTTTTTGATCAAAGCTATTGCACAGACTTTTTTTCAATAGAACTGAACAAATGATGAATTATACCTCTCTATTAAAAGCACTACAAAATTGTTGTCACATGGAGTTCCAAGTTCAAAATAGTTACATCAGAAACCACACTAAAACTAGCAACATGCAATGTCACCTTGGGAAAATAATCAAAAAAAGTTACTATTTTTATCTCAAAATAACCAATTTATAGCCTCATAAATTATAACTATATATGATACATATACACATGATAGACAAAGTGGGACACAGACCTGCTGAAAGGGCGTTGGTGTCCTAGCATATAGTAGGCTGAACATGAGCTATCAGTGAGTTTTGGCAGGGAAGGCAGCCAATAGTATCCCAGGTTGCATTAGATGAGGTGCAGTATTCCTTACTCAGCAAGTCTAGATGCTGCCTACAGCTATGGGCACCCCAACACAGCAAAGGCACACAGTGGAGGTCCCCCACAGCGGAGGGGGCTGGAGTTACTGTTGAGCAGCACTTGCACAGACTTAGGGATTTTTCTACCTCTCACCAGTGAGCAAGCTGGAGGTACACAGGGAGCTGGGACAGGGCACAGCCAGGACATCTGACCCCAGCTGACCAAAGGGATATCGCAGACCACATGACTTCATGCTCAGCATGTAAAGCTTGGAGAAGAAGGAGGAAGTGGGCGATGTTCGGAGTGGTGGTGTTTGTCTTCCCAAGAAACCATTACACATGAAGGAGCCTGGCTTTGCTGGAGATGGATGACACCTGTCTGCCTACGGGAAGGGATGAATTAATTCCTTGCTTTGTTTTGCTTGAGTGCACAGCTTTTGCTTCATCTATGAAACTGTCTTTATCTCATTCTGTTTTCTCATTTTTACCTTTTTTATTCTCTCCCCTAGTCCCCTGGGTGAGGAAGTGAGCAGGGGGACTAATATATTTAACTTTTCTTCCAAAATCCAACTCAACATGCCACTTGAAAATTCTTATTTAAACCTATGTTAGAAGACATGATTTTTTTAATATATAAATAATATATATATATATATTAGTCCCCCTGTTAGTATACTAACCTCTGTGTTTACCTCTAATGTCTTTATGATGTTTATTTATCAAGGTTTATTGTCTTTTCCTGTAAAGACTTTTTTTTTCTGTGTCCTACAGATAAAACAAATATCAAAAATAGCATAAAATGTCTAAGAATCAAGCAAAAAGGTAGTTTAACAGAATTTCATTATTGCTTTACATAGACTTTCTTTGGTTTATGATAGATTTTGACATGGTTTTTCTTTTATTGGGTAGGGTGAGGGAATTTGCAGGATTCATAGATTCATGGAATAGCTTGCTTTGGAAGGGATCTTTAAAGGTTGTTTAGTTCAAGCCCTTTTGCAATGGCCAGGGACATCTTCAACTCGATCAAATTGCTCAGAGTCCTGCTCAATCTGGCCTTGAAAATGGTTAGAGGGATGTGGCATCTACAGCCTCTCTGGGCAACATGTTGCAATGTTTCACTCCTCTTACTGTAGAAAATTTCTTCCTTAGACCTAGTTTGAATATATTCTTTTTTTAAAACCACTACCCGTTGTATTATTATGACATGCCCTACTAAAATATTTGTCTCCATCTTTCTAAAAGAGCCCACTTTAAGTCATGGAAGGTAGCAATAAGTTCTCCCTGAAGCCTCTCCTCCAGGCTGAACAATCACAGCTCTCTCATTCAGTCTTCAGAGGAGAGGTGCTCCAGCTCTCTGATCATCTTTGTGGCCCTCCTCTGGACACAGTCCAACTGGTCCATGTCCTTCTTATGTTGAGGGTCCTGAGCTGGATGAAGCACTCCAAGTGGGTTCTCTTGACAGCAAAGTAGAGAGGGAGAATCACCTCCCTCGACCCACTGGTCACCCTGCTTTTGATGCAGCTCAGGGTATGGTTCAGGTCTCACCAGAGCAGATTCCCAGAATGAAGGAATATTATGGGGAGATGTGTGTGATGTCATATATATGCTGACATTTCACATTAATTCATTCCTATAATCCTGTCTTAGCTCACCATTTCAACGGGATGAGCTTCAACAAGGCCAACTACAGGTCCTGTACTGTGGCCACAACAATCCCCTGCAGCACTACAGGCTGGGCACAGAGTGGCTGGAGAGCAGCCAGGCAGAAAGGGACCTGGGAGTTTGGATTGACAGGAAGCTGAACATGAGCCAGCAGTATGTCCAGGTGGCCACGAAGGCCAATGGCATCCTGGCCTGAACCAGGAACAATGTGGCCAACAGGACCAAGGAAATGATTCTTCCTCTGTACTCAGTGCTGGTGAGGCCACATCTGAAGTGCTGTGTCCAGTTCTGGGCCCCTCAGTTCAGGAAGGATATTGAGGTGCTGGAGCAGGTCCAGAGAAGAGCAACAAGACTGGTGAAGGGACTCGAACACAGGTCCTATAAGGAGAGTCTGAGGGAGCTGGGGTTGTTCAACCTGGAGGACTCTCAGGGGAGACCTCATCACTCTCTACAACTCCCTGAAAGGAGGTTGTAGCCAGGTGGGGGTTGGTCTCTTCTCCCAGGCAACTATCAGTAAGACAAGAGGGCATGGTATTAAGCTGTACCAGGGGAGGTTTAGGTTGGATATTCGGAAGAAATTCTTTACAGAGAGAATAATCAGGCATTGGAATGGGTTGCCCAGGGAAGTGGTGGATTCTTCATCCCTGGAGGTTTTTAAGATGAGACTGGACGTGGCACTTAGTACCATGGTCTAGTAACCATAGTGGTAGTGAATCAAAGGTTGGACTTGATGATCTTGGAGGTCCTTTCCAACCTGGCTGATTCTATGATTCTATAATTCTTTGATGACAGTTTCAGAACCATCTCTCTCATGGAAAAGAGGATGTTGTCTCTTTTCAAGAAGTTTTTTTTCTCGGCCTGCATAAAGCATGCAGTTTAACTAGGGCAGGAATGCTGGTCACATGTGCATGCCTGATGTGTTGATTTCATCATCATGTTAGGTTACCAAATGGGGAAAGTGCAGTTCAGTATTCTGTGTTTTCACCTGTTGTTAAGTCTTTGTACTATAAGAGTTTTGGCTTCCACCACTGCAGTCAGTAGGAAGGATGTCACTAAACACAAATAAACTGACTTCTGGTAGGTCTTTAGGATCTCATTCAAAAGGCATTAAGATAAAAATATTTAATAAATATATATTTTAATGATTTTACCTAAGGTTCTTTTATTTATTAAACTACTGTGTAGCTTTTGCTAATGTTCTGTGAGTTTGCTTTAAGAATATCATTGTCTTTAATTGATTAAACATCATATCCAGTAGAAAAAGGCAGTCTACATAATTCTAGACTTGATTTCTAAAGTAGAAAAATACCTAGTAAATCTTGGCACTGATGATAAGTCAATTGACTAAAGTGTATCTGTTTACCATTGATTTCCCCTACTAAAGTTCTAGGACTACATGAATGAAATAGAATTTGTGACAACTGAAGGTTCTAAGAAAATTGAGTTGCTTCAGGACACACATGATTTTAAAGAAAATAAGCACTAATAACATGATTTTATTTGTTTTAATACAGTTCAAAAATAAATATTCAACACTCTAGAGAAAAAAATTTGTCTTCAGTATTAACAAATCTCTTGTAAATTTTGAATACACTGATATATATCAGGGAAGATGTTAAACTGATTTTTTTATTAAGAGATGATATAATGGGTTTACTTTTTGAGATTACACTCACATCATAATGGCAGAGTATACTGTAGCACAGTTTGGGTAGGGAAAAAAAAGTAAACAGAAAATAATATACCATAAGACTTTTTGAATGATTATAAGAGAATATTATGTTCGGCAAAGGAACCAAACCCTTAAACATATTTCATTAAATAATTCTGATTTAATGATTGTATAGTCAATTGAAAGAAACTCCATACTTTATTACATCTTCCTCTTATTTGTAGATTTTACATGCTTTTTGCTAGAACTTTATCACAGTGGTATCATTCTGTGTATGTCTGATTAATTTTATCTTCAGTTGCATTTTCCATCAATGCACTATGCAATTTTCTCATCATTAAAGTCTAGGTTTGGGACATCACAATTTGGGGAACAAAACCCCAAACAAAGCAGCAGCATAATTTTGCCTCTATTGCACTTTGTGCCTAATGTCATCTATATGAGAAATAAAAGCATATATGCTTTTACCTACTATTTCAAGATACAACAAGAGATTGTGCTATAGTACAGAGAGAAACATTCATTCCATCTAAAATACCATGTATTGATGTGTTATTTACAGGGGAAAATCTATCATCAAAATAGTTTCAGCACAGAAGTTAAAGAAACAATGTAGTGGTATGGCATAGGAAGTTTGGGGGTTTTTTTAAATCTTTGGCTAATCAATCATTTCCACACAAACAATTTATCAGATGCATTTTATAATCTTTACCTTTGGGAATTTACAACAGACATGGCTTTTACTTTTTGGGGTTTGTGTCCACACAATTATTTTCTGCATTAAATATGGATTGTTTATGGGAATAAAAATCTTCTAAGTAGCTCTATGCCTTTATTATTTCCTTTTGACAGAACCCTGTATAAATTCTTACTAGTTTTATGTGTAGATATAAAGTATCTTCATATTGTATTTAAAATAGAAAAAAGTTTAAAATATAGCTATTTTTTTCTGTGACGTAAATGATTTATAGTTGACAGAAGCTTCTTTTTTCAATTTTTTTGCAACATAAGTATTGATAGACTTATAAAATCTAGGGGGAATCACAGAATCGCAGTCCTGCTGGAGGCAAGGCCTTCCAAAAGAATGCATGAGGTCCTACAGCCCATCATTCATAGTGTGGTCAAATGTGTCAACCAGAAACTCCACCACAGAAGCTGGGATATAGTTGTTTTCTGTATCAGAAAATTAAAAAAACAATAAGATAAAAATTAGGAGCTTCGCGCTTCTATGTCTGCATTGTTCAATAAATTGCATATTTATACAGTTGGAACAGTTTGGTGTCTCTGTGCATACGACCTGTATGATGTATGCTTCATAGCCCAAAAAGGGCAATCTGGGCAAGTCAACAACAGAAACAATAAAGCCATGGTCTCAGTGAGGCAGTGAAACTCCCTCATTGCTTTCCATTACTTCTTTATACATCATGTGTCAAATCGCTGTCTAGTATGAGATTTTAAATACTTTAGTAATGAGACTTTATTTCTACAAAAAAAAAAAAAAAAAAAAAAAAAAAAAACCTGCCACATCTTTTTATTCTCTCACTCACCAATAGCAAAATAATCTAAAAAGGAAACTGCAGTTAAAATGTGGTAACTTTAAGAGTGTATGGTGTCTGTATGAGGATAGAGTTTGATATCAAAGGAGCTCACTCACCACAAGACACAGGAAACACATTATAGCTTTAGGAAACGCGGAAATTCCTTTTATCCAGAAGATCAAGACTATGCAGGATGATGGCTATCCAGACCATCACCAGCTCTAAGATGGAAGTGCCCAAGACACAAAGAGTGAAGTACTGGGGTGATAAGTACTGTTTTGAGAGGACATCAATTGAGGCAATTTCTGCCTCTGAAAGAGTCTTGAACCTTGGAGGCTTATGTTGCTAAGTAGAGTAGCATCTGCCTGAAAGCATCATGAGGTAGGATAGATGCAGACTCCAATACTGAATTCCTTTGTGGCTCTCATTTATTTGTCACTCCTCTAAATATGTAAGACT